>NW_024531821.1:600000-1181076 GCF_017590135.1 Pyrgilauda ruficollis
TCTGCTCCTTGCTCAAGGCTCTTGTAAAACCCAGGGCTGAACTGGGAAACTCTTAATAAGCTTAAAGAGACTTAAAATAGGAATCAAGTTAGAATCAAAAATCCATGTAACACAAGCCAATGCTTTCTTATCATTTCTTATCATCTGAAATGTAATACTTTCTTATCATGACTAACAAGGACCTGAAATTAATTGCACTAAGAGCTGGCTGCTCCACACCCTCCCTGCTTGGTTTAAAAACAAACCTCAGAAGAAAACCTTGCCTGATTTAAAACCTTTATTTCTATTGCTATGTGGATTACAGCTTTTTATTCTGTGTGTAAAGTCAGTAATGAACTCAGGAATCTCACACTTTCTGGAAAGATAAAAGCACTTACAGATATACAGCCATATCTTGTCAGTCTCAAAACAATCAGTGTCCAAGATGCACAAACCCCTTTTGAACTGCAAACAATGAACCAAGTGCTATATTCTACCCCTCTTCAGCAGCAAAGGCCACCTCAGTAATTTAGCCCTGAAAATTTGGCCTTTAAGCCCCAAATCTGCAAAGTATCTTTAGAAATTAATTTCAGGTTGAATATGCTGAAAGTTTTGTAAATGATGCACTGGTGGAAAATTTTATTGTGTTTATTTGCAGAATGTTCTGTAGCCTGTAAAAAGCTAAAAGGTTGTGATTATGGACACCTCTGCAGAGGAAGTTTTCCTCTTCTGGGTGCAATTTTTCTACTCTTAAATGATATTTAATCGGAGCAGGTGGAGTAGTTGACTGTAAAACACAGACTGATGCTCCCAAAAATTGTATGGTTGTGATACCACGGCTGGTAAAGATGTGATATTTGTGGATGTGTCACTGTCACTCGTGCTGTGACATTTTAGGAGAGACTTGTTTGCCTTGACTCCATCAGCTAAGTCTTGCTTTCCCAGTGGGACAAGTAAAAGTGACACTGAATAAGGAGATCTTTGTGTTCTTCCTGTTTTAGTTAACTACACACTTCTAATCATGAAGAAATGATGGCTAGAACAATACTCAGAGAAAGTTAAACTTCTAAAAAATTGGTTTTTTTAAAAAAAATTGATGCCTAGCCTTTCTCAGCATAGGAAATTTTTCCTATATAAAGAAAATTGCAAGTTAATTTTAGAGAAAGTTTAAGAAATAAGTGCTGCTTTGGGAATTCCATTCACCAGACAGATACTGTGCTTAAATCAAAACATGGTGGGAGCACAGAATCTCAACTGATTATTTCTACTACTGCCTTCCTTATTACAGAATACAAAAAGAAACAAGCCCAACTTCTTTTTCCTGCTGTTGTGAAGCCAAAATTCCATGTCTCAGGTAACATGGGATGTCTCCTGATTTATTACCTGTAATTCACCCTACAAACATCAGGGTGTTGAGGGAATCAAAAACAGGCAGAAGTTATGCATAAAATGACCTCCAGTAAAATTCCTTCCCCTCTCCTGAATTCAGTTTTCCATGGATTAGGCTCTGTGTTTCTGGGAGAGTGATGATTCTCCTCAGTGCTGGACACTTGGAAAAAAAATTGGAGACAAGTGTATTTTAAGCTTTTCTTTACAACATAGTCAAACCCTGTAGGATCAGTTTCAGTTTTCCTGTGGGTAGAAAAGGAGCTGAGATGAGAGGGAGTAGGAATGGTCAGAAATATCCTGAAACATAAAAATGGTCATAGAATATCCCAAGTTGGAGGGACCCACAAGGATCATCCAGTCCAACTCCTGGCCCTGCACAGACACCCCAGGAATCCTTCCCTGGGAGTGGTGTCCAAACACTTCTTGGGCTCTGGCAGCCTTGGGAATGTGCCCATTCCCTGGGGAGCCTGGGCAGTGCCCAGCACCCTCTGGGGGAAGAACCTAGATCTGAAATTTCCAGGAAGGCTTTTCCCACTGATGGCAATTTCCCTGTTTTTTCCTCCGTGCCTGAATTGTTCATCCATTTCCTGAGGAGTGCAAGAGCAATTCCCGCATCTCCTGCTGCCCTCCCACCACAGCCTTTGTCAGGCTCCTGGAATCTGTGCCAGCAAAGTCAGGATCTCCCTGTTGCTCTTTTTCCCTGCAGGTCCAGCTTTGTGCACCTAATGTGAGGCTTGCCTTGTTGCTGGAGGGTTCTTCTCTCACTGAGTTTCTTTGTTCACCTTTAACGAGTCATTGGGAATAATTATTGTCCAGCAGAGATGAAATTCTGGATAATCTTTGTGTCTTCTCCTTTTGCCTTCCCAGTGGATTAGCCTACAATAAAATATTCCTCTTATAGCTGGGAAAGACAAAGAAGTCCATGCATTTTTAGTAAGTGGATGTAATAAAATTTGACAGTATTTTCTCTTTTGGCTCTTGAAGCAGAGATGTTGCTTTTGCTGGACATAATTGGGTGGGGTTTCACAATAATTAATTTTTCTCGTCTGCCAGCTAAGTTCTATTGTGACCCAATTTTCAGGTTATAAACCTACAGGTGTCAACCAACAGCTGATGATTCACAGCTTTAAAGAAAATGTTTTAGTAAAAGGAGTTTCAATAAAATACTGCAACATATTAAAAAAAAAAAACAACAACAACAACAACAAAAGGAATATATGTATTTGATTAAAAATACCATGACAAAAAGCAAATCATTAAAAGAAATCTTTGGGCACTTTGCAGAGAAACACAAGTTGGCTGAAACATCTGCAGTATCACATCATCTGCTCTGCAGGAGTCTTGTGGAAGGCAATTAATTGTTAATTAGCAATGTGCCAGCAGACGGCTCAGGACAGGATTGTTTGCTGAGTTAGTCCAAGTTGTCACATGTAATTTATGTGGCAGAGCCCTTGCAGGGGCTCAGTGTCTGTGGGACTGCACTGGGGCTGCTTTAGAGAACTTAACACACACAGTTAAACTCCTGTGCCAGTGCTGGAATGCTGACAGTGCTGAAATGGAAATACTGAATAGCAGAGGGGTGTTTGACAAGAGCTAATCAATATTTTCCAGGCAATTACTTTGCTTTACTGACATGCAACTTCAGCCAAAAAGACTTCAATAAAGGAAATGTTCTGAAAATATGGGACCTCTTTTTAATTTTTGAAGCAATATATTGCTGTTGCACTCTAGTTCAAAAGTAAAACGTGATTAAGTTTAAATTTTAGGGGGTTATATATAATTCTTACTATTTTGCACTGGGGAGAAAAATGACTTATCTTCATTTTGGGTTGACCTGTCTTTTGGAGCTTTTTTCCTATTTCAGGTCTGACACAGAACCAAACCACTCCCTCATTCACACCCATCATTGTGTTTCTAATGCTAACTTGCTTTTGATTTTCATGTATTTTAAAGCAGCACTTGTCAGAGTGTGCAGTGTTGCTGCCACCCCTCACTGAACCTGAATATTGCACAGGTTCCCATATTGGCAGGGTAGAGAATCAGAGAGGGAAAAGTGGGAAAACTCATGGGATGAGAAAGCCCAGGAGCTGAGATGACAGAGTTTAATGTGTAAAACAAAGCAGTACATGCAAGCAAATCCAAACAAAGAATGAATTCCCTATTTCCCATCAGCAGGTGGATGTTCAGCCATTTCCAGGAGGTCAGCACTTCATCCACGGGATATTTGGGAAGAAAAATGCCATCACTCAAATTATGGTCCTCCCTCCCTCTTGGTCCCATTTTTTACTGCTGAGCATGACACTTCATAACATGGAATGATCATCTTCATCTACAAGCTGGAATTTCATTTTTTTAATTACTGTGCTACAGACCCAACCCAAAGGCAAGCTGGTTTTGTGAAATTCCAGGATTAACCCAAAGCCTGGCTCAGTGGGCTGCTTGCAGAAACAAAGGACACTGGACCTCTACCTAAGGGTGGGGGGGAGATGGTTCTTGCTACCAGAGCTGTGAGAGTTATTCAATTCCTTGAAATTTAATTCCTAACAATCTTCCCATACTGACCTGGAGCATCCAGTGCACAAAGCAACCCCTTACCCTATTTTACAAAGAGTGTCTGGGTTAAAATAAAAGATTTCATGAGCCTGCAGAGAGCTTCTGTAACCTGAATTAAATTCTGACATTGTTCACTGAGTACCTTTAATAACACAAAATATTTTAACAGAGTTGAAAATATTATGTCTCCTCAGAGTTCATTTCTTTTCCAGGCTGGAGCAGCTCCCAGTTCCTATGAGCTGGACATTCTGATAACATCTGTATCTGCATGAAGAGTGCAAATTCAGCTTCTGACCTGGAACAATGACTGACTACAGGCAGTTGTGGTCTTATGTATTGAGTTCTTCTCAGGTCTCTTTGGTATTTCTTTTATTTAGTCTCACTTGTAAATCCCATTAAAACCTTTCAAAATTGTCTTCTCATTTAGTGCTGTCATTTATTTGCTATTTTGTAGATTTCAGTTCACTAGGATGGGTGACTGCTAACTCTTGGAAGTTGTGGATAACCCAGGACTGGAGGTTCTTTCCAAGTGTTGTCTGTGTATAAAATTCATGTCTAAAAAACTCAGGATACCATTACCCATTAGCAGAAGGGTGTGTCCCTAAAGTGCAGTGGGAATGGATGAATTAACTCAAGGGAACCCCAATTTGTGCCACCTTTTCCATGGGATCAGCATTAGTCGGCAGCAGAAATCCCCTATTTGGAATATTCTCACCCACTCCTGTCTAGAGGAGGGGGTAGAAGATAAAATGCAGGTAACAAAATACAGGTCTCAGATTGACAAGGGAAGGGCAACATCAATAGATGGAAAAGTGATTTTTGCAGCTCTCCTCAACCCAAAATTCAGCATCTCACCCATTGTGAGGCAATAAATTGGATGGAGAGATATCTACAATGATAGAGGTTCAGCCTTTCTAAGCACAAGCCAAACAATCAGGTTTTGCTTTACTTAAAATTATCTACAAAAAAGAAATATTTTTTCCCATTACAGAAAACTGATTAGGCACAAATCAGCCTATTTTTGATTGAAGTCAATCTCTAATAAAACAGCTAAATGTGTTGGTCTTGTTCATAAATGGCTTTGTAATTTTAGGCTTTTGATCCAAAATATTGTCAGATTATTATCACTGCTGAAATTCTGATTGTATTTCTTTGCTTTTGTGTAGCTATTTCCCACGAAGAGTCCAGCTTTATGAAATCTTTATAGATGGCTTGTGCAGATTTTGCTTATAGCAAATCTAAATTGAAGGTTTTAAATCTGGAGAGGATTGTTGTTCCCCCCAGTTATATTGACACAGGATTTTCTATTGCAGAAACAACACAGAAATTCAGAGTTACAATAAGGGGAAGAAATGAGCCAAGCCCCAGTTTTAAATTTCCAAAGCTGTATCACATGACTTTAGCTGACATTAATTTTGGCAGCCTGGCAGAATCCTGTGGACATGTGGATTTTTCTTGGAGGTTGTTTTCCCAAGTTACTCTAGGTATGAATGACTTCTCTTGATTAATTTTAGTTTATAAATCTAAATAAATGTAGCCTTGGAACATTTGGTACTTCACAGCATCATTCTCTGGTGAGCAGAAACATCTGATTTCCACCCCCACCCCTGCACTTTCTGCACAGAGTTGTAAAAGACTCCTTGGGAGTGCGGAGATAAACCTGAATAAAGCAGAATTTGAATTGCTTTTTAGGGCACCTCATTTTAATGGCACCTCCCAACAGGCTGAGAGGAACAGGCAGGAATTCCTGATGAGGAGCACCAGAGACACAGTGAGAGCATGAACTGACACCTGGCCTGTAATCCAGGGAATTTCCCTCATTGCAACAGCAAAGGCTCCATCAATTTAAAAAAAGGGTTCTCAACCTGCTCTAAAATTTGTCATTTTTTGTTGCAGACACTGGGAAGTGCTCACAAGGATTAGCAGCCAGAAATTACTTCCACAAACACTTCAGTTGGGAGGAGACTGAATGGGAATTGGTGCAGGAATACAGCAGCGGATAAAACATTTGACAGCAGGAATTAATCATTTCAAATACTGAACAAATCAGCAAATAAACACCTTCAGCATCTGTGTGCAGACTGTCCCTTGCAGTAGGCCCTTCAATTTGGAATCACCAATTTGATGAAGGTTGGTCTCTCCTCTATATTGAATCATCAAATGTTTACTGTCCCTCAGCTTCCCTCTGTTTTTAGAATTATTCTCAGGAATAAAATGAGAATTCACTGTCAGCTTTGATGTTTAAGTGTATCCTGTTGAGCCTGCTAGACCTGGCTGGGAGACAGAAAAACAGGGTCTGTTTTGATCCCTGCTGAAAACAAGATGAAGAAGGAGGTAAAAATAAATCAACAAATAAGCCCTCCAAGTTGAGTTTAGTTTGTGCAAAGTCAGCTCGGGAAAAATTGATCTATTCCATCCTCAATTAATGAATAACAGCTGCATTAAAAACAAAGCCACAAATACATCACTGAAAATCAAAACTAGCTCTGGTAATATCTGTGTTAAGGATGCTTAAAAAAAATAAAATAAGAATTTTGCATTTTTTTTTCAGTTTTCCCACTGGCAGACTTCCTTTCCCAAGATAGGTTTGACTAGAACTCTAAATGCTGGCATCAAGAAGACAAGGGAGAGGCTCATCCTGCACCTGTTAGGTGCAAGGGTTGATGTGACAGAGAGCTGACAGGGTGAGGCCCCAGCACCCACTCTTGTGACAGGCATCACTGAAATGCAAAATCCTGAAAACTTTAACCACAGCAGAAGCTCCAGTGTGTAATGTACAAGCAGGGTACGAAGTCAGCTCAAGTTAATTTAAAATCTATCCATGGGCAGCTTTCCATTGACTTCCACGAGCACTGCTAACGGTGGCCAGGCAGTGGGAAAAGCCCCTGGAGCTGGGGGGTGAGAGGGACAGGATTCACATGGAACAAGGTCTGACTGTCCCTGGGGCATTTCCAGCAGAATCCTGGATTTAGGAGCTGTGAGTTCCAAAGTGCATTCCCTGGAGTTGCAGAGCAAAGCCTTGCTGATCATAACTGCAGCAGAGTGTGGAGCTGAGGGAAGATTTGAAGCAAGAACCTGACTTGGGCGCTGCCATTTGCCAGGAGAAGCTGCAGAGATGAAGAAAGAAGAGGTATTTAATTTGGCTTTGGAAACAGGTTAGAAATGACTGACCTACAAAAAAAAATTTAAAAAGGAGAGTGTTAGATGGAAAAAAAAAAAATCTCGATTCCAAATATTTGATTCAACCTGAAACAAAAGCATTTGTAATAATTCTTTCCCTCTTCTCACCTCTTTTGCAGCTTGAATTTTAAGCCAAGCCCAGCTAGCAATGCCCACATGGGCTGCTTGCTTCTGCATTTCCCTGGTGGAACTCGAAAGCGCCCACATTGTTTCCACACTTCCCAAATGTTCCCCCTCCGTTTATTTTTTCATCCCGTCTGTCCCCCGGCTCTCCCCGCCGCCCTTTCCAGCTGAAGTTTGTGTCATCTGTTCCCGGCGGGTTCCTTTTTTTAACTTGCGGGGCCTGCGCCAGCCCCCGAGCGCGGCAGGTGCGGGGCTGGGCCCGCGGCTCCGTCCCCGCCCGAGGGCTGAGGAGCAGGGATGGGATGGCAACACGGCTGCCAACCCACCGGGCTGGCCCTGCCCGCGGGTACCATCCCCTCCCGAGGGCTGAGGGCAGGGATGGGACTGCTGGGATGGCAACACGGCTGCCAACCCGCCGGGCTGGCCCTGCCCGCGGGTACCATCCCTGCCCGAGGGCTGAGGAGCAGGGCTGGGACTGCCGGGGATGGGGATGGGAACACGGCTGCCAACCCGCCGGGCTGGCCCTGCCCGCGCTCCCATCCCTGCCCGAGGGCTGCGGAGCAGGGCTGGGACTGCCGGGGATGGGGATGGGAACACGGCTGCCATCCTGCGGGGTTCGGTCCTGCCCGCGGGTACCATCCCTACCCGAGGGCTGAGGAGCAGGGCTGGGACTGCCGGGATGGGAACACGGCTGCCAACCCGCCGGGCTGGCCCTGCCCGCGGGTACCATCCCTGCCCGCGGCTCCCATCCCTGCCCGATGGCTGAGGAGCAGGGCTGGGACTGCCGGGGATGGGGATGGGAACGCGGCTGCCAACCTGCGGGGCTCGGCCCTGCCCGCGGCTCCCATCCCTGCCCGATGGCTGAGGAGCAGGGCTGGGACTGCCGGGGATGGGGATGGGAACACGGCTGCCAACCTGCCGGGCTCGGCCCTGCCCGCGGGCGGGGAGCGCAGCCGGGGATGCTCTGCTCGCCTGGTGATGCTCGGTGGTGATGCTGAAGGAGGAGGAGGAGGAGGAAGAGAAGGAGGGGGGAGCTGGCGGGACAGCCTGAGGTGGGCGGAGGGGGGAGGCGGGTGTTAAACCATCGCTCCGGGGAGGGCTGAGCATTTGCAAATTCCGGCTCCAGAGCGCGGGGAGCATCCTACAACCCACGCCGGGCCGCCAGCAGCGGCAGGGCAGGACGAGGCTTCCCGGCTCCCGGGGATCCCGAACGCCTCCTCCCCGGGCCGCCGTGCCCTGCCCGCGCTCCCGGAGCCGCAGCATCGCCCGCAGGCAGCGCTGAGCACAGCCCGGCCCCTGTCCCCGGCGCGCAGCACGGGCAGAGCCCTGGGTGAGTAATGCCGGAGCCCCGGTGCTGCAGGCAGGCCACAGCCAGCCCGGCCCTCCTGCACAGCCTGAGCGCTCAGGTGTGCGCCCGGAAGGTGCGGCAGGTCCCTGTCCGCTGCTAGGGCAGGCAGGCTGCGATCCTTGCCTGGAGAGGGATTTTTGAAAGGCTTCCCTCTATGAAAGCAAGTTACCTGTCACCACTTGGAATTACTCCTCACCTTGCACAGAACCTTCTCTCTTCCCCCCCAACCCTTTCTTTTCCTTTTTCCCTGCCTTACAACTTTCCCAGCCTTGTGGAGTTGCCTCCTTCATTTTCACCCGCAGATTTCCATAGGTAACAAGAAGCCAGTGCCACCCTGGGAGATTTCAGTCGTTGAAGATCAGTGCCAGCAAGTGTCTTAACACACCTGTGTGTTTTTCTTTTGTTCTCCACTAGGCTGAAAAGTCATGACAGCTGAAAAGACTATTCCTATAATTAATGGCAAGCCAGAAGATGCTTTGGACCCAGAAGCCTCAAGTACCAACCTCGTCCACAGCAATGATAAGAAAGTTCATGAAAGAGGTCACTGGAACAATAAGGTTGAATTTGTGCTTTCTGTGGCAGGGGAGATTATTGGGCTGGGAAATGTCTGGAGATTCCCATATCTTTGCTACAAGAATGGAGGAGGTAAGATGGCATCACGTGTGGCTTTACGTGGGAATTAAACAGTTAAGAGTGCTTTGCTGTGATTTATTGCACTAGTAAGAGAGATGTGTTCAGGATTTCAGTGCATGTGCAGACAGGGAAGCATTAACATCTGACAACTCAGAAAAATCGTTGTGTTTCTCTTTCCTTCTCTCCAAACACTGCGTGGTTTATTTTTACAAGTTGCTGTTGCGTTAGTAAATTGACGTATTTTTTTCAGGAGCATTTTTCATGCAGGAGAAGCCAGCATTCAGTTATAGTAGTACACTCTGTCTTCTGCATGTGAATACACACCCAGGCATACTTAACTAAGTTTGCCTGACACAGAAAAGAAGGCAGCACTTCATTTGTCACAGCAGTTTACTTTGGAGAGGATGAGTATTTTTTTTTTTCTAATAATGCCACAAAGACTAAATTTCTTTTCTTTGTCGCATGAAATTTTTATACCTCATTGCTCTTTTTTTTCCCCTCAGTACTTCCCCAATTCCTACAGCAAGGTAGGGGAAGATGTAAAACTACAGGTTACTCAAAGAGAGCAAGCCCTAATAAACATAACATGTGAATGTTATTTGAGAGAGAAAAGAGCAGCCTCAACTTCTACAGAGTATAACATGTGGCATGTATTGGTTATAGCCAACTATAAACTGTATAAGATAAATGACAGTTGAGAATAAGCACATCAGCTGGGACTTGGGCAGCAAGAAAGTAAATTACAAACTCAGTTTAGAATTCTGTGGTGGACTGGGTTCAACTTTCTTCCCACTTAAGGCCTGAGTCAGTGGCAGTGTAAACACAGAGGCTGGAAGAAAAATAGGATGTTCAGGGCTGATAAGCACTGATCTGCTCCTTGATGGGTTTGTTTGCTCTGCCAATTTTCTATTCCTTGTCCCTCCTTATCTGAACTCAGGGATGGTTTTTAGCCCATTTTGTGTGCTGTTTCTACAAGACAAATCCTGCTGTGCAAATTGTGTTTATTGTTGGAAGTTCCTTTCTTTATGTCTCTGTATTTTGGCCAAACGTAGGTACAAAGAGTTCAGCTCTTTAGAGAATGCTGCTACCAGATCCTGAATATTAACATGCTGCACATCATATACACAACCCTTTCTTGTTGATGGTCAAAGTGTTCCCAGAGAACTTTTGGCAGAGGAAATGACAGGAATATATTTTTGGGGTGCGATTTTTTTGGTTTCTTGCAGCTTTAGGTGCCCATTTGTAGGTGTGTACCAACTTGTCAAAAGCTGATGCTATCATTTTAAAGGCTGTAACATGAGGTAGAAGGAATTTTAATCATTGTTTTGGGTGATTTGAAGAAAAATTAATTACTTAAATATCATATTTTATCACCACTGAACTCTTTAAGAGTAGAATAAGGGGGTGTGATTTAATTGCTCGTGTCCTGGCACCATGGGACATTTGCCATTGACCAGTTTTAGTCAATGAAGGCTCAGTCTGTGAGCTTGTGTAACCCCCTGCTGGAATTAAACCAGAGTTTGTTTTTAGTGCTTAAATTTGATGTATCCAACCCCTTGGCGTGTGCTAGGGGAAGACAGTGGTAAATATCTGAGCTAGTTGTGAAATAAATTTCTCTTTACAGAACAAATCTAGAAGCTGTAGTTTGGAACTTGTGAGGTGTGACCTCTCTAGCACTTACTCCAAGTCATAACAGGAGTGTAGGAATAATCATCCATAAGTTTAGGCTGTGGATGTTCAGGTTTTGAGGAAAATTGATTTCTTTGTGTTTTTAGAATGAGGTATTTCTTGGAATATGATCTTTTTGCTGGGCATCCTGATGTTTTCTAATGTTCCTGATGTATGCCGGTTGGAAAAACAAGCTGGTAATTTGGATTTCCACAAGTTGCATTGTTAAACTCACTGTGATAGCGTGTATGATGATGCTGGCCAGTAAATTATCCAGAGGAGCCATGCAAGTATTCCATTCTTTGTGGAATCCCTGTGGATTGCTTGAGAGGCACCTGGGGTTCATCTCTAGGGAAATTTCCTGGCTGAAGGAAGAGACTCCTGGTGATGAGATGAAAGAAACTCAGTCAGAGCAGGTGGATGTAGTTTTCTCAGCTTTCTAATCAGGGAGATCGAATCAGGGTGAAGCACAGCAGCTGTTGCAGGGTGTGGCTGTGCTGTGTTTGCTGTAGTTCACTACCTGTGCTGGAGTTTACTGTCAGCATCCAACCAAAATGCTGATGCTTTATTTTCTTAAAATTTCACATCAATATTCCTGGCTGATAAGGTCAGGCCCTGCTTTTCTGTCCTTGTAAGTAGTTCTGAAGTTTGTTTCCTCATCCCCTTTTCACAATCCTTATGGTATAAATAACATGAAAAGGATTTCTCAGCTTTAATATCTGTAACGCTTCCTCACCCCTGAGAAAAGCAAGGAGGGTGGTGCAGACTGATGTGGTGCTGGGCAGAGCAGAAGTCTGAGCTGAGCATGGCTGTGATCTTTGTGTTTGAGAGACTCCTGAGCTGACTTTGACCTGGCTGAGGAACTTTGACCTGGTCTGTTTTAGTCCATGGCCCTGCTTTACAGGTTAATGTTGGCCATTTGGGGCAGGATAAACCCTTCCTGCACTGCACTGATGGCTCCCAGCTGATCCTTCCCATAATGGAAAAACCCTCACTGAGGAGCCCTGTACATTCTAACCAACACCCCTTCAATATCCACCCTCAGGTGCTTTCCTCATCCCCTACGTGGTCTTTTTTATTTGCTGTGGAATACCAGTATTTTTCTTGGAGACGGCCTTGGGACAGTTTACAAGTGAAGGAGGCATCACATGCTGGAGGAAAGTTTGCCCTCTCTTTGAAGGTAACAGTTCTGTGTTCTACTGCAAAAGAAAGCATTCCATTTGAAGTAAAATGAAATAAATTGTATCAAAATTAAAGTTAAGATAAACTTAAGAGTAAGCTTTTGTTTTTAAATTAAATAGAGCCTCAAAAGCAGAAGTTTTCTTTACTATCTCACTTTTTGTTTTGCTCCTCCAGGCATTGGCTATGCTACCCAAGTTATAGAAGCACACCTAAATGTATATTACATCATCATTTTAGCATGGGCTATCTTCTATTTGTTCAACTGCTTTACTACAGAGCTTCCCTGGGCTTCCTGTGGCCACGAATGGAATACAGGTATGACCCCAGCAGAGATTACCACTATAAAAATCCTCTCAGGTGATTATTATATTGAAATGTCCTGAACAAAGCTATTGATGTAGCAAAATCTGTGCAAATGGGCCAGTCTCATCCCACTACAGCAAAAAAAGGAAACCTGGAGTGAAACTGCCTTGGACCTTTTTGGGTTAGGTCATTGTAAAGCATTTACTCCTCTAGAATATAATGTCAGCAGAAAAAGACTATGGATTTGTTAATTCTGTAAGATCTCCTGGCTAAATCCCAAGACTCTCATTTGCAATCATATCTATTCTCCCTGAACACAGTGAGTGAATTCTGCAGCAGAGAATGACCTGATGACAGGTTGCAATCTTGCTCTTTCACTCTAATGAAGTCAGGAGGAGTTTGAATGGAGAGAGAAAAATATTAAATGTGGATCTTTGGAATTGCTCTTTTAAATGCCAGATGTTGAGGGATAATGTTCATCAAGCTACTTCTGGAAATGTAGTCTCATAAATAATCCTTGCTGCATGTAAAGTAGCCTCCTGCATGAAGGATGAGGTATGTATTCAGGAGGGTTTGCAGGGTAGGGCTCTGCATCTGTCCTCTCATTGATATTTATAGCTGTCATTCTCTGCTTACTGAGTCTCTAGATCCCAAACATCCATGGGGAGGATCTCATCCCACTCTCCTTGTTCCTGAAATTTTGCATGTATCCCTTATATGAATCCAATTTCAAATCAAGTACCCATCATGTTGTCTTTCATAGTTTTCACTAATTGGCCATTTTTTGTGTTCTTTGAGCACACCTAAAGCTGCCTGAAATCTTAGTTTCTGCAATATTAGGGAGGTAATTTTGGGCCCAGTAGATGTGGAAGGCTTTGGTATCAATTTTGGCAGCCCTGCCAAGGAGCTTGGCCAGTGTTATCACTGCTCAAATGCTCCACAGTGCTGAGCTGCTTTGGCCTTTGTGTTAGAGAGAATAATAATAGTGATAATAATAATAATAAAAGCAGTGATAAGCCAGAGGAAATACCCACTTTCTTTACCAGGAAAAAGTGGGAGTTTATGGCTGGCCATGTTCCCTTTGTAGCCATAAACTAGTGAAGCAGCAGCTGGAGTAGGAGCACGTTGTAATTGTAATTCCCAATCCATTGCCTCAATGTTTCTTTTGTCTGCCTGAGGTGATTTGTTGGCCCTGTGCCTCTGGGAAGTGTTGTAGGAGAGTTCTCATGGATGTTTCTCTGAGTTATCATAACCTGGTGTTGCATAAGTAGCAGCTGTGCCCCCTTAGTGCCCCCAAAAATCCCTTCCAGAAAATGTGGTGTAGAGTGGGGGCTTTCCAAGGTGCACAAAGTGGGACATGAACAAGAACTGTACTTGCATGTCAACATAGCAAACTCTTTTATTTTTTTTTTGGTTGTTTTCTAGAAAACTGTGTGGAATTTCAAAAACTCAACATGAGCAACTGCAGTCAAGTCTCTTTACAAAATGCCACTTCTCCAGTGATGGAATTCTGGGAGTAAGTGCACAAAAACTTTCTATTTGATCAGACTATTCACTACCTTTCTATTTGATCAGACTAGACTATTCATTACCTTGCAATGATTTAGACCTTGTAACCCTAGAGCACTTAGGGGTGTGAGTTCAGCTGGAAATTTTCTTATCCAGCCATGGTCTGGATAAGAAAATTTAACTCTTTTTAACTCTTTTTTAAGAGGATACAAGGAAAGGAATTCCATATCCTGAAAGGACATAGAACAAAATGTGCCACTTGCTCGGGAGCTTGGCTCCTGCTGCTGGAGGAAAGAGCCTCCAACCCATACTAATGAGGAGGCAAAGGTGAAAGAAAGAAGATGATTTACAATATTCCTTTATTTTTTTTTCCTTCCCCCCCAAATGTTTCTTCCCTTAGGAGTTTGAGAGCTACATCCTCATCCTTGTTTCAGCTAACTAATACTCTGGCTTCTGGATCTCATTATTTTTTAAAGGACTGTGTAAGTGTTAGTTATTCAGCTAGAATAACAGCAGAGTTTAACTCTCTCCTGTCCCCCTGACTCTGATTTCTTGTTAGACTAAGGGAAGAAAATCAGATGTTTGCAGAGGATGATCTGCTTTTGTGGTGACATATTTTTTCTGACTATAAATATTTAATCAGCGCAGTGTAGCCTCCCATTTGTTCCTTGCAGGGTTTAGTGTGTGTTAAGCCAATCAGAGAAATGGAATGTTACTTTGAATTCTGAGTGATTTCACAATTCAAAGCTTGTTACACAATTCTGGGTTACTACAATTTCTTGAGGACCCATTAATTTTATTTTTAAGACAGAGCCTTTTTCTGAGGCTGTTTTGTGTTCAGGACAGCAACAGCTACACTTTAAAGAACCAGGAATTAAAACTCCTTGAAGGGAGAACTCTACATTGACTTAATTTCCTTCAATCTTAGGACATGCTATTGTCTGCCTGAATCTCTTTTTCTTGCTACATCAGTAAGTTTAGATTTCATGAGTTATTTCAGCAAATAATACTGTTTTATTTAAAAATAAAATACCTCCCCCAACTAAATTAAACCTGATTAATATGAGAGACATATGCACTCTCTGGGTAAAACTGAAATTTTATTTTCTGTTGAAATTTTCAATAATCTGAACACCTAACACCTTAAATCAAAATATATCTACCCACAGATAACATTTCAGAATAAACAAGAGTTTCTCAGGTGGTGTCACTTAATCCATGCAACTTTACCAGATTTTTGCTAAAATAAAATATAGTTCTTTGGGACAACGAGAATTAAGTCTTAACATCAGTGGAATAAATGAACAATACATTTGCTCAAGTATTAGCCAATTTACCCTCTGCATTTATATGATTTTTCAACAATATTCCCAACTCTGCCACTGATGGTAACTCCAGTTATCCAGAGAAGTAGGAAAGGTTTAGTTCAGTTCTATGGAGGGCACAGAGTAAGTTTTACACTCTCATATTCCTATGGTTTTACACACTCAGATTTCTGTGGTTTTGTGGGTTTTGTGTTAGTGCTCATCTCTGGAGTGCCTGAATTCCTGGGTCACTGTTATTTTGAAGCACAAACAAATCCATTTTAAGGATGTCCCTTCTCAGGGATCTCTGAAAATGAAGCTAAACAAGATTGTCTGGCTCTGTTTGCAATCAAGTTGCAGTGGGTTTTAATCCCTTCCATTTCGGGGCATATTTCCCTGCCTGATTTTGGCCAAATCAGGAATAAATTACGAAACTAGAAAGGAGAATCAGATTTAGCCCTTTCTCTAGCTGGTTGTACAGTCTTGTCAATAAAAAGTTGAAAATACACATTCCAAATCTTTTAAAATCACAAACACTTAAAAAAAAAAAAGTTAAATTAAATAATCTGTTATTTATTTGGAATGCCTGTCTTTATTGTGTCACAGACAAACTTTTTGTAACACTAACAGTTTGCTGGCCAAAATAAGTTAAGATATTAAACTTTTCTACTTTCTCAGTCCAAGTAAAACTGGAGTTGCATAGTTTTGCACACAGGAAATAAATGTACTCTCTTCCTGCTAAGGAAAGTGTTTGCCCTGTTTGAAATTTAAGTAGTTATGATGTTGCATGGCTTCAAAATTGGAAAAAAAAACCCCATGAAAAACCAGTTTCATAGTGGAAGAATGAGCTTTATTAAAAATCAGGAATGATTTTGCCTTGAAATAACTAATTGGAATTAAGATTACAATTAAATTATGTCTTAAATATCAGACATAAAAGCACAGCAGGGTCTTTCTGTATAAAGAGCAGACCACAGAGCAGTTCATACAAAGTGAATATTGCTAGAAGGGTTACTTTGTGTGGAGATAAGTGTTATCAGCAACGTTATTTCCCTCAGCTAGAGGTGGTGTTCTCATCATGCTGCTTTATGATTTTGTAAATTCTGCTGCCAGGAGCCACAAACTCATTGCAAGCTTGTTGAAACAAACAGTAAAAAGGAGAGTTGCTGGAGCAGGGAAGGGGGAGGCTCCAGGTTTCTTCTGAAGAACCATTCAGAACCTTCACACTTTGCTCCCTGCAATGCCAAGGCTGCCATTGAAACTCCTCTGAGTTAAATAAAGCCAATTTATTGTGTGAAGGGTTGGCTGTGGGGGGAAAAAATGGGGTTTTGTAGTTTTTGTTTGGTTGGTTTTTTGTTTTTTTTTTTTTTTTTGTCTGTTGATTTAATCTGTGGATTAGAGTGGTAATTGTTGTGCAGTGATCCTGTCTGCTTTTTGTGAGTGAGCTTGTTTACATGTGAAACTCAGCCCTGCATTTGTAAAGTGTCAGGCTGATGCTGCAGCTCTCCTTTCACAACCATGTCCCACTGCCACAGCCTTTTACGGTAATTACACCATCTTCAGATGGTTTTAACTAAACCCAGCCTAACAAGAAGAGACTCAGTAATTCCCCAGTGGCTTTGCGGTGCTCTGTGCTGCTCTCAAGCTCAGTGCTTCAATCTGAGAGCTCCTCATCCTGGGCAGGTTCAGGTTGTTGTTTCACACAGGATTTACGTTCCCAAAGTGCCACCAGAGGTTGGGAGCAGGGGGATAAGTTGGATTTGGATTTAAGTGTGTAAATTAATACATCAGGCCCAAACCATCTTTATTTCTGGCTTTGGAAAGGAATTTTTTCCCTTTTACCTGGTGCTGCTAAGTCTTTTCCACCAGCTAGGCTGTAAGGCTCAGCCCTTATTTACACACGACTGGAAGTAAATCCAAATCCTCAGCTGGCTTGAGGATTGCAAACCCAAACTCCAGCCTCTCTGCTGAAATATTTGTGGGTTTTGCTGTTTCTGCAGCCTTGGCAAGTCCTAAAGCTGTGGCTGAAGTCAGCCAGGGACTGAGCCATCAGCAGAGGTGGCAGAGGACACCTGGCAGTGCCATGAAGCTTTTCCAGCTCCCCTTCCTCAGGTGTGCCCAGAGGATGCTGCTCCCTCAGCCAGAATAGTCTGACCTCTGAGAATTCATCTTCTCTCCCTGCTTTGGTAACTGTCTCACACAGAAAGTTTAATTTTTGTCTTGCACAGACTGTTTCTTTGTTAAAACAAACCAAGGAAGGACCTTTGGTAACTGTCTCACACAGAGGGTGAAAGTTTAATTTTTGTCTTGCACAGACTGTTTCTTTGTTAAAACAAACCAAGGAAGGATTCAGAGAGAAATCCTCCAGCAGGTCCTAGGTGCTGTTTTCCTCCTGGTACACTCTAAAGAACCTCATTAAGCTTCCAAACTTTAAACGTTTTTGTGAGACTGTAATTGATGACCATTTCCCTGTAGCTACACAGTGGAAATGGGCTGATCCTGCTGGAGGTGCAGCAAAACCAGAGTTTGGACACTCTTTTATTTTTTTTTCCTGCTTAGAAATATCTATTTCTGTCAGTGTTTTAAGGCTTCATTTGAGAGAGCAGACACCACTGACAACTGATCAAAATTAGGGGATTAAAGGATTTCTTACTCAAGAAGGCCTTGCAAGCTGCAGCCTTGAGAAGTTCCAAATTCTGTGTGTACAGGGAAGCAGCTAAACTGATAAAAATTCACTTTTTATTCTTCAAACTCACTATTGCTGTGTTCCAGAGGACAGATAAGAGTCTGAATTTCCACTTTTCCCTTCATTCTCATGCCAGCATTCAGAGACTTGACCTGTTTTGTCCCATCTATGGCCTCACCCCAATTGTATAGTTTAAGAATTTTCTAAGAAAAAGTAATAATCACACTTTCAAGGTGTGGCACATAGAATTTTTGGTATCCAAAATTTGAATAGTTAATACTGGTAGCTGCTAATTACTGCTAAATTAAAGCAGAGTATGAAAAAGCACTGTGGCTGTGGGTAAGGGTGCATTTGCAGCCTGGCAAATGGAGGGGAGATGCTCTGATCCATCATTTTTCTGCTTTCCTAGGAGAGGAAATTGCCTGGCAGGTGTGAGGGCTGCAGCCATGCCCCTATGCCCTTTTGGCTGCTGCTCCAGTCTGTCCCCACAGGCAGGAATTGGAGCTTTCCAGTGCCTGGGAAGGGAGCTGGACAGAAAGAGGAGCCACAGCTTTGTGGCTGATTCCACCTCAATGGTTTTTTATTGGCTGTGTAGCAACAACTTGGTGCTCTGTTCAAGGAGGTCTGGTTGTTGGCCTGTCACTCTCTGGAGGGGGTGACACATCCCCAGCCTTTCCAAGTAAAGCCTAGTGAGAAAAAACATTGGTTTTGTCTGGGCTAAAAGAAAAGGGGCTGTTCTCAGCAAAAAGGAAAAGGCACAAACCCTTTCCTTGCAAAGTCAAAGAAGAGGTTTTTTCCTGTTTCATTCAGGCTACAAACGAGTGCAGGAGTCACACTGTGGTTAATCCTCAGCACACTGAAAAGTCAGGGGTGAGCTGAGCCTGCTCAGTGCCCGGGGGATCCAGCACCACCCCGAACCAGCCCCTTTGTGGGTGTCTTGTAGGACATTGAGCAGTGCCAGACCCTCCTCTTGCTGCCCAGCTCATAAGGGGCCGTGTGAAAATGGCTTTTTCTTTGGAGCCTCGTGAGCTCTCCATCTGGGTTTGCCTCAAGATCACTGACTTTGCCTGACTTCAGCTGAAAAAAGCAAATGGGATGGGTAGCAAAATGCTGCCAATTTTTCCTGTATTGAGGGCTGGACCCTAAGTCAGGAGGATGAAGTTCCATGGTTTTTGATTTTTACACTTCCTGTTGTACGTAACACTTTCACTATGGATGATAAAAAATGACCTTCAAGTTTGCAAATTCTCCTGACTTTGTACTGCTCTGGGAATTTGTAGCATTTTCTGTGTTAAAATACAGTCAAGTTTTGGCTTGCAGCGGTGTCAAAACCAGAAATCAAATGTTTGTAGCAAAGGTCCTACGTGAGCTATTTAAAATATCCCTTAATTGCACAACTGTTAAAATTTTAAAAATGTTATTATTGCTACTAATGGTAGGTAACATGCACAGAAACTGAGTGAGGTGCTTAAAATTATGATCTTTAGAAGCTGCTGGCTTAGATATCCAATTTTGCTGAAGAATGGTCAGTCTGTTTTATTTGTAACAACAAGGGCATTTTCATTATTGGGGTTAAGATAGGAATGTGTGTTCAGACTTGCACATCTGTATAAGCACTTTTTGCTGTTGTAGGGAAAGAATGACATGAGAGAAGCACATTTTGCTTGAAGGGGTGAAATTAATATAAAATGGAAGGTCTAAAACAGCAAAACCTCAGGGGTGCCATGATGGGCTTGGCCAAAACAGCCACAAGCAGCACAAGCCAAAATAACCAGGAGTGTTTCTTCTGCCTTTGCCAGGGGTTCACTGGTTTCTCATAACTTGTTGGTTTGCTGGGTTTTTTGTCAGGGTTTTAAAATTATTTTTTAAATTAACTATTTTTAAAATTTTAATAATTTTTTTATTATTTTTTATTAAAACTCTTCCATTGAAAGGCCTCCCTTCAGCTATATCTGGTTTTATGCAATTATAAAACCAGCTGATCCCCTTTTTCCTGAATTGTTATATACAACATCCTACAAATATCTACACAAACTTTTAAATCGTCTAGAAAACTGAAAGTAGCAAGTATCTACACAAACTTTAAAATCTTCCAGAAAACTGACAATAGGAAGTGTCCACGCATACTTGGAAATCTGGAAGACTGCAGTTAGGAAGTATCTATACAAACTTTGACATTTGCAAAACTGAAAGTAGGAAGTATCTACACAAACTTTTAATTCTAGAAAAGTGAAAGTAGGAAGCGTCTACACAAACTTAAATCTGAAAAACTGAAATTAGGAACTGTCTAGATAAACTTTTAAATTTGAAAAACTGAAAGTAGGATACTTCTGGTGCCATTTGCTGGCTGAAACCAGTTAGTCCTCTCCAGCAGCTCCCACAGGACAAGCTGGAAAGTCCCATCCATGTTTGACAAAGTTACCCACTCCAGGAATTATTTCCTTTGCTGGTTGACCACAGGAAAGAGATGTGTGAGACTGGAAGTGCCAACAAATCACATGGAACTCTTCCAAGGCACATTTTTCATACCTCTGTAATCCCTCAAATATCCAAGTAAAGAAGAGACTTTTATTTCCAGCTGTCCAGGAATGTTTCCAGTACATTTATTCCCTGTCTTGGAATTGGGAATGGGAAGGGCTTTGCCAAGAGGGATTTTAAAGATGCACAAGCGACTGAAAACATCATTTAACAGGAATCACATTCCTCTGTGTTTTGGCTATCTCAGCATGGATACTATGTAAAGGACAGATTTCCATGCAATTCATCAAGCCTTTGTCTACTTTTGGCTCTTGAAAAAATGTCATCATAAATAAAATTAAATGTTTAGACACTTTTTAAGCATATTTCCCAATTATGGCTTTGTAGATTCAGGATGTTAACAGAAAGGGTCGTTGCTTGGGATTTTAAATCAAATTAAATGCTGAAAGGAGATGTGTTTTTACTGTGCAAAAATTATAATGAGCACAGGTTGGAAGAAACAAAACAAAATAACTTTTTTTAAATTATTTCATTGCTTTGTACTATATTCTTATATAGCAGCAAAATTGCTTTGCTGTGTCAGGAGGACTTCCTGAGGAAGCTCATTAAATATTGTCCTGGAATTTCTGGAAAGGCTCCAGGACACCAATCAGTGCAGGCCTTGGAACAGCACTGTGGGCACTGCTGTCCTCTGGTGCAAAGGAAATCACTGAAATCTCCCCAGATCCCTTCAACAGCTCTTCTTTCATTATTCCATAGTTGATGTCCATGGGCTTGAGTTCATACATGAACAATTGATCCAGTGGAATGAATCCAGATTTAATTAATAATCTGTCATTTGTGAGTGCTACAGCAGAGTGATATTTTATGAAGACCCAGGAGCTGCAAATGTGAACAAAGCATTGAGACCTCCCAAAATAACTCCTGTCCATTTACAGCTTTCTTTTTTCCCTTTTGGGCTGTAAGTTATTTTTTATTTCTTGTGCCTCCACTCCTTTTCACATCTTAGGGGGTTTTTTTGTGGCTGGGGTTTGAGGCCAGGGAGATATGAAATATGTTGACAGAGGAATTTTTCAATTTTTAAAAATTTTTCGCCAGTCAGGTAATGGTTTTCTTTTACCCTGTTCTGTGAGGAAGAGATAAGAGCTTATCATCTGTTACATGAATTTGTAGCCAAAAACTCACTGTGAAAGTCTGTTTTACAAGACCATGCAGTGGTTCTCAATATTTTGTGCTCAGTAGTTCTCATTTGATGAACATATAATTAATAGTGAAAAGCTGAGTACAACTGTACAGGTTTTCTAAAAGGCTCCACACAAATTCTGAGAGGCATCAGCTTGACTGGATTTCTTCTGGATGCTTTCAGTTCACAGCTGGTGCTGTGTGCTGAGCTAATTTACACCACTCAAGGTGAATAAAAAGGGAGATTTTTCTTGCTGGATGACTTCTTCAGAGAGGAGAAGAGGGAAAATTACAAAAAAAAAGCCTGAAGGAGTCATTGGATATATTGAGAAAAGAGACTGTAGAGCAGAGGTGAGTGGAACAGCACAAAAAGTGATTTAACAGGATTAAACCCTTGGGGTTGGTTAAGGAGAAGTTGCCATGACTTCAGTGAAAGGGGTAAGAAAAATAGGTCAGGAATGGGATGTTCTGTGTTTATCCCTCACTGTCTCAGTGTGAGAGGTACACAGCTACACACATGTAAAAATGAAAAAAATAATATACATTATTATTATACATGTATACACTGTTATACATTATATATATTAACATGTATACAATATATACAATAATATATACATTTTATTATTATTTATACAGTCAACCTGTACTGACCTTAATGAGTCTGGGGCTGACACAAGAAATGCGTCATTCTTTTTGTGTTTTGCAAGATGTAGTAGAAATTTCAGAGAAAATTCTGCAGAGGAAAGCCTAATTTCACTTTTTAATTGGGGGTGTGTAGAAATGGGTAATGAATGGGACAACGTTCAACCCTGGCAGGAATTTAAGGAGAAGGAGCTAGGCTGGATAGCAGCAAATGTGGCTCAGCCAGGAAGAATTCGTTCTGTTGTGTGTCATTCACACTGGATCTGCTGGAAGAGGTAAATTATTTCAGAATAATGCTGTAGCTGAGGGATTTTTGCAAATGTGACCACAGGGAATTGTCTGTCTGCTGCCTTGAGAAACAAGCCAGGTAGGGAATTCAGTGGATTTCCAGGAAGTCTTACGCTTTAAAGAATTTTCAGTAAATTTCTCTCAATCTGTAACCCATGGATTATCTTCTAAAAGCTGAACTCCTTATTTTTAATCCTTGAGCACTGATGGTTGGGGAGTACACGTGGGTATCCAGCAATATCTGTCAAGGGCCATTTTTAGCTCTTTTAGAAACCTGTGGGTATATTTCCTGTCTCAGTGTTTCCATGAAACCCTCAAAAGGGAGGTTGGGACACTACACAGAGCCTGTAGCTCTTATTCTGGATATTCCAGAAAAGACAAAGTGTCACCTCACATTGACTTGCAGGGACAATTTGGTATCCAGACTCTCTCTCTCTATTTTAAACCCTTTTAGTGACTAAATGTGCCAAAAATCCACTGGGATTTGTTTAACTTTGCAGTTGTAGCTGTGCTTGTTCTGGAGGTGTTTCAGTGATTACCACACCACTGCCCTGGGAAAACACCTGGCACAACCAGTCAGTTTGGTTTAGATTCCCAAATATCAGACTATAGAGGGGGGGGATACAAAGTCTGGAAGGAAGAGTGTCTTTTTAAGGCATGATCTCTGTCAGATATTTGCCTTCTGTAGGGTGTTAATGCTGTCACTGCCCATGTCATCATCACATCACCGAGCTCCTCAGGGCAGCAGGACAGAGCAGGGCCAAGCAGTGCCCAGTGTGTCTGCTCCTCCTGCTTTCCTGCTAGTCCAGATTGTTGGATTTGGGTGGAAATAAGGTCAGAACCAATTTCCTGCAGCCTGAGTGTTACCCTGCTGAATTCAGTGTGTGTTCTGTGTAGTGCAGGAGCAGTGTCCAGCTCTGGGCAGCACAGGAGGAGCTGGAGCTGCTGCAGAGCCCAGAGGAGGCTCCAGGGTGAGCAGAGGATGGAGCAGCTCTGCTGGGAGGAAAGGCTGGCACAGCTGGCATTGCTCACCTGCACAGGAGAAGCTTTGGGGTGACTGAGCTGTGGCCTTGCAGGGCCTGGAGGGGCTGCAGGAAACATGGAGAGATGTAGGAAATGGATTTGTAGAGAGTTTTAAAAATTTGATAGAAGGTTTATATAGTGTGTATTTGTATGTAAAGTTTGAGAAAAATGTTGATTTAGAAATGTTATAGAATAGGATAGGTATTGTTGAGAGAGAAATTGAACTAGAAACAAGACATCCAACAAGACTTTGGACAAGAGCATGTGGGAAAAGGACAAGGAAAAGTGGGAATAGCTTCAGACTGACAGAGATTAGGGTTAGATGGGACATTGGGAAAGAATTGTTCCCTGTGAGGGTGAGCAGGCCCTGGCACAGGGTGCCCAGAGCAGCTGTGGCTGCCCCTGGATCCCTGGCAGTGCCCAAGGCCAGGCTGGACAGGGCTTGGAGCAGCCTGGGGCAGTGGAAGGGGTCCCTGCCATGGCAGGGGTGGAACTTGGTGATTTTTGAAGTCCCTTCCAACCCAAACCATTTTATTATTCCGTGCTACTCTGGGGCTAAGACTCATAAAGGTAATCACTGCTCAAATATGTGTTTCCCTCCTGGAAAAGGGAGAGTTCTCCCACACATTTTTGCTCAAAGTTATGTGATCTTCTAACTATTACTTTTTGTTTATGCAATGAAACTCAAAACTTCTCTAATTTGATAGTTATCTTTTACAGTCCTGTAATGTATAGAGGAGGATTTAGGCGTTAAAGCTGAAAAATGTTTCCCAGCTTTGATATTTCCAGGACATAGAATGTTCTATACCTGTTCTCTAAGACAAGATTGCACCATTCTTTACATTTTCAGTGTCAAAAGATAACAAACCACACCAGAGAAGAGAAATCTTGCAAACCAGTACATGAAATCCAGTAATTAATTGGCTGAAGAATAAAAAAAGCTCTTTTTACATTCCTTTCATTGAAGGATAATTTTTTTTTTACTTTGATCTATAGAAAACATGTTTATCTTAAGTAAAAAAATCCAAGAATTTCACAAAGTAAGCTGCCAGCCTTTTGGTTTCACAGTTTTATATTTAGCATTCAGCATAGATTTTTTAAGTTTATCAGTATCATTTTCCAAAGTTGTCATCTAAGTAGATAAGGCAGTGGAGAATATCTCAAATCTTTAATACCTTGTGTTCTCTGGTTCTTTCAAAACAACTTGTTCCTTCTCAGCTATTTCTTTTCCACCTTGGAGTTCTGCAGTCTGGATGCATGGATCTGTCTCTCCCAAATTAGACAGCAATTAGCTCAGATTAGACAGCTACAGGGAAATGTTCCACCTTCCTGACAGGTATTTGGGCATGGGAAAACTCCTGGCACTTCAAGATCCACAGAAGATTCTGGTGCTTGGAATACTGAATTTTCAGAATTCTCAAATACCTGCTCAAGTTTCTGAGTCAGAAACTCTGTATTTGCACATATTTGCAAATGTATTTGCAGAATACCTGAATGCATTTGGGTATGAACTATTCAAAGCAATAAATTTTCACAGAAATAGATGAATATTAATTGCATAAAGTGCAATGAGAGAAAGAAAGATGTGAGTTAAGGAAATATCTTTAGGTAGAAACTTAAATTTACTTTCACACAGGAATAAAGGGTATCTAAAAGATTTTGATCCTTTTCCCTTAAACTGGTGAGGAATCTGTGCAGCACTGGCCCTCAGGTGTGTTATGATTTTTGAACAAGGAGCTCAGTGACGAGGTTCACGAGGTAAATATGGGCTGGGTTTGACAACTGCAGGGATAGAAGTGCGCCAAAATATAAAATAAAAAGGGCTCTGTACAGGGGCACTGCGTGATTTTGTTGTTTTTATGCCCTCAGGATGCTCTGAGGGCAGAGCCTGGCCCAGGGTAGGAGGGAGCTTTGCCCCTGAACTCCTGGCTGGGCACATCCCCATGGACAAGGCACCTCAAGGGGCTCCTCTGTTTGGGTGCTGTTTGCTGTTGGGTTTTTTAAAGCCAAATGGCCTGGAAACTGCTCCAAATGAAAGTGGAACATGAAGGAACCTTCCTCAAACAGACTGGAGCTGTTCTTCAGCTTCCCAAATCATGAAATAACTCAAGAAGTACCCCAGAAGATTCCTTTCAACACTGTGTTGGCAGCTGTTAATCCTCTTTCTATTCAAGAGCCTGCTCCAGCTCCTCCAACTTTATTAAAGACACTCTTTCCCAGGAAAATCCAGTGTTCCCATAGCCAATAAATAGTGTGTAACTTTCAGAAGGTTTGTTTTCAAATTGGGTGGAAATGTTGCTGTTCAGTTATCTCATAACCTTCCCCTCTCCAACAATTCCAACAAGAGAGGAGCCCTTCTTCCTCTCCCATGCACTGAGGCACCAAATTAAAATGGGTTTGAGTACTTTCTTAAACAAATCAGTCCTATTTTCAGCAGGTATCTAATGTTGAAATCATCTCCCAGTGAGATTTTATCTGTGTAAATTTTGCACATGCGGTGATGAGAATTGAGGGAACAGAGGTAACCTTTGGCAATGGGGTGTCCCTGGATGTGGGGAGCACCAGGTCCTTGTATGAGGTCTAATTTCTTCCTGGGTTTATTATTTTATGTGTACTGAAAATATGCTGAAATATTTCTTTACGTAGTTCTACTAGTTCTTTAACTCTATTTAGATAGTTCCTGACTATCCATTTTTATTTCCTTTTTAATCCATATTTGTATTTAGATTCAAGTGAGATTTAAGCCAGGCTTACAATATTTGTTACTCTAAGTAGAATTAATCTGTACTCTAGTAATTTTGTCATGATTTTGTTCAGCCCAACTGCACAGACCCTTGTGACCAGACCTCAGCATTTCTGACAGCCCCCCCTTTGGAGATGTGCCCTATTATTCCCCCTCAAATGTATCTTTTATTCATTAGATTCCTGGAACTTTTGCCACTCTCATTCTGTGTTAATTACAGGAAGAAATGTAAGAATCTTCACTAACATTTAGCCAATCTAAATGTGTGTGATCAGAGGCAATGAAACCTTCAAGCACAGTGTGAGACACCCCAAATCCACTCTGGCTGGGGTTTAATATTCTACTCACAAGGCAGATATGCTATGGAGAATTAATACTTTGGTACTACTGAACTAAAACCTTGCCCTGGTTTGAGTTAACCTTTGATCCCCAACTCCCCCATGGCAGTGGAGTGTGTTTCCCTCAGTATTCTGCCCAAGCTCAAGTGCCACCAGTCCCTGGCTTCTCTCCCAGGCTCTGGGTGGGTTCAAGTGGCTGAAGTGCTGAGGATTTTTACACAACAAAACAACACCCCCCTCAAACTGCTACAACAGAAAAACAAGCTCAATACCTACAATAAATACTTTCAAACTTTCATCAATTTCTGTTTTCAATGAGATCCAACAGCTAATTAATGATTTTTATCTTCAGTGCAGGACAAATCTTTCTCACAGCAAAGTTTCACACAGCCTGAAGTTGTTGCCAGCAAATTCTGCTTAAACTGGCTTGTACCAAGCAGGGATTTGATGTTCTGGAGTAACTCAGATGGTTACCTGCACTTGTACTGCTGTGGTCTCCCAGGTTCTTGGGCTTTTATCTGTCAAGAAATGTTGTTGATAATCATCTCTTCAAATCAAGAAGTGGCAGCAGTGAATTCTAGTGAGAAAGAGTCAAGACATCGCAATGAAATCTGTTATTTCTCATTTGATTAAAGAGGGTCTTAAAGATGCTCAGCTTTAACAAGTCTTAAATTAAAGAAAAAAAAATTAGGCTAAAATTATTTCTTTCTTTTCACCCAAGTATGATTCAAAGCAGCTGAGCTATAGATTCACTACAGAACTTTTCAAATGTTTGCTCTTTCAAGTCAGAGGGGAGCACACTGAGGGCTGATTTTACTGCTTGTTTCTGTGTTCTGTGCAGGAAGAGTTGAGGAGAACAAGGCAGTGCAGGTCTCTTGCAGGTAACAGAAGAGGAGGAAGGATTGGAAGAAGCTACAGAACGTTTTTTTTGTCGTTGTTTTCAGTGATTTATGGCAGGTTTTATGTAGAAGCTGCACTGCTGAGGAGCAGAGCTCTGATCTGACCTCTGAATATCAACCTCACGTCTCAGACTCAGGGGGAAATAATATATTTTCAAATGCTTCTCCTTTTCCTATTATTTCAGTTGAATAATAAAAGAATAGGCGTAGATATGACTGAACTGAGGCTTTGTGAGAAGAATTTAATATTCTGATTGCTCTCTCCTATCAAAACTTCATCCACTGCTGCTGCTCAGATGGTTCCAGCAGCAGAATTTAGGTCTGGCTTTAGGGAGAGTTGTGAGGGATTTCCCTGCTGGCCTCTGGGCAGGACTTTCCCCTCCTTGGATCCATTCTTTGCATACATTTTATGTTGCAGATTAATTATCACTTCTGGACTTGTTGCTGCTCCCTTTCTGAGGGAAACACCAACCCTTTGTTCTGCTGGAACAAAGGAAATCCAAAGCGATTGACAGCATTTCAGGGTAATTACATCCTCATTATGGTGCTGATAGTTCCCCTTGATTGGCACCACGTGGCTGTTTTCAATAGGACCCGCAGGGATAATTAATTGTGGCGAGCCCATTAATTTGCCATTGTGACACTTTACCAAAGTACCAGGCCAAGAGTCCACCGTGGGTGAAGGAGGTGTCTCTGTGCTCTGGGACTTCAGAGCATCCAGAAAACCCTGAGCTCTTTCTGCTCCCAGGAATCAGTTGCTTTTAAAAATCTTCACCTCAAGCCTTCCTTAAAAATTATGTTCTTAAGGCAAAGGCATCTTTTGGTGGGTAAAATATTTCAATCATGAGAGAGAGAGAACCCTTATTTATGAAGTTGTTTTGTGGGTAGGAAAGAACAGTGTAGGCATTGAAGTGACTTGCACATCCACTGTGGAAAAGGAACCTTACTCATGTTCAGGTTCACACGTGCAAAAATAAATCCAAATAGCCATAAAAACCTGGGTTGATTAAAACATAAGGGCTTTTTTTCATTATTAGCTCACAGTGAAAATATAGCTAAATGAAAAAGGTTTCCATTTCACTATTGTTGTGGCCCAACCATAAATATTTTGTCTCAGATTTCATCTTAAAAATGTACTGTTTTAAAAGGCCCTTTAGTATTTATTATTTATTCCTTTTCTTATCATATTATGCCAATATTTGTCCTGATTCTCTTGCAATTAATTCCTCTTCAAAGTGGTCTAAGAATGCAAGGATTTCATTTGGGTGTAGATGAGAGTTTGTAAGGAGGGTGGACCTCATCCTAGGTAAAATTCCATGTTCATCTGTCAAACAGCTTAGAAGAACTTGAATTTTAACGATGTATTTCATCACCTCTCTGTATAATTATGTCTCAGTGATGTTGTGTGCAGGTATCAATTATGTCCTTCCTCTTCTTGATTAAAATAACCCTTCATTAAAAGCCACCTCTCTTCATTTGGGTGCATTTTGATGACAGAACTTCAGGCACTTTGCAGGTCTTGGCTAACTGAGGGTGCTCTGAGCTGCATCACTTCTCTCCCAGATTAGCTGGTGTAGAGCTGAAAAATAAAGATTTGAAGATTGAATATTTGAAGAATAAAGATTTGAAGAATAAATGTTTGAAGAATAAATATTTAAAGAATAAAGATTTGAAGAATAAAACCAGTTCCTGGATGGGGAGGAGATGTGGATGAGGTGGCAGCAATTTTACATTTAAGTAGATAATACGTAAAAAGTTTGTGTTGACTTCCTGCCCCTTTATTTTTGACTGGGAAGATCTGTCTTTATTAATTGGGAAATGTGGAGATAAATTCTGTGATTTTGGGGTTTAATTATGATTTTTGTTTCCCCTGTTAATTCTGTCATTCCCCAGCTAAAGAGGAAATTTTAACCCCACATTTTAGGAGCGTCTGCCTCCATCAGGAGCAGCAGCTGCAGCTCTGGAGGTGTGGAACGTGCCCAGGTGCTGCTTCAATATTTCCATTTTCCCTTGTGGCATCTCCAGCCTCCCACTCCAGCACTCCAGGAATTTCCCTTCATGCTCACCTGCTGAGTGTGACAGCAGAGACAGAGCAGATTCCTCCTTTTTTCCATTTTAAAATTTAATTTTATTTCATTTACATGTTGATATCTCATATAAATATTCTATTTTTCATATAAATATTCTATATCATTTAACTGTTCTACTTCATATCCCTGAATCTATTGACTCAGACAATAACTGAACCCAATACAAAAGGAAGAATTATTTTATATATTTAACTGTGGTTTGCTTGGTTTGAATTTAATGCTTAACCTTTCTACTAAATTGTAATTAAATGTGTATGCCTATGTAGACATTAATTATATCATCAATTGAAAGCAGTGAAAATCAATTAATTTGTTTTCACTCACATTGTGGAGGGAGTGGAGTGCAAGTCAGGTTGTAATAATTTGTAATTTATATTTATTAGCTTATAACTTTAACTTTATTAATTTGTAACTTAGATTTATTTATTTAATAACTTATAACTTTAACTTTATTAATTTATAATTTCTATTTTTATTTATTTATTTATTAGCTTGAAATACAGATTTTAAAGAAATCTCAGGATGGTTTATTTCAGGTTGAGTGTTAAAAACTTTAATGTGAATATCTTTGTGTGCATTCGTTGCTTTAAGTTGCTTCAAAATTTTGAGGTTTTGAAAAGAAATATTTTAATGTTATAGTTCCAATTACAAAAGGAAATTCATGAAACTAAACAGGTAAAAATAAAGTTTAGATTTTTTTTCAGGAAAACATATCAAATTGAAAAAAACCCCATTTATTTAGGAAGGATTTTATTTTTGGCTCCTATGTGTGGGTAACTAATTCAAATAATTTATTTTTCTTGACTTTAGGGAAAAGAAAATTGTTGTTCTAAAATTAAAATTTTGTCACTGACCTGAAAAAGTGAAACATTTGTTCATTCATACCCAGACACAAAATACTGGGAATATTCTGCTTTTATCTTTTCTCTTCCTTTCAACTGTAGCAAGGGTATTTTCAGTAGTGAGTAAAGAGGAGTCCTTGAATGCAATTAATTCAGTTTTAACCCACTGTTTCACAAGTAATGCTGCTTTTCTTCAATATTATCTTTTTTTTTTGGTAATTAATTCAGTTTCATGCCCGTATTTCACATGTAGTGATGGTTTTCTTCAATATTGTAATTTTTTTCATAATAAATTCAGTTTTATTCTGGTTTTTTGTACGCAATGCCATTTTATTCAATATTATAATCTCTTTCTTTGTAATTAAGTCAGTTTTATCCCAGTATTTCCCATGTAGTGCTGTTTTTATTCTGTTTTTTTGTACACAATGCCATTTTATTCAATATTATAATAATTCTATTATAATCTCTTTTTTTTGTAATTAAGTCAGTTTTATCCCAGTATTTCCCATGTAGTGCTGTTTTACCTCAATATTATATTTTTTTTGTAATTAATTGAATTTTATCCTGGTTTTTCATATGTAATGCCATTTTCTTCAATATTATCACACATTTTTTGTAATTAATTGCAATTATTTTGTAATTAATTTAGTTTTATCCCAGTATTTTTTTTTGTAATTAATTATTAATTTTTAATATTATTAAATATTAAATTACTACTAATAATTAATTATTATTAGTAATTATTTTGTAATTAATTTAGTTTTATCCCAGTATTTAACACGTACCACTGTTTTAGCTCAATATTATAATTTGTTTTGTAATTAAGTCAGTTTTACCCCAGTATTCCATATGCAGTGTTGTTTTCTTCACTACTATCATCTTTTTTTGTAATTAAGTCACTTCTACCCCAGTATTTCCCATGTAGTGCTGTTTTAGCTCAATATTATAATTTTTTTTAGCTCAATATTGTAATTTTTCCCCTTCTTTTTCCCCATGGAAGACGAAGGGTGCTGGCAATTTCCGATGGGATTGAGCACATTGGGAACCTGCGCTGGGAGCTCGCCCTGTGCCTCCTGGCTGCTTGGACTATCTGCTATTTCTGCATCTGGAAAGGGACCAAATCCACTGGAAAGGTGAGCCTGAAATATTTCTTTCCACTAGAACAAGAGAATTTTACATTCTGTGTGAGGAACTGTAATTAATTTCAATTAAGAGTTGTTTGTGGCTTTTGTTCCTTTTGGTTTCATAATTTCCTTTTTCCCTAATTCTCTTAGGTGAGGCTGGGTGGTTTTGTTTTATTTTTGTTAATTTAGCAATGAGCTTTACTGGAAAGAAACCAGGTTGTGTTGATTTCTGTGAACAAATTCTGCAAAATTTGGATTTTGCCCCAGACTGTCAGGAGTCAAAACTCTCAATCCCACAAGAGAGTCACTGAGAGTTTTGATGCACATAAAAAGCGAATTTAAAAATACAAATTGAACATGAGGAGCAGAAATAATGAAAGCACTCAGAGAGGGACCAAGATGGGCATATTATGGGGAAAAATAAAAATATTTAGCACTTTTTGAGTGAATTCCACTCAATCCTGGGAGCAGGAAGAGGGAGCCCTGGGGTGAGGGAGAAGCTGTCCCCGGAGTGGTGTAAGCCACAGCTCTGGGTAGAATTTATGAATAATCAACTATACTGAGAGAGGAAAAGAGCCCCAGATCTGGAGGGAGGATCTAAAAAAAGCGCTGGTTTCTCATGTTGGAAATAAAGGAAACCAGGAACAAAATTGATGCATCGAAACATTTAATTTTCAGTTGTTTCTTACATAGTTTGGGTTGTGGTTGGGTTTTTTTTTTTTTTTTTGTTTCTGTTTTAGTGACCTCCATTATAAATCAAATATTTCAAATGTAATGGATTTTTGAAATTCAGAAAATGCCAGAGTGGAATTTTTCAGCTGTGTCAACTGCATACATCCTTGATACTATGAACATTTTGGCTGCTCCCAGTTGCTGATTCTGGGTGTGTTTGCCAACAGTGCCACTCAACCTGCTGCTGCATTTCCCATGCAAGAATTTCCACACACACACACACAAATGCAGAGATTGCTGCAGCCCCACCTTCATCACTGCAGGGAAATCACTGCTGAGAAACTGTCAGGGGTAGGGATTGATGCCTTGAGAGGGCTGCCCTAGAGACCAGACAGAGGTAAAGAATAAAGCAGGGATTTATTCCAAGGAGATGAGAATGAATAGTTTAGAGGGAGGGGAAAAATCCTAAAGAGAGGAATCTGGAGAAGCCAAAGTGATCCAAGGGAATGACAAGAAAAATGTCCTCACGCCTTTGACGTGGGCTCAGGGAGGTGCATGAGCACTTTGGAGTTTTCTGAGGGGTTGCAGCTGGAGGGGAAGAAATGAAACTGAGCAAAACTGGGTTTTTCTCTCCATCAGAAGGAATGTCTGAGGATGGAAATGTATTCTAGCATGGTTTAATCTGCCCCAGGGGTGCAGGGAAAAGCTCTGTGGCTGCATGTGTGTGCACGCACGCCAGGCTGGCCCTGATGCACTCACAGACAGAGCAGGGGGGAGCAAGGCTGGGCTCAGAAGGGGCTGAAGTGACTTTGGAAAGGATTTATTTTACATTTCTGGAGTTTACATCCAGGATTTTACTGTTCTTCCATTCTTTCAATTTATGCCATTTCCCCAGAACCAGATCTTGTGCTTTGAAAGTGGATAACCTGTCTGACCCTTTTTTTTTTCTTTTTCTGATGGCTTAGCTAAACCCTCAGCTTTAGGTAGGTGGACTAAATTGATTTTATTTCAGTGTGATTTTGATAAACACCTCTCTGATGAGGTCAGCCTGGGAAAGAACAGCCTGTCTTGAGCACGAGAAATGGGATAATAAACTTTTCAACAAGCACAAATAACTTCTAGTCTTGCAACAAAAGTGCACATAGAAGGGAATTCACACCCAGTATTCAGCTTTATAAAAACATTTAGACCAGGATTCTGTAAGAGGCAGACTTGTTGTATACTTGCACCATGTAAATCAGTTTGCCATGAGCAGCTGTTCTGTTTCCAGAATGCTGAGGAATTCCTCAGAACTGGTGAATTCCCACATTTCTCAGGACACCCTGTGATACCCATGAACCTGCCTTTGCAGAGGTCCATGGCTCTCAGGAAGGATCTGTCCTAGCCAATACTGATAATTCCTTTTTCCAGCTCTGTTTCTGCAGTGCAGGTTTTCACCCTGGGCATACATTTTCTGGTTTTAATTTTTTAATGCACTGTTTTTTCAGTATTCTTCCACTTGCCATTTTTTCCAGCCTAATCTCTGGAAATCTGGGCCATGGCATTGCCTTCCCAGCACAGCAAACTTCCCAGCTTAAAAACAAAGGCAGCACTCAGGTGTTAGGGATGCTATAAATGGATTAAATGTTCTGAAATATAAATGATGTAGCAGATTTCTCAGCTGAAGTTTCCATTTCAAATCTAATGCCATTTCTAAAATTCATATTTAAGCTCATCTATAAGCCTTCCCACTAAATTGAATTTATTATATGCTCATTTCCAGGAAACGTTGAAAATTGACTTCTGGGGTTTTTATTATAATAGTATAACAGTCTGTTAAATTTATGACATACTTTAATTGGATTGAATAATTTCAATGACAAAATACATTTATTCAAAGCAAAAACTTCTTAAAGTTTTATCACCTTTGAAACTTTTTCAAAGGGAGGTGTCTGTGGGACAGGATAGTGGAGAGAAAGAGGCAGGAGAAACAGAGGTGAGATGGAGAAGGTGTGTCCTCCCCACACACTTGTGCTTGGTGAAATATTCAGGAGGTTGGTTCACCCTTTTCCTCTTTTTTACTCTGCATTCTAAAGCATGGTGGAAAAAGAATCTGAGCCTTAAAAGCTGTTATAAAATAACCCCATCATTCTCCAACCAGCACTACCACAGATCATGAATATTTAATATTTCAGGATATTAAATATATTAAGACTAACGTAAAGTTTAACTCCAGAGGAAGTGCTTATTACACTGTTAACAGGATGTTCCAAACTTTTCCATTACTGTTCTTGAAATTCATCACTTTCTCACAAAGCATTTCCATTTCCCCTTCCAACAGGTGTGAAATAGCAGAATAAATCCAGGTGATTCTGGCAGCTTTCAGGTAGAATAGATTTGTGCCCTTTCAGAGGTCCTTGTCCTTAATTATTCAAGCTTTTCTTGCCCTGAATTATCCAGTCTTAAATCTGAAGGTATTTGTGTGCCAGCTTTCGCATTTTAAATGTTGCAAATATGCAAAATGTAGGATCTTTCAATGAGAAACTCAAAATCAGAAGGAGAAAAATACACCAATGCAGTTATTATAATTTGATGTGTATTTTGAAACTTGCTTGATAATATCTGATCTTCCATCTCATGGAGAAGAGTTTTCTGTAGCAGAGATCAAATGCTTCCAAAGATGAGGTAAGATCTATCTAGAAGACTGAAGAAAGTTAGTTTTTTTAACATTTAAATTATCATTCCGGTCTCTGATCATTAGGTTTGGTTCAGTATCTCATTTTTCCAAAATACTTTTGATTTCTGGTTATGACAATTCTGAGTTTTTCTATATTGTACACAGAGCTGCTGAGTCCCCCTAATTTTTTGATGTTCCTGTTTCATTAATGAAATCTTCAGGTAGAAGGGAACCTGCTTTTTTATGGATCTTGATTGTCCATTTATTAATTTAACTAAATGTCCTCGTGCTTTAAACTTTGAAAGAGCAACACCAGTAGCTGCCAATGTATTTTTCCTAAATTACTTGCTGAAGGCAGTAATCCTAATATTTTCCTTTTTATTTTTTATTTTCATGAGAATTTTTGCAAACAAAGCCTTCCACTGAGCTCAGGTCTCTCTGCCCCATTCCTTTTGAAGCCTGCTGGACTCAAAGTTACAGAAAAGCAATTCAAGTTTTCTTTCCTGCTCTTGGTTAATTTTTGGGTGCATCAACACATCCCTGTCCTGTGCTGATATCCCTGGTCTGAAACCCTGGCAGAGATTTGGAGTTATAAAAATGTAAAGGTTGGGAGGGACCTTGGAATGTCTCTGGTGAAACTTCGTGGTCAAAGAAGGTTCAGCACTCAACTTGGAACTGTTGTCTTGGTGTTTGGCTGCATCTTAAAAACCTCCAAGGGCAGGGATTGCTCATGTCTTGGGAAAACCTCTTCCAAAGCTTGATTTCCCTCCTTTAATCAATTATTCCCTACATGCCGCTTCATTACAATATTTAATTTTGTAAAAAAATTATTTCTTTTTTATTATCTTGTTACATTTCTGTTATCCAGCTCAATTCAAAGCTTGTTTATTGTATCATCTGTGTCACTATGGAGCATGGGTTTGAGAGTCTCCCATTACTGATTTGAAAAGACTTCTGTATTAATAATCTAAATTCATAGACTTAAGTTAAAAAATAATCTAGCTTTTCTGCCTGGACCACTTGAGGTGGAATGAGAGCTAATCAGCACTGAGGTGCTTCAGGATTTTTTGCTGTAGATGAGGAGAAGCTGAATCAAAAGTATTAAAACCCCCCACAGCCTTTGTATAAATTTTAATTTATTGATATCAGAACATTTTACCCCACCCACAGCACATTAATTAAACTGTGCATGAGGTTTTGTCATGCTATGGCTCAACACCAAGGCAGCATTTCCTGATGCAAAGTGTTAAAAGAATATTCTCCCTCTAGGATTTTACTGAATATTAGAATATTAGAATATCACACTGATTGTATGAACACTGAGCCAATTCTAATATATTCTGGGCCTTTTTGAACGGGCTCTTGTTAACATCATGCAAATATTCTTTTGCCAGAGCTGAACTCAAATAGTTCTTGCTCAGTGAGTTTTACTTCTGCACTAGTTACTGGTTAATAAGTGATGAGAAATCCTTCTCATTGTGCAGAACCAGCTGCAAGAGAGAAAAATCTCACAGGAATCCATTCTTCAACATTTCCTGGAACTCCTCTACATGCCATAATCACGGAATATTATTCTGTCTGATTCTGACTTCTGAATATTTTGATCCTTTCCTTCTCTTTGTGCTCAGTTCCCTGAATTTCCACTTCCTGCTGATGTTAGAAGGTGTTGGATTTAAGCTGCCTCTCAATATTTTATATTTTAGAGCTGCCCCAGGAGCAGAGGCTGGTGAATGCAGAGGGTGGTGGTGAGAGCTGGGAGCAGGGATGTTGTAGACCCAGAGCCAAGAGGCTGTGGATATTGCTCTGAAATAAATCTGCTTGGCTTTTCAGGTCATAATCAAATTTGCAAATGTCTTGCATGCTCTCACCAAGCCGTTGATGATATTGGGGCTCTGTCAGACACTTTTTACCCCTTTCCACCCTGCAGATGCTCTGTTACCCACAGCCCAGAGAGCTCTGCTGGGAGGTTTTGCTGTGCTAAATGAGCAAAAGCTCTGATGTGGTTCCTCTCTCTACACAAACACGAGCTAAGATGCTGGATTAAATACTCCTGTGAGTCAAAAAAAATAGCAGATTCGTGGTTGCACATGATCTCCTTTATGACTTTTCACCTGATTTATCACTGAGTGTCCACTGCAGCTCTAGAAGGACACTGCTCAGTTTGCAACTCATCGTTGTAAACCCTGAGAAATTACCTGGCAGATTTCTGGGTGGTGTAGCTGTTGAATATAAACATAGAAGGACAATGGGCTCTGATACTGTCCTTGCCACCTTCATTATTCATTAAAGTATTCCACTTTCCACCACAACCACGCTGGAAAACAAACGCCAGAGCAAAGCAGAGAACTTTTTTATTTTCTCAAAGGAACAACTCTGCTGCTGCAGGTACCACAAGAAGCAGGATTTGGGGTTGAATATGTGCAAATGAGGGCATAATTTCCTCTTTTTCGCTATTGATTTTTTTCTATTTTCCCTGTGATTGTGCTCATTGCCTTCACCTGTAATGTTCTCTAAAAGTTCCATTTAGGAAAATTAGTTAGATTCCATTCAGAGCCCCAGAGATCTCCTGCTTTGAGCATTTAATTTAACCTTTACATACAAAACTTAGACCAGAGTCCTGCAGAGGCTGCTGAGTGCATTTAAAGCTCTGATCAGTCTGAGGTGTTTAAGCTGAATTTCTGAGGGATCTGAGAATGTCCAGCCTGGAGAAAAGGAGGCTCAAGGAGGACCTTAGTGCTCTCTAAAATGATGTGGCAGGAGGGTACAGCCAGGGGAGGTTGGGCTCTGCCCCCAGGAAACAAGGGACAGGGTGAGAGGAGATGGCCTCAGGTGGTAGCAGGTTTGGGTTGGATATTGGGAAAAATTTCTTCCCTGAAAAGGTGATGAGGCACAGGAAGAAGCTCCCAGGGCAGTGGTTTAATCACCATCCCTGGGAGTGTTCAAAGGACACGTGGATGTGGCACTTGGGGACAGTGGTGGCTTTGCAGAGCTGGGTTAAGGGTTGGTCTTTTCCAGCCTTAATTATTCTGTGATTCCCTGCAATTCATTTTCTGGCTGCACAGCTGCTGTCCTTTGCAATGCTGCACTGCTCCTCACTTGGTAATTAATGCCACGGAGCACTTTGATCTGCTGAGCTGGGGGCACTGAAGGGCCAGTGAAGTGTCAGGAAAATTTTGGATTCTGTGTTAATTATATCTGTCAAAAAACAGAGATGAAAGAGAACAGGTACAGCCTGTTTGCTGGGACATCTTGACACAGGATCCTATTAACAACAACAGAAAAATGTCCTGAAAAGGGGTTTTGACATTATTGTTAATCTGTGATGGGCAGGAAACAGTCGCTGCAAGCTGGACCATTTGTAAGGAATAATTGAGGTGGATAAGGAAATTTACTAAAAAATCCTTAATTCACACTCACATTTTAATAAGGTGTAACTAAAGGTAGAGAGCCCTGGTTTTTTTTCATCTTATGGTGCTTTTGAGGATCACCTGTCCCAGGCTGCAGTTCTGAATAATTCAATATAAAATAGACACCTGACCTGTTGGGAGTTTATTCCAACAAATTAAGCTCTACACTGTGCACTACTAAATTAAATATATAAAATAAAGCTGCAACTGTAGTTAACTTTTGGCTATAATTTATTTTTCATTTTGCTGTTGAGGAAAATGCCCAGAATTTTTGTGAACAATTTAAAATGCAAAATAGGAGCTCCCTGGCCCTGGTGGCTGAGTGAACTCCAAATATTCCCCTTTAGCTCTGTTTTTACAGTTCTGCTCCCTCTTCCACCTGGAGGGGAGCAGGGGATGGTTCATGGATGCACTCCCCAGAAAAATTCATTATCCAGACATAAAAAGTTATTTTTGCACCCCTTCACACACTTCCAGCTCATACTTCTTTATATTTTGTGAATTGTTTCTGTCACTCTCAGAACTTTGAAGGGTTTTTTTTTCCCCAAGGTTTTTGTCCTAGGTCTGAGGTGAATTTCAGCTCTGTTGGTTTGAACTGAGCTTTGGTGGCTTTGAAATAATCTACCACACCATGTGCCCCATAATTATGTTCAATCTTATTGCTATTAATAATATTTTGATAATAAAATTGTAAAATGCAATGAGCAGAACCAAATAACTCAGCCCTATATCTGTTCTTTCCACATGTGATCTTTTCCCTGCCTAAAACAAAGAATTTCAAATACACAGCAGTAAGTTTCAATGGTTTCTCCAAAGAACAGCATCTTTTTAAGCTTAAAGCTGGTTGGATTTAGTTGCTTACCTCTCTGTAAGGCTTGAGCCTATCAATTCTGCCCAAAGATTTGCAGCAAGGCTGTAACAGCAGCCAGAAAAAGTCACAGAATTTCTAGAGTTGTCCCAGTCCCTGAGTCACAAAGCAGAAAAAACCCAAATAAGGGGAGCTAATATGTCTTTTGCTACTTCTGGGATATAAGCTGAGAAAGAAAATCAAGTGAGGTTTGGATTTCTGTTTCTGCATGCACAGGCACTAGATTTACACTTATGGAGCTGGGCTAACAATTCTGTGATGGAAAACAATGAAAAATAATTAAATTTTTTAAAAAAATAGGCCTGAACAGTGCTTGTATTTCTGACATGGGGTAATTCTGTGTTTATTGAGGACCTTTCTCATTGCAGAGCCTCTCTTGGGGCCTTGTCATTTCCACTTGTGCAAAAATCACTGGCATGTGGCCCTAAAATAAGAGAATATATTCATCTGCTGGGAAATCCAAGCAGCAAGAGAGCTCAATGTGTCAAGATTAATGCATGAGAGAAGTGGGAAAATTCCTGGGATTAGGTTATTCCTTTTCCTTGAGGAGCAAGGCACTGCTAGGTATCCAGTGTGCTTGAAGAGCCCAAACTCAGAGATGGGTTTTTCTATATTTTACCCATCATTTTCCCTCCCCTCAGGAGTTAAGCCTTGCTTGCCAGCAGTTAAGACACAGTCACTAGTCCCAAAGAAAATTTATTTCTCAATAGCAGGCCATCTAAAGGCCTTAATAGATTCAATGAGGCAGAAAGGAGGAGCAAAAGGACAGAAACAAAAAAAAAAAAAAAAAAAAGAAAAAGCTAGGGCCCATTGTAAGAGCCCAGGAAAAGGAACTGGGCAGCAAGGATTGTATCTCCTGAAGTGTCTTTTGTTTGAGGCTGAAGTAACAGCAAAGAATGGCCCTTCATGGTGAGGCTTTAACCGTGGCCAAGGCTGATGTCTGTATTCAAAGGGGGAAAGTAGAACATTCATGAGATGCATGCAGAGTTCCTGCTCTCTGAGGTTTCTAAACTAAGTTTTTTCTCCACTCTCCTGTGCTCTGAGCATTTAAGGACACCTCGGGTTTGTTAAAAAAAAAAAATCAACTTTTGTGCTTCTCGGTGCTTTTCCTGACCTGTTTGACAGCTGGGGATGGTTTCATATATAGGAAACTTCAATCAAAATCGCGGTTTTATGATTTCAGTCCTTCCCAGCTGCACCTTAGGGGGGAAATCCACTTTTACATGAATATTTAGGGTGGATGTAAGCCCTGGTGCACAGCTGAAGAGAGTAAAAAGTGTTTCAGGGCACAGCTCAGGGCACATGCAGGTAGGAGATGTTTTGGGCAGAGAAATCACCTGGTCTGTGAACTTAAAGTATGAAAAAGCAGAAGGGGCAGGGAGGAGCAGAGGGTGGAAGGCCAGCTGGGATATTTGCTGTGCCAATGCAGGGAAAATTGCTGCAAAATTAAAGGGAAAGTCCCAGGGCACAGATGAACACAGCAATCCCTGTGGGGAAAATGCACTGTTTGGCTCAAGGTGACAAATTCAGCTTCTTTTTGCCATTGAGGCTACCAGGAACTTTTAGCTCATTATCAAAATTACACTGACCCACCAAAGAGGCTTTAGAAATGTGACAGTTGCAGTCATTTATTCAGAGTATGATCTCTTCATGGTTCAGAACCTGCCCTTCCTGACCCATCCTCTTCCCCCCCTTCCCTGTAATCAATTAACAGTTGATTGAACGATAAAAAAACAAACAATTCCCTGCAGCAGAGCATCCAACAGGAGTCAAAATAGAACATTTCCAGGTTATTCTCATTGTTGATGCACATGTCAGGGTTAAAATGTTATTCCTTCAGGTGCAGGGCACTGCTGCAGGCTGGGATTTACAGCTGAGGGTTTTCCAAAGCTGCCTTTCCCAAAACTCTGTGGTTGCCACATCCTGGTCTCTATGTGTGCACAGAATTTCTGCACAGAAATTGCAATGAATATTGCTTTTCTTCAGTCTTGCTTTGTGTATTTGGAATATTATTTGCACCTTTTCTTCTTCAAGAGCACACAGGGTCCCTAAGATGGATTACACAAACATTTATAGCTCTGACTTTCCTAATGCTGCTCCAATTTCATATTTCTTCCCATGGAACAGAACAGCCACAACTCCCTATTCTCACACAGCCTGTTTGTCCTTAGCTCCTGCTAATCTGTCCAGCTTTAAGACTGGCTCCTTAACTGCAATTTTAGGTATCCATTCCCATACCCTGTATGCCAAGGCTATATTAAACCAAATTCCTGCCAGTGGGAAGGCAGACTCTGCTCTCTGCAGCCAGCAAAGTCCACATTTCTGCCTTTATCTCCAGTGTGAAGATGTCTTTGTAGTACAAGTTTTGTTTACAAGGCTGTTCTTGTGAGATTTACAAACTCGAGCCCTGTATCCCACCCCAGTGTCAGCTCCTGTGGCTCACATCCAAACTCACTCCCAAGAATGGCAAAGCTTAATGAAATGAAATAAATTGCCTCATGAGCAACAAAGGCAGCTTCAGGCAGCTGCTGGTGCTGGGCTGGTAACTAAAACACATCTCCAGGAGGGAGCTGGCTGCTGTGCACCTGCTATTCACCCCTGCTGCTGGAAAAAACCTGTGTGCTCCAAAAAAGAAAGGAAGAAACTCAAAACATCCTGTGTAAGATGGATTGTGTCATGGAAAGTAGACACTTGGGACAATTGTAGAAAGTGTGAGGCAGTGCTCTTAATTAAGTGTAGTAAAAAATTCTGGGTTCTTTCCTGTGGGTGTGAAATGAGTTTGGGAGAATTGCAGTGCTCGAGGTCAGTGAGGATTTTTGTGCCTTGGTTTGTGTGTCCCTTGTCCTTGGAGCACCTTGCTGAGGGTGGAATCTCAGTGCTCCAAGTGTGGGATGAGCACAGGGAGAGGTCTGTGCTCCCCAGGGAGAGCACCTTTACATCCCCAGAGCAGCCACTCGGGGATCTCTGCTCAGCTGAGGGCTTGGAGGGAGAGCTGAGAGATCAAAGCTTTTCTCTGAGAGAGAAAATCGGTCTGTGGCAGTCACGTACTCCTCAGCCCCCCTGTCTTCAGCCCAAGGGTTTTATCGTGTGATCCCTCTCATTTTTCTATGCATCACGTTACCTTTTCTTCCCAAACCCACGAATTAATTGCAGCAGTGTCAGATTGGTGTCCTACAAGCCAGCCTTGAGGTGATTTAGCAGCTATGCTAAGAGGCTGCTCAGAGGGGAAGTTAGAGAGCAGTAAACCTCAGTCAAGGTGTGACTAACTGCATTAGGGGGCTGGAGTAGCCACAGGGAAGGGAAACGTGGAGAATCAGGGTCAGGATGATAAGGATGCTTGTTAGTCTGCGTGCTGGGGCTATTTATTGTACTTTTGTTATTATACTTAATGCACAAGTAGCGTTGCAAATGCTCCATGGTGCATCCATCGCTCAGCTGTCACCATGGAGATAAGAGCTCGTGTTGCTCAGCGGCTGACAGGAATGGGCTGTCATGCTGGGGGCACACAAACACACCTTTTCCCAAAGAAGTGGGAGCTCTTTATTCTCCTACAGAAGTCCTGGACTCCCAATAGAATCACAGAATCACTTTCTCACTCTGAGGATGCTCAGATGCTGGAACAGGTGCCCAGAGAGGTTATGGAGTTTTTGTATTTGGAGATACTCAAAATTCAGCCAGTCCTTGAGCCACCTGATCATTTCCTCCTGATTTGTGCAGTGAAATGCTCTATATGCCATTCACATGCCCTACCTATAATTCACAACCTGAATTATACTAAATTTCTATGGCCCTGTAATCATTACAAAGAAATAGAACATTCCAAGACAGGGCCTGTCTGTTTAGCAGATGTGTCAACTAGGGAAAGCTTAAGGTCTGCCAGATATGGGTTTTATGGTTTGGTTGGAAGGGACAGGACAATTAGTGGATTCAGGGAATATCCTGAGTTAGGAGAGACCCACAGGGATCATCCAGTCCCAGTCCTGGCCCTGCACTGACACCCCAACAATCCCACCCTGGACATCCCTGGGAGCTCCTGGAGCTCTGCCAGCCTCGGGGCTGTGCCCATTCCCTGGGCAGCCTGGGCAGTGCCCAGCACCCTCTGGGGCAGAACCTTTCCCTGATTTCCACCCTGACCCTCCCTGGCCCAGCTCCAGCCCTTTCCTGGCTCCTGTCCCTGTCCCAGAGCAGAAATCACAGCTGCCTCTCCACTGCCCCTCCTGGGGAGGTCTGACCCTCTTCCTTCAGCTTCATGATTACAAAATCCATCAAAAGACAAAAAGGTGTGCCTTTGCTATGGGATATCTTTGCCTGCCAGTTTACAAATATTTTCTTTTTCCCCAGCATTTACTGCACAAGATTAAATAGTGCTGTGGTGCCCAGAAAATGCAGAAGTGACTGCTAGATTTAGAGATGTTTCTTTGCAAATTATCCACTCAATCCTCTAAGCACTGCAGCAGGTTTGCCACCACCAAACCTGCTGCAGTGCTTGGAGGATTGAGAGGAAAATTTGCAAAAAAAAGTCTCACATACGATTGGTTTTGGTGCAAAATTCTAGGGAAAATTCTTACTACCATTGAATTAATGTTCTGTATTTTAATATTTGCAATTATTTGAAATGTTATGCATTTATTTGGTGACAGAAGAGTCTGGCTGACACATTGATCTTTTCCAGCTGGCACTTTTTGCCTTTTGAGGCCATCTTTTTTACCTTTTTCTGGCTGGAAAACCTCCACTATAATCCATTAGTCATTGCATTTCCCAGACTTCATCCAGCATTTTTTTTTTCTCAATGATGATGTTCATTTGGTAGTGTGTTTTTGTGTTGTTGTTTTTGTTTGTTTGAGGGGTTTTTTGAATGACAAGTGAGGAAAATCAATTAGGAATCTAAGCTGGAGATGATAAGGAATGCTCTGGTAAATCCTGATTTTATTGAAAAACATTGATTCACTGAAGCTCATAACTGAAGGGAATCCATGATATAATATAATAATATATGATATTATACATATATATATATAATCCATTATATAATGCATAATAATTCCATGAGACAACACTCCTTCAGGAAACCCAGTTTCATGTTCTGCAGTAAGAGTCAGAGAGCAAACAAACCCTGAACCAGGAGAAGGAGTTGGCCAAAAATTTTGAGTCTATTCCAACACACATTTAAGATTTACACATTTTGGAGTGACAGGAAAAATCACCTCCTGCCCAGCCCTGACCTTTGCATCTCTGTCTGCTTGAAGGTTAACCATTTTTAGGATGGGTGAGGAGTGAGAAATGGAAGGTCTGTCTAGAATAAGTAGAAATTCTAATTAATGTAATGTCTTGTTGAACCCCTGTTTCTGCCTGTTTAAAATCAATTACACAACTGGAAATTCAGGTGCTGCTGTGGGATAATTCTGAATTATTTTCACAGAATTGGGGGTGTTATGAGGAATAGTCATCCCACATTACACATTTTTTACAGCAAAATGCAAACCTCTGGGTGTATGTGTAACTCATAGTATCAGGTTTGTCTGTGAAGGTAAACTAGGTGGCATTGAGAGCTCTGAAAATCCTAGAAAGTTCTGGAAAGGAACAGCTTTGTTTTATAAAAGCTTGTACATTTTAAACACCTTTACAAAATGGAAAAAAAAAAAACCCCAACCCTCAGTTGATTAATTAGTCCTAATTTATATTTAAAATTCTTCCTGATTGATTTTTAAAGTTGACTTTTACTTGATTAAATAGAAGTCTTTAATTCTGAGATATTTGTGGCTCTGCAAATTCCCTCCTTGATGGGAGCTCTACATAAACACTTTGCCTGCAGTGATGAGCTCAGCCAAGATGCTGAAATTTGCTTCCTCCCCATCACTCTTCCTCTCTCTGCCCACAACCAAAGGGCAGCTCTTCCTCTTTGTACCCTTGAATGTTACACCAAAAAATCATGTTATAGTTACAGGATGCCATTATTTCACCATTTATGGTGGAGATAAAATAATAAGCTTCAGTCAAGAGCTAAAGTAATAAACTTCAATCAATCATTTTTTTCTGGGTAAAAACCCCACAAAAGCCAAAACATCCACTGCTTTTAAGGAAAAAACCTCCAACAAAGATATTCCAGGTGCCAGGGACAATAACACTAATTTATATTTAAAATTCTTCCTGGTTGATTTTTAAAGTTGACTTTTACTTGATTAAATAGAAGTCTTTAATTCTGTGATATTTGTGGCTCTGCAAATTCCCTCCTTGATGGGAGCTCTACATAAACACTTTGCCTGCAGTGATGAGCTCAGCCAAGATGCTGAAATTTGCTTCCTCCCCATCACTCTTCCTCTCTCTGCCCACAACCAAAGGGCAGCTCTTCCTCTTTGTACCCTTGAATGTTACACCAAAAAATCATGTTATAGTTACAGGATGCCATTATTTCACTGGTTTATCAGCACCATTTATGGTGGAGATAAAATAATAAGCTTCAGTCAAGAGCTAAAGTAATAAACTTCAATCAATCATTTTTTTCTGGGTAAAAACCCCACAAAAGCCAAAACATCCACTGCTTTTAAGGAAAAAACCTCCAACAAAGATATTCCAGGTGCCAGGGACAATAACACCATGATTTTAGCATTGGGATTCTGCTTTTGTATTTCCACTGGGAGAGCTGTGTCTCTGCCAAATGGTTGTGCTGGTTTTGCTTGAGAATTCTACCACAGACCTTCCCCACAAGCAGAGGGCAGCTCTTTCTTTTTGTGCCCTTGCATGTTAAACAAAAAATCAAATTATAGTTATAAGATGCTGTTATTTCACTGGTTTATCAGAACCATTTATGGTGGAGATAAAATAATAAACTTCATTCAATTGTCCTTTCTTGGTAAAAAACCCACAAAACCCAAAACATCCACTGCTTTTAGAGAAAGATATTCCAAGTTCCAGGGACTTGGAATAACACCATGATTTTAGCATTGGGATTATGCTTTTGTATTTCCACTGGGAGAACTGTGTCTGCTTGCCAAATTGTGGTGCTCATTTTGCTCAAGGTTTTCTGCAACTTTCTGCCTTTGAGAAATTCCAGGACAGACCTTCCACACAACCAGAGGGCAGCTCTTTCTCTTTGTGCCTCTGAATGTTAAACAAAAAATCAAACTACAGTTATAGGATGCTGATATTTCTCTGGTTTAACATTACCATTAGTGGTAGAGATAAAACAATAAACTTCAATCAAGAATTTTTTTCTGGGTAAAAGCCCCACAAACCCCAAAGCATGCACTGCTTTTAAAGAAAAAACCTCCAACAAAGACATTTCAGATCTTTGGACAGTGCCAGGGACAAGAACACCATGATTTTAGCATCGGGATTCTGCTTTTGTATTTCCACTGGGAGAGCTGTGTCTGCTTGCCAAATGGTTGTGCTGGTTTTGCTTGAGAATTCTACCACAGACCTTCCCCACAAGCAGAGGGCAGCTCTTCCTCTTTGTGCCCCTGAATATTAAACAAAAAAATCAAATTGTAGTTTTAAGATGCTGTTATTTCACTGGCTTATCAGAACCATTAATGGTGGAGATAAAACAATAAACTTCAATCAAGAATTTTTTTCGGGGTAGACCCCTCCAACCCCAAAACATCCACTGCTTTTAAAGAAAAACCTCCAACAAAGATATTCCAGGTGCCAGGGACAATAACACCATGATTTCAGCATTGGGATTCTGCTTTTGTATTTCCACGGGGAGAGCTGTGTCTGCTTGCCAAATGGTGGTGCTGGTTTTGCTCAAGGTTTTCTGCCTTTGAGAATTCCAGCCCAGCCCTTCCCCTGTTTCCCAGAGCTATTTTGGGCACGCAGTGTTTACAACTGTTGGGATTTTTGTGAGAGCAGTGTGGTAACAGCACGTTCACAACGTGAGGAACACACTTGCCAACAAATGGAGAGCACATTTTTGGGTCTCTTGGTGTTGAGGGTTGTCGCAGCCTTCACTTTTTCACTACCACAACTCCTCTGAGAACAGTTGGCGAGGGGAGGATTAATGTTGAGTGTGGAAAATATAAATTTGGAGGCTGAGGAAGCACTGGGAGGAGGCACTGAGCTCCTGAGTTGTATTTACTATAGCTATTGATCTATGAAATAGATAAAAGCTTTTCTTTCTGACATTTAATGACAGCACAAATGTAATAATGTGAATGAAACATTTTCAACGGTCGCTCAGTTTTTAGTTCAGGTTGGTCCTTTTTAATGTGGATTCATTTGTGAACATTTAAAAACACTTCAGAGCAGTCGCCACAATCAGATTTGTACAATGTGTAAATTTTACTGGGAATTTGGTACTATGAACTTGACCAAGGCCTGGAATTAATTAATTCTGGCTGGAATTAATCCTTGAAATAAAAGGAACTGTGTCTTAAAGTCATTTTTTCAGGATCCAGCTCATTAGTTATGATCATTTCCCCTTTTATTGAAGCTGTTGGCACATTATTTGTCACTGATTAGGTCATTATTAAGCCGTGCATATATCAAGAATTAATCTGGTTATCTTCATTTGCCTTTATTTATTTATTCTTAAAATTTTTTATGAATAAACTTATTTGCCATTACTATTTATTTATTTTAAATTCAATTTATTATGGTGTTTAAATGAAGGTGCTCACATAAATGATTCCAATAATGGGATAAAATTCACTGTTTCTACATTTTCTATGGGTACTTTTGTGTGTCCTGGTGTCCATGACTGGGATTTTTGGATATATCTGCATATTGTGTTCTTGGAAGTCTTACAAATGGATGTTTTGGGGCAGGATCTGGTAATGAAAGAATTTTTACTCAAATACAAGGAACTCTATCTTTACATTAGCTCTAGACAGTACACTGATATTTTTTCTTATTAAGTAGGAGGTTTGTAGACCTCATCAATAGAACTACCAAGCCTGAAGAGCAATTTTTAGCAGAAAGAAGACAGATCTTGATTTTAATTCTCCTGGGCAAGCTGGAAGCAAACCCAGCTGTTGGAAGGAGCTGGGAAATTACACATATTTAGAAAACTTGCTGCTGCTTAAGGAATATTTATGGGGAGAAGGAGCTCATCATGGAAGTGAATTGTTCACTCCATTCAGCTGGGAAAATGAGCTGCTCTGTGCATGGATATTGTCTGCCCTTGGTGCTGTCTCCTTGTTTTCCAGTTTTAGCTGCATGCCTGGGATTCTAATAGAGCACTTTGGATTCAGCCTTCCACCATGACTTCTCTTTCTTTTGGAGCTTTGGACCACAGGCAGGCAGTTTTGTGAACACAGAATATTTGAAATGGAATTTGGGAAGTGCTGAAAAGTGTATAAAGTCAGATCCAATGTAAAGAATAATTCATGCTACAACATATATGGAAAATAGGTTTTTCACCCATTTTAATGTGGGATTAAGGCTTTTAAATAACAACTTGGGCTTGTTAAAGCGTTTTTCATTCAAGACACAACTCTCTTCTGCCCATTCAGTTAAAAGAATCCCAAACCAAAATTAAACAGAACATTTTGATTTGGTTTTTTTGTTTCTTTTTTTTTAATTGATTCAATAAATTTTGGAGTGAAGCTTTCATTTACTTGTGAAGGAAACCATTCCAGTGGGGCTCAGACTTTCATTAATTTATTTATTGCCTTCACCACCATGTGGAAAAAAACCTGGGACTTGCACAGCTCTGCCAGGTAGGGATTTTTCTGTGTCCCAGGCAATGACCTCAGTGTGAGGGGGTGCTGGAATTATTCCTTTCTGCAGTTTTTATTTCATGTGGAAACTTTTGCTTCCTGTGATCACTCAGCTTCTCCCATCCCTTCACCCAGTATCCTCTCCTGGCCCCTCTTTTCTGGCTCATCTCATTGAATTTTCATTCCCAATGGATTGTTCCTTTTGGATACTTATTTCTCAGTACCCAAATCTCACTAAATATTCTTAGCTGTTGGGGTTTGAATTTATTCCTGCACTCACACGTGATTCAATGGTAATTTAGAAGGAATTCTGCAGTTCATAGGCAACCTGGTTAAGGTTGGTTTTCCAGAATTATTCTGGCGCAAGATTCCCTCTGTGGATAAACAGAGATGACAAACAGAAGATGATGCTGAATAAATCCATGAAACACACAGAGAAAATAGAAAAATCAGCCATTGTGCAGATTCTAACCCCTCCCCTCATTCCACCTAAACAAATCCACTTACCTGCTGTTCTCTTGGGATTTTCGTTGCGTTTCTTTCTCTGTATATGAAATTTTACCTTTAAAATGTAGGTGGACCTCGAATGTTTTCTCCCTTTTGACATGCTTTAAAAACCTTGTGCATCAGCTGTCACTCCTTTATACATTTATACCATTTTACTTGTAAATCCAGTTAATGTGGAAAATCTCCCTTTTCAGTTGTCACCTGTAGCTCTGTAGATGGTGTAGAGTCAGATGAACAAAAGCCATTTTTCCCAATAATTTTTCCCAACAATGCTGCATGGAATATTTCACACTATCCCATGGCAGCTGAAAAAGAAAATATTTTATCTTGTTTATCATCTGCTGGTACCATCTAGGAAGTCAGAATTTGTGAAACTGGCAAATATCAGTGAGGCCAAGTCTGGTTTGATTGCAGCTTGTGGGACAATTTGAAAACTTTTGATGGAAATCCTGCCCAAATTGATTCCTGGGAGTGGCTACACAGAGAGCAGAGCTGCCTGGCAGGGGTATGATAATTATATTTCTGTATTTGTGCCAATTGGTTCCCCTGGATAAAAATTACTCTTTTCCTTCTCGCACCACTGGGTGAAATTTTGGGTCCTGAGTAGTTTCTCCATACAGGAGTGTAGTGCAGTGTGGGCACAGCTGTGTTTCTCTCTGGTTCTCCATGCTCATGGTTTCAAATAAATAAATGAGGTTAAATTACACCAGGATTAAAACACTCTGTGAAAAATAAGGATGAGCAGGGCATGGGGGCAGGTCTGATTTTCCACAAACACTTAAATAGTGAGTTCTGGCAAATCTCTGGCAATTTGTGCATTGATATTCCTCATGTTTACAGCCCAGTGGAGCAATAGAGGATTTTAGGGGACAGGAATCTCCTGAAGCATCAAGATAAATTTTCTCCCATTTATAAGACACTTATAGTTCCCTATAGTGCAAACAAGCTTGAACATTGCAGCTTGCAGGGGAGAATTCCACCACCTTCCTGCCTCCAAGTGATGTTTCTATCAGGAATCCTGGCTGTGTGTCCTTAGCAAGAGCCAAGCAATGAGGAAGGTTCGCTGCTTCATGCTGCTGTGAGGAAGTGTGAGAAGCTCAGGCTGGTGTGGAGCTTTGGCCAAAGAAATCTGATCTGGGGCTTAAGATCTCCATGGGCTGGGGCTCAGTTCACTGCATGGGAATCTTCCTCCTTATTCTCAGCAGGGTTATCCTGAATTTCTTCTACTGATCCTCAAAAGCCAGATCTCCCTCACCCTGCAGCATGATCTGCCTGAAGTGTTCACAAAAACACCTTTCCATTCAGGACAAGAAATTCAGCACTCCCAGGGGACAAATTGGAACACAGGCACATATCTATGCTGTTGAGATATTTAGGTATGAAAAGATAAAACTGAGATCTAGCTCAGTTCTCAAAATCTTTATGGTGCCTCACTCATGAAATCATTTCATAGGTACCTGGATATCTACATATTAACCTTGAGTGACATCTAAACCTCTTTAAGGTTCTGGTATTTAAATTTCCAGTACTTGCTACTCAACTTATTTCCTATTCTTTGATACTTAAGGCTTGTGGCAATCAATAAAATATCCATTTTCAGGGTCTTTGGTTCCAATGTACCTTCAGTTAAGCACTCAAGGATAGTTCAGAGTTGTTGGGTGCATTTCCACCTACTTGTATGTATAAATATCATTGTAAATTTTTATTTCAAGTACATTGTGAGAGGAGAACTTGGTGCAAAAACTCGCCTGCCAGAAATTTTATTTTGTTTCCAATTGCTTAAACATTGGCATGGCTCTGACAAGGGTTTAAAAAAAGCATTTTGAGCATTGGGATGCAAATTAACATACCAAGCAATTAAAGTCAATTAAAACAGGATGTGGTGTAATTAGAAACAGTTGTGTTCACATTGATATTCAGAGAGGTTCGATGTGTTGAAAGAAAAGAAAACAATCCAGGAAACTTTTAATGCCCCACAGATGTGATGATGATGCTAATAGTGGCACTGATTCCTAAATTCCCCATCCTGCCTCACCTCAGGAGCTCCTGGGGAGGGCGAGAAAAGGGGAATTAATGGCTCTATCCCAGCACAGTGCACTCACCTGCTCAAGTAAAGAGTTCCTCCATTTCTAAGGGTACCTGATCTAAGGGTACATGAGATTATTTCATGTTTGGGATTAAATAGTCTGGAAATCCAATTTCAGTTCATTAATTACAAAAATGTGTCTGAGAATCCTTTCACAGGTCATTCTTTGATGTATCCCTTTCATTTACATAGCAGACAGATACTGGACTCCTCAGTTTAAAACACATATTTTTTGAGGTTGTATTTTTCACCAAATGATTTTTTTTTTCCATTCAGCAGCTGAACTAATTTTGACAGATGTGATGATGATGCTAATAGTGGCACTGATTCCTAAATTCCCCACCTTGCCTCACATCAGGAGCTCCTCGGGAGGGGGAAAAATGAGAATTAGTGACTCTCTCCCAGCACAGTGCACTCACCTGCTGAAGTAAAAGAGAAGCTGGAGCTTTTCAGCCTCAGGGGTTGTGTGATCAATTACCAGCAGTGTCAGTGGGCTCGGGAAGAGGAGATCTTTCCACCTTTCCCACTGCTGCTTCCTTGATGTCCCTTTCACTGTGCTTCTGGATGTCTGTGTTGGTATTTGTTGCCAGAAATACTGAGCCAATGGTGCTTTACTTTTGTCCCCTTTTTGCATGGCAACCAGAGAGCAGGGAGAGCCCTAATTCCTCTAGGGCTGCCCTGATGACCCAAAAATTGGTTAGAGGTTGTGGCTGCAGCCCTGGCTGCTGGGGGATTGCACAGATCCCTGTCCCTGGCCTCCCTTGGCTGCAGAGATGAATGGTGTTGGCTGTTCCTTGATGGAGATGAGGGAGGAAATGCTCCCAACCCAGCCTGGGAAGGAATCTGCCTCTGCCAGATCCCAGGGTTTGCTCAGGTAGAACGTTCCAGGCACCTGGGATGTGCAGGAAGCAGTGGATGTGGATGTGCTGCACAGCAGTGCACAGAAGGAAGGAAATGCAAGGAAATGTTGCAGACTGCAAGGAAAAAAAGGATTGGAAGGAAACACAAGGAAATATTATAGATATTACAACTATTACAGGTGCAAGGCCTTCAGTGCCATCACATGGATGTGTCTGCTGACTGCCCTCTGTTAAATGCAACTTTTGATTTAAAACGAGGAGGATAAAATAGCTAGCAAAGAACTAAATAAATGAAAACCATTAGCTGGCCACTCCATCCTTTCCACCTAATTTAAAGCTCAGAGCAGGACCGTGTCCATCCCATGTGTTTATTTTTTAATTCTCATTAGCTGCTGATCCTTTTTTATTTGAAACCCAAATGTGGAGAGACAAGGTCTATTTGAACTCAGCCAGTCATAGCAGTTTGCATTCCCACTAACAGCTAACAAATGTAAGCACTGGGATAAAACCTCCCATTTTGCATTGAACTGACCTAGGAATTCATCAATTCAGGCTTTTGGGACCTATAGGAATAAAAAGGTGCTCTACATTTCCTGGGAAAGTCAAGTTCCTCCATTTTTGAGGAATGAGGCACATGAGATTGTTTAATGTTTGGTGTTAAATAGTCTGAAAATCCAATTTCAGTTCATTAATTACAAAAATGTGTCTGAGAATCCTTTCACAGGTCATTCTTTGATGTATCCCTTTCATTTACATAGCAGACAGATATTGGACTCCTTTAAATATGTTTAAAACACGTATTTTTTGAGGTTGTATTTTTCACCAAAAGTTGTTTTTCCATTCAGCATCTTAACTAATTTTGACTGGTGCAAGGCAGGTGTAAGAGTAAGAAAGGTGGAAATGGCCTTAGGAAATTATAGAAAGTTAAATTTATAGAGAGGTGGTTGTCACATAAAGACAATATTGACAGTGGCATGGAATTTATAATTTAATCCTCCTCTGAGTTTGAGAAGCCATGTGCTGCTCTCAGGTTTGAGACTGTGAAACAGGACCAATTCTGCTCTATTTTTCCTTTGGAAAATGTGACTTCTTGCAGATTTCCTGTTGCTCCCCAGAGAGAAAAAAAGTGATTTCTGAAAAAAAAAAAAAAAGAAAGCGTAGCCATGTCTGTGAAAACAGCAATTGCTGGGGTTCAGCACCTCAGACATTGTGCCTGAAGGCTCTTTGTAAGAGAAGGGCTCTCTATCAAATCCCAAGGAGATATGGATAGAACTTAACCTTTGGGCTTGATGAAATGCTTATTCCTGAAAGCCAGACATGCAGGCAGAGCAGCCTGAAGGGAAATCACTTCAGTAATTCTGGGGTGGCTGAGAATCCATTGCTTGTATTGTTATAATATACGTAATTAATTACTTGTTAGCATGTGTTTGGGAATAATACACTTACAGAGGACTTCCCAATCTCTATAAAAAGTGCTGACATCTCCCACAGACCCTGAGGAGTTTAGAAGGGAATATGGTTGGAGGACAAAAACGACCTGCACAAAGGCAGCCAAAACACCTTTCCTCCAGCGAACGTGAAAAGAAGGTGGTTTTGCTGCAGCTGGCAGAAAATTCACAGAACTCACAGAATCCTTTTCTGCTGTTTGTTTCCTCCCCCAGGTTGTGTATGTGACAGCCACCTTCCCCTACATCATGCTGATGATCCTCCTGATCCGGGGGGTGACGTTACCCGGCGCTTCCGAGGGCATCAAGTTCTACCTTTACCCCGACATCTCCCGGCTCTCCGACCCACAGGTAGGACCTTGGCTGCACAGCTGTGTGCCTTTCTGGCTGGGAAAAACTGTAGGGGTCCCTTGGGTTGGAAGTCTGAACACAGGTGACTCCTGGGGATCCCTTTGTGGGAATAAATTTGTAAAGAATTCTCACGGCCTGGCAGAAGGTTCACACTGTGTGTCTGTATGCAAACTTTGAGATAAGAAATGCTGACTTAGAAATGCCATGGAATAGGACAGACATTGCTGAGAGAGAATTGGAACTAGAAACAAGTTTCAAAGGATGGCCTTGCAAATAAGACTGGATACTTTGGAGAAATAGAACTGTGAAAGATGCACTGTAGTGGGACCCACAAGGGGTGGTTTTATATTATTTGCTTTAAGGCATTTACAGCATGGCAGAGTAAAAAGCTGATAGCCAAGAAACACTTATAGTGTATTGTAATTAAGAAATAGCTTCTGATTGTGATGGTGTATTGTCTCACCCTTCTCATGAGACTGAAAATGGAATAAAAGCTTTTAAAACACTTCTCAGTTGCCCCATCTCTGGGTCAGAAAAGAGCTCAATCCAACCCTCTTTGCCTGGCCTCTCTTGGCTGCAGAGATGAATGGTGTTGGCTGTTCCTTGATGGAGATGAGGGAGGAAATGCTCCCAACCCAGCCTGGGAAGGAATCTGCCTCTGCCAGATCCCAGGGTTTGCTCAGGTAGAACGTTCCAGGCACCTGGGATGTGCAGGAAGCAGTGGATGTGGATGTGCTGCACAGCAGTGCACAGAAGGAAGGAAATGCAAGGAAATGTTGCAGACTGCAAGGAAAAAAGGATTGGAAGGAAACACAAGGAAATATTATAGATATTACAACTATTACAGGTGCAAGGCCTTCAGTGCCATCACATGGATGTGTCTGCTGACTGCCCTCTGTTAAATGCAACTTTTGATTTAAAACGAGGAGCAAAAAACAGCTGGCAAAGAGCTAAATAAATGAAAGTCACCAGTTCCTCACTGGAGGTGTGGAATTGGGGACGGGGCTGTAAAGCCATGCTGTGTGTTGGAACAGATCAGGTTTTAAATTGGAAAGTATTTTGGTTGATAAATGCTGATGTTCAGAGCCAGTTGCAGTTGGTGCTTCTGCCACTGAGGGACAAGAGCGCTACCACCAGTTTAGTGGAATAAATTTAACTGGGATTTCACCATTTTTTGGTTCTTTGCTCATTCCAAATCTAAATCTCAGGCATAATTAACAGAGAAATTATTCATTCAGATGATTGCTGTCTTTACAGCAGAATATGCAACCAAGGAGGAACAAAGTGCTCAACAGGAAATCTGCCTGTTTTGTTGTTTCTAATGTAGAGCAGAACATGGAAATAATGGATTAAGTTTGGGGTTTGGGGTTTGGTTTGGTTTGTTTTTTGGTTTTTTTTTTTAATTTCCAGTGACAGAGGATTACAATAGAAGAGTTATTGTCCATCATTTGTGTGATATTGAAGGGGGAAAGTGACACAATCTCTATAGAACCTGACAGGTTGCAGACAGCATTTTACTGATCTGCTGTGGCACTGTGAAAGACATTACACAGCGTTTCTCCTGAGGCTATTACATTATTAAATGGATCCTGAGAAGGAGACAGAAAGGAATTTGGGAATATTTGTCAAAATGATTTTTTAAATCTGCTTACTGAAGATGTGTCAGCATAATTTTTTTTAAATCTCTGCTTACTTTAGACATGTATTTTGTTTAAATAAAAAATAAAATGAAACTAAATAAAAGACAATAGAGGGGCTCCTTCAGGTAATTTCCTTGGGGCATCTGAAATATCTGTAATGTTTGCTTTAAACAAGTAATATTTCAACAGAAAAAAACCCAAAAAACAGAACAAAACAAAACAAAACCAAAACAAACCCAAAAAACCAAAAAGAAACAAAAAAAAACCACTCCATTAAAAAACCTAAACAGGCAAAAAACCAAACCAAAAAAACAGAAAGAAAAAGATTCTTTTAAAAGACTGAAAATTTTAGATGAAAATTGGATCATAAGGTGTATTGTGGAGCTGACAATATTTGTGCTGTGTGTCAGCAGGATTGGGAAGTGGAAGGGCTGTGGGAGTGGGGTCAGTGCTGGCTGCAGAATCCCAGCTGCACCTGCAGCAGAGGTGGCCCCAGCTCAGCAGAGAAATGAGCCCTGGCACACAGGGAAGGGCAGGATTCCCTGGCACACTCCCGGATATTTGTTAGCACGTCCCAACAGGCTCAGCCTGCAGTGAATCCAGCAGTCCAGCCTGGGTCCAGCTGAGCCCCAGGTGCCCAAAGCCCTTTTATCCAGGATAGGGAATTGTGCGCTGTGTTCATGGAGTGCAGGGGTGGCCCCGCTTTGTTCCGCCTGGTTTGAGCTGGTGTTTCACCCCTGGGTGTGGGGCTGGAGCTGCAGGTGCCCCTGCCTTCCCCAGCAGTGCCCTGGTGCTCTGATGCTGTGCCACACCCTGGGCTGTGCTCCACGCACAGTGTCTGTGTGGAGCATGGAGTGGCTGGGGCTGGGAGGGACCCTACAGATCACCTGTGCCACCCTGCCATGGCAGGGACACCTGCCACTGTGCCAGGCTGCTCCAAGCCCTGTCCAGCTGATGTGCTCCTGCCAAAGGCGCACATAAAAAAATCACATTGTCCTTCCCACGGTTCCTGAGCATTTGTATTTTAAAACTCATCAGTTTCAATGGATCCAGATCCCCCCTTCTGGTTTTTCTTCCCATAGCAGAAAAAAACCCTGAACTGATGCCTTGGGAAGGCTGCCCTAGAACAGAGACCAGATGCAGCTAAAGAATAAAGCAGGGATTTATGAAAAGGATCTCCTCCATGGATGCACCTTGGGCAGCACCAGAGCCCAGCAGCCTGTCCTCCCTCCCAGGCAGGAATTCCTTGTAAAAAGTCCCTCTCCATGTTTCCTGCAGCCCCTGCAGGCCCTGCAAGGCCACAGCTCAGTCACCCCAAAGCTTCTCCTGTGCAGGTGAGCAATGCCAGCTGTGCCAGCCTTTCCTCCCAGCAGAGCTGAGCTCCCTCTGTGAGCAGGGGTCAGTGCTGCTGTTCAGGAGCTGCTTCCCTCCCTTGCCCAGTGCTTTTCTAGAGGCTCTTAACAGGATTTTGCCCTGCCTGTGGATTTCCCACGTGCCACTGACACCCTTGCTCGTGTTTGCCATTGAGGGAGGGCATGCCAGTTTAAGGGACATTATTGCCAGCTTAAGGGACACGACTGCCACTCCAGGGAGGGTTTGTATGCTTATTTACTGTCCTGGTGCCACTTGCAAAGAAACTCCTGTTGCCATGACAATTTGCAAAGCCCATGTTGGTGGGAGCAGCCTGGGGAGCACTGAGGGCTGGAGACACGAGGGCTGTGTCTGTCTGTCCCTCACTCTGGGCTATGTCTGTCTGTCCCTCACACTGAGCTGTGTCTGTCTGTCCCTCACAAGTGGGGCTGGAATTCCTTTTGGGAATGCTTTAAGGAGCCAGTTCCTCCTCAGGCTCAGGGAGACTTTCACTGACAAGTTCTTGTTCTTCAGTTGGATTTTAAACACCTTTTAGTAGAAAAAAATGTGCCTTAACAGAGATGGTGAACACCAAGGCAGGTAACTGAACTGTAGTGTTCATTGGTCTTAGAGAATTATTTTTGTGTTGGAAAAAACTGTCATTCCACCAAAATTCAAACAGGTTGTTGAGAATAATAAATTCAATACTTGAAGAAAGCTTTCAGACTAATGGGTGCCATCTTTAGTCCCTTCTCAAGAAACAGAGGAAGCTTAGTTCTTCAGACTTAAAAGTAGGATTTGGCACAACTAGTTTTATTTTAAAAATAGCTTTTTTTTCAGCTTTAGTGCAACTTTTAATTGTAATAGAATGGATTTAGAGGCATTCTCCATTTTATGGAAATGCAGAATTCAGTGTTCAAACCCACAGAAATCAGGAGATCGTCCCCCACTCCATAAACCTCTTGCCAGTTGGTTCTGGAGCTTTCTTCCAAGGAGCACAACTGAAACTACCTGGAGATTCGTGCTTCCAGCTTCCATGTTTACTCATTTCAGTGGATTTACTCCCTAATGCCAAAGCATAAATCACGTGGACCAGCAGAATTTGTTTTCCTCTTCAGTTGCTGGCCTGTTTCAATAATATTTCAGGGAGGGTGCTGGGTCTACATGAGGAGACAGGCATTTGAGCCCCACAGCCAGCTATGTTTACAGGGGATTAAATAAATGAAATTTCTCTTCAAGGCTCACTTCAGTTTGAAGTTCTGGACTCTTTTGTCTTTGTGCAATTTGCATTCCATGGTGGGTTAAAGCTTTGTGAGCAGCTATTCATCTTTGCAGCTCCCCTCAGCTTCCAAGGGCTTTGGTCTCCATTTCATTTTTATATTCTATCTCTCCAGCAGACCCAATCCTCTCACTCTGAAAATGCCATTTTTTGTCATGCTTACAGCTCATTCCAATCACTTTGTGTTGCATCAGTGGAAGCTGCAACAGTCTGGAGCTCTGTTTAAGCCTCAGAAGTGTTTTCCTTCATCAACAAAAAGGTCTCAATAATCTTCATGCTCAAATTGGCTTGAAATAGATCCCTCTGCCCTAATCTGGGAGATACAGGTGCTGTTTATAGCTGAAATGAGGGATCTTTGCTGAGCTATAACTCACACAAAAGCAGTGCTGCAGGAAGTTAATGGGATTGTTATGGGATTTGTGTGCAAGCCTGACTCAGAATAGGGTTCTGCTTGTCCCTGGACAGATTTAAGGTGATTGTAATTGCGTGTGCTGCTCACTGAGCCGTTCCGGGCAAAACACTTGGGTCTTTGTGAGAGGATTTTGCAAACATTGGTGCCTGGGAGAAGTTTAGGGAGGGGCAGATGTAGCAGTTTGATGGGTCAGGAAGTACCAGTATGGATAATTGTATGGGAAATCACATCAATTTAACCCTTGTTAAAAAGGGGAGGAAAATAAGAATAAAGCTTTATTTTTTATTGCATGTTTGTATGCTAAAAATTGGCCAAGTTGCTGGGGTTTTTTTAATTTTAAAGCTGTGAATTGTTTTAATGAACATATTCATGAGAGCATCTCTCAACACAGCCACAATTGCACTTAACAGCTGATTTCCAAAATCTTGGAGAAATTTCCATTTCTCTGTGGGAAGAACACAGGTTGTAGCTCACCTCTGATAAACTCTCATGTGAATGTTGAGCTTGAGGAACAAAGCCAAATTAATCAGATACAGGAAAATCAGAGCCATGACAGGTAAATTGGTTTTAGGTTTCTCAGATTTTTTATTTGCAGTGGGAAAAAAAAACTGCAATAAAATTTGTGGTGGCAGAAATATTTCTGCAATTCTTTGGTAGCTCAGCCAGAATTCCCTTTTAGACAGCTGGGATGTGCAGGTGACAACTGGGACACGGCTTCCAGAAGGACTTTGCCCATCAGGTTCCTTGGCATTGAGACTTGGCTGGCTGGCTTGAAGCCCTCTGGATTTTCCTTCTTGAAAATGAGTACCAAAACATGAGTGCACAGCAATGAGCATCAGCTTAACCTGAAAACCCACTTAGTCTGGGTAGATTTTGTACTGCTGAGATCCCTCTCTTCCTTGCATTGCCCTCTGGATCAAAAAATGCTTTTTCCTCTGTGGCATTTAGGCTGTTTACATGTTTAGTTGCAGAGAAAAAGAGAATTTTAGTACATCCCTTTCAGAGAAAACACTTTTTTCTGGTAGAAAGTCACTTTAAAATAAATGCACATTGTTTATCTTTCCCCTGGAAACTGTAATTTTTCATTACATTTCCTTAATTTTTGTATTAGCATGAGTTTATTTTGGTGTTTTTCCCCTCCTTAACATGATATTAATCTGTTTCAGCAAATAAAGAACAATATTCTTTTAAAAAGGTGCTGCTTACCAAAACTGCAGAGAATTTCTTTCCAATCAGTTTAATTATAATATACATACAGGTGAGAGAAATTTGGGAGTGGTGGATCAGTGTGGAGGCAATATTTCCTCAAATCTTGATCTGAAAACCCCAACTGCAAAAGCATTTGAGAATGTCTCTTCCCTTGGCTTTTTATTTCCAAGATTTCGGGGGGCTGAGTTGCTCTAGGAAGAAGAAGTGATGTAGATGGAGGATTTGCAATTTGAGGATTTGCAGCCCTGGAATCCACAATCCTATCGCCACCTCGAGGCCAGTGAAGCTTTTCTGCAAGGCAGAAGAAAATCCTCTTTTCTGCCTCTGAGAGTGGAGCAAACTGCTGCATTCAAACATAAATGTTAGGGCTCTGCTTTCTCAAAAAAAAAAACAAAAAAACAAAAAAACAAAAAAAAACCAACAACAACAAAAATTGTAAAAGAAATTTGGATTTCATTTTTGGGTGTTTTCATGCTCAGAAAATCCAGGTTGCTGAGCAGTGATTTCATACCAATCCTGCATTTAAACCTGCTGATCCTTACAATGGAAACCTTGGGATTTTCAGATGTTGGCAATGAAATTATCTCTGATTGCTGGAGAATTTTTGGATGCTTTTTAATTTATTTTTTTTTTAAATGTGACAGGTAATGACCTTAGAGGTCTTTTCCAACCTTAATAATTCCATGATTCCCTAAGGGAAAAACTTGCAGTGGAATGAGAAACTGCTCCATTAGGATATCTTCAATATCCTGGTTGGTGAGTTTTTAAGGACAGTGCTTGGGAAAATGCTTGAAATGTGAAAGGTAACGACCTTAGAGGTCTTTTCCAACCTTAATAATTCCATGATTCCCTAAGGGAAAAACTTGCAGTGGAATGAGAAACTGCTCCATTAGGATATCTTCAATATCCTGGTTGGTGAGTTTTTAAGGACAGTGCTTGGGAAAATGCTTCAGAGACAGGTCAAACATCCTGAATTTTGGCACCAATAAGGTAGTAAATCCTTTAGTGATTTACTGCATTTTTGGCTTTTATAAGAGTTTGGGCAGCAGTTAAAAAAAAAAAAAAATAATTAACTGGGAAAAAATAGCAGCAATGAGAGGAGGAAGATGTCCAGCTCCTCTCATACTTGTGCAGTTCTGCTAAGGGGGTGGAATTTACTCTTTTTCCTCCCACTTTCTTGCCATTCTCTGGATTGTTTCCCTCAGCAGGTAGTCACAGTCTGAACCAGGTGTGAGTTGCAGTAAATTAAAACAAGAGTGAAAGTCAGAAATCCATACAAAGGTTGCAAGGATGAAAATCCTCAGCCAAATTTATTATCTGTATAACTGCAACTCCCCCTTTACCTGGACCTTTGAACAAGCAATAATCTAAATTTCAAAGTGTTCTCTCAGTGAAAGGAGAAAGTCTTGCGGTGGGAGGTGAGGTTCTTGTGTTGCTCTTAGGTAGGAATCCCCCACCCAAATTTAAACTTTAAATTTTCAAATTTAAACTGGAAAAAAAATGAATTCTTCTCCAGGTCTGCTGTTTGCACCATTATTACAAATTACTGAGGTTTGAAATTGTAAGGAGTGAAATTCAAGGATACAGCCCAGTGTGATGCTTAGAGATATTTTTCCTACAATGCAGTTTATAACCTCCCTAGTGAGGAACTATTTCATTTAATATGTCCTGCAGATTTTGCACTATGGATTATGTGGCTTTAAAGAGAAGTGAGAGCAACAATTCCCAAATGCAGTGAAAGGGCAGAGGTGTTGAGCAAGGGCAGAAATCCCTCCTGGGATGGTTTCCCCATCTTCCCCAAATCAAGGGAATGAATTTCCCCAAATGAAGGGCCAACCTGGAAGCACATTGCATTTTCCCTGCTCCAAGGCAGCTGCATCCCATTCTCTGCAGGAATCTGGTTGGGGACACACATCCCAAAAGGATGGGATGGAGACACCCATGGGCTTCTCCTGGGGCAGAAAATAACTCTCTTTGGTGCCTGGAGCGTTTGCTCACCACATTGGGTTTTATATTGTGCAATTGATTGGGAATGTTTAAGTGCAAAAGTTTTGTGTGCATTTAAGTGCAAGAGTTTTGTGTGCATTTAAGTGGAAAGGTTTTGGGTAAATTTCAGTATTCTGTGGGAAAGGCTCAGTCTGAATTCCTTACACAAACTTTTGGGGTGTGTCCGTGCATATAAGTCACCTTTTCATGGCTCACCAGACAACTCTGGTTTATTCACCACCATCATGTTGTGACTGTTAATTTTATATGGCAAATGTGCTTTCTGAACTCCGGTTATGGCCCTGGGGTGTTATCTCAAGCCCTCAAGGAGGATTTGCCTCCTTCTGCCCACGGTTTCTTTCTGTGTTTCTTCTTGCTGCTCAAGCAGCAGCAAGCTGAGCAGATTTGGGCAGTGGGAAGAGACTTGTTGGAAGAATGGGCTCATTTTGGGATTTCTCTGGGATTTCTGGGCCACACAGAATCTCCTCCAGCTGTCCCTGCAAGCCCTTAGCAAGCTTGGTGGTGGGGAGGCATCATCTGAGTGTCAGAGAGGCTTTAATTGCACTTTAATATCAGGTTTTATGGCTGGTGCAGTTGCCACTGGAGGGAGACAGGATCCACACATTAACTCAGAGTAGGGGCATGGCAGCCAGAGACTTCCCACTGCTTTCATGGTGGAACCTGAAAAGAAATACAAGAGCAACTTAGAGAGCCTTTTTTGCATAAATTGGAACATTTAAAGGATTACAAATAATATCAATGACTTCACTCTTGTCAGCTACTTTAGAAGTCCAGTCTTCTAGCAGAGAAAAGCTGTTGTTAAAAGTACGTATTTCAGATGAAATTCAGAATTGGTAAAATAAAATGCTAAGTGACAGATGGATATTAATGAGGAAATAATAACAAGGGAGCTTGAACACAATGCGGGGGGAGGGGAGGTCAGTAAGTGAAGAAATGAGTATTCCATGTTATTTCTGTGATGCAAGTGGGTTTATGATACCATATAAATAGAGGCACTGGAAATACAGAGCTATTTTAAGAATTGCTAGTAGGATTCTCAATCCCATTATTCCAGAGGAATGAGAGAAAAAAGGAAAAGATAAGATTACTGCACTGGTGGAATGATGTGCTTGCAGGAAATCTGGAATTTGCTCTTTAGAAAGTTGAGTGCTCCTAAAGATTATTCTTTCAAGACCTGTACAACAAAACGCTTTCTAATCCCCCTGGCATTTCTGAAACTCTTTTTATTTCCACCCTAGAACTGGAGTAACAGCTGAACTCTCAAAATAAGCCAAGAAAAAAGGGGCTGGGCAAACATGTGCTGAAAGCAGAGTGTGCAGCCCCAGAGCTGCCCTGCCCTGGGAGAGGAGCCTGCTCTGGGGTGCCTGTGAGGCTCAAGGTGCTTCCCTCAGCACTCACTGCCAAGGTTTTGCTATCCACTACAATTAGTGGGACATTTCTGCTTAAATATGGGATTTACTGCATTGCTGCCTCTTCCTTCCTTATGGATAAAGGAGCTCCACTGTGTTGGTGTAGGGTTGGCTTAGGTGTTGAATTATTTGTTGGATTATTGTCCCAATTTTATTCTTTACCTCCCATTGCACAGTTGTTTCTCCCTTCTGCTTGATAAAACACACACCCACATATTCACACTGATGTGAAATCACCAAAGCTGCCTGTGAGGGTAAATGACAGGATGGGAAATCAACATTTTCCTAATTTCCCATTTGACTGTGGTGCATTACGTGTCTTCATGTTCTCTCCTCTGAGACGAGTCTTTAAAGAGATAAATTTTTGTGTTAACATTAAATCTCTGAAAACTTTGTAATACAGGAATTCCTATAAAGATCATGGATATTTTAAGGAAAACTTTCCTTAGCTGTGTGTACTTCTCAATTTCCAGATGAAAATGGATTTTCCCATATGGATTTTTATAGGCAGCTGCTTTAAAACTGAGGCTCAATAAATTGAGCTTTTCCCAGAATTCTCCCCAGAATCCTGGCTGCAGGAACAGCTTTTGATGCCACTGGAAAACAGAAATAAATAAAACAATAAAATGGGCTTTGTCCCACCAGGGCCAGCCCCACAGTGCTGCTGAAATTTAGGTCTGTAAATAAGGAAAAGAGAAGAAAATGTTTGGGTGCCACAAGCAGAGAGGGAATGAAATGCACTGAGAAAATGTGTTTACAAATTTGGCAGGAAATCTGCAGATATTGCTGCAGTTTGGGGTCAGGGTTCACTGATTTCTCATTTGTTTGTGGTCAGTTCCAGAGAATACTTGAATCAAAATGCAGCCGAACCCCTTAAAATGGGAAATGGGATTTGGTTCTTGGTGATTCTGCATTCAAGTTCTGTTTGCACACTGATATTTTAGAAGAACAAACAGAAAACATTTCACACAGACCAGACCTTTTAAAAGTATTTTTATTTTAAACATTTGAGTTCTCTACTTTTACTTATTATTACATTCTGAAACAAAATCTTGTTTAGGAATTAAAAATCAAATGCTTCATTTAAAAAATGGAGCAACAACATTTGGCTTCTTAAATCACCTTCCAGTTTTTGGCCAAATGCTTTTATGTTTCATACAAATGTGCAAATAAAATTAAATTGAAGGTTCATTTTTCTGCAAAATTAACCATTTGATCAATGTCTGTATATTTAGCAGGCCAATTGTCAAGAAGTAGGGTCCTAAATATGGTTTCTAAAAGGCATTTTTTATCCTAGCACATTTTTGTCTTGATCTCAGTTTTACTTTATGTTTCTGCCAGCTCTGTGGCATAAATGCAAGGTTTTCCACTGCCCAGCTCTCTTGAAAAAGGCCCAGGCTCACAGCAGAATTCCAGTGAATGTTGAGTGGCTTGTTTACTAAAATTCACCACTTGGGTACACAGCTCCTGCCACTCCAAAAACAACTCAGGCTTTTTAAATGCTCTAAATCCCTCTGTGTTAAACAATAAAACAACATGGGCGCTCTGGGGATGCTCACAAAAAGCTCCTGGTACTTTCCAGCCTGGGGGGCTCAGGGAATTTGTTTATCCAGCCATGAAGGGGAGCACAGCAGAGGTGGGAAATGATGGCAACACCAAAAAATCTGCTGGGGAGAAGCAGCCCTCAGTGAGTTACTGGTTATGAAGGCAGAGGATGTGCCAGAGGAGGAGGAAGTCCAAATTTCAATTGTCTGCTTGGTAATTCCATCTTGGCAACAAAGTAGGTGAGGTGGTTCATGGTCCTTGTATTGAACAGGGGAGGGAAAAGTGTGGTTTAGTTCTATAAATCATCAATCCCAGAAATTCCTCTTTGCCCTGGTCCTGTGGAGCCCTTGGAATGCCCAAGAGCCAGAGCAGAGATGCCTCAGCTTGAGTGAATCAGGCAGAAATTAAATAACACAGGGCTTAATTGACTTTCTTGTGCATTTTGACACTCAGCAGACAGTGACTTTCAGTGCAGGTATACTGCTGATAAATGTATTTTTGTATTTCTAGTACTCCACTTACCCCTGTAGATTGTTGTTTAGTTTTTAAGTAGTTTAGGTGGTTTGTTGTTTTGGGGATTTTTTTGGGGGGGGGGTTTGGTTTTATGTCTGGTTTAAGTTTTGACTTTAGTTCCATGTATATGCAAGGGAAAGTAAGGGATGAGTGCATATTTCCAAAACCTAGAGCTGAGGAAGGCAACACTAAGTGAGCTGGCAGCAAGTGAGAAAGGGAAAGAATAAACAAACCCATGGTTTCTTTTTGTCTCTTCCCACTCTGTGTAGGGAATGTTGTAGGTTGGAGGGACCAGAGAGAAGCCAAAGGTCCCTCCCATGAGGGAGAACAGGCAAGGAGCGATTCTGAGGGACAGACACCACACCAGGGATGGTTTTGGGGTGGAACCACCCCTAAACCACTCTTTGAACACTTCAGATAAGCCTTTAAAACAAGCCCAGACATCAGCAGTGCTTTGTTTGTTTTCTTAATTAACTTCACCCAGATAAATCTGTCACAAGGCAGAGAACACAAGCTTCTGCCTGAAGGTCTAAACCAAATTTGCTTTATTGTGTTGTCTTTTTTGAGCCCTCCCTGTATTTATTTATAAAAATTACTTGGGGAGCTCATTCTGATTTTTCTCCCTGGCTGCTGTTAGTAGCTCCTTAAATTCCCCAAATTGTCAGGGGGACTCTCAGTGCCTTGTAACTGAGAGAAATCACAAATCCCAAATGCCCCTTTAAAAAGAAATTAGATCTTAAAATCAGAGATTGGTTGGACAAATTGTTGCTCTGAGCTTGCTGGAGTAATCTCAGAGATTCTTGGCACGTAACCCTGGGTGGGTGCCAAGCTCTTGGTTTGGTTCCAAGCAAATTCCAGCCACCATTCACCAGCAATTAACTCTGAGGCAGAGGCAGCTGGGCCACCCTGAGTTATCATCTCTGCCCTGGCAGTCCCAGAGCTGGGCTCCTGCTCATTCAGCCACAGAGTCTGAGGTTCTCCTCAGGTGCCACCCCAAATTCCTTCCTGGAGCTTGTGGTCCCAATACCCTTTGTAGTTGTGCTAGTGCAATTCCCACCGTAAGAACTGGCAGTATGGGGAGAGATGAATCTAAAGCTTAATTTAGCTATTCTAGAATTCTGTATAATGACAAAATTAATGACTGTTGCTTGCTCCGTAGTTTCATTGGTGGAATTTGAGGGTGAGGCTACAGGAAAAAGAAAAAAAGAAAAAAAAAAAGCAGAGTGTGTGTTTGTATTGATTCAGGATGACCCCAATAATGTGCTCTGACTCCATGTTTCAGAAGGCCGAACAAATGCTTTATTAAGCTATACCATATTAACTAATACTGTACTAAATTACATACTAAAGAGATACTGCACTAAAGAATACTGAAAAATCCTAAAGAAAAACCTGTGACTGTCTGAGACAGCCAGGACACAGCTTTGACCCAACTGGCCAAGGAATCAAAAGAACCTTCACTGGTGTCCAAGACCCAAATCACTTTGGGTAAACGATCCCCATAACACATTCCACATGTGCCAAACAACAGGAGCAGAAAATAGCGGTAAGAATTGTTTTCTCTTCTTCCCTCTGTGCTTCTCCAGGAAAAATCCTAGGAGAGACAATCATGTCTCTCTCCGTTCAGAGAATGTGAATACCACATGTTAGTGACTATGGAGTTTTGAGGTTGCAGTAAATAAATTTACAGGGTTTTGTAACCTACGTTTCGGAGGAGGTCACTGCAATGGGTTCTGAACCAGTTCCCTGCTTGTGCTGCCACAGAATTGATCTGCTGAGGGTTCAGTGGCGAGGTGGCCTTGGTGAATTCCTGCTTTTGCTCCCTAGGATTGTTCTGGCTGAGGCAGATGAGCGGCAGTGGAACTCACTCGGGTTTGCTGTGCTCAGAGGGACACATCCACCCACCCACAAGTGGTGTTTGCAGACATTTATTGGTTTCCATCTCTGGCTGCTCCTCGAGGTGTTCTTGACCCGTTGTGACCCCCGGCAGGGTGTGGCAGGGCAGGGGAGGCGATGGGATTGCCAGGCTTCCTGTGGGGACAATGGAAGAGGAATCCACCTTTGGGGAGCATTCCCATGGCACTGTGCTCCAGCCATTTCAACTGGGATACATTTTAACTGCCTAGATTCAAACTGGGATTTGTTGCTGTAATCTTTTTCCAAATATCTGCTTTTGGCAACAATGAAAAAAGGACAGTGCGTGACCTCTGCACTGGCTGAACACATTTTTGTGTATTTATAGCTAATGAGTATCTGCTACTTTTGCTAGTATCACTAGCAAAGGTAAAAAAACAGCTCACAACAGTTCAGAAAATTGAGTATTTGAAGTGGCTGTTCAGAGATTTGTATTTATTTGTGATGCTCATTAAACAGCAATGTAGGACACTATACACCCAACAGTCACTGGGGGTTGTTTTTTTTTTGGTTTTTTTTTTTGGTTTTTTTTTTTAGTGGAAAGGCCAAAACTATTTTCACCTTTGCTAGTTTTGCTACTTTTGCTAGTATCACTAGCAAAGGTGAAAAACCAGTTTTATTTCCATGTCTTGACAGTAATTTCAATCCTTTCCATTCTATTAAATCTTATTGACCAGAAAATGTTGCCTTTCAAATGAAAAAGGATGTTTTAATAAAGTGGTTAATGCTTTAGGTTAGCTTTATGGATTTTCATAGATTTCCAGGCCAATTTTTGCTGAGTTAGCATGGGATTATCCACATCAGTAGCTCTGAGAAAGGCTGAGTGACTGAAATGGCTTTAAATTAGAACAAAATAAAATACTTCCTTGTCTGTCCTTTTGGATTGTTGACCCATATTGTCACTACCACTATTTGAAGCAATGTGTTGCCCCAGATTTAATTTCTCTGTTTTGAGGTTACTTCAGAAAAGATAAGTTAACTTTTAATTGTGTCTTTAGGATTTATTCTGCCTAAGCACTCAGTTTTTATTCTGCTTATGGAGGGCAATATTTAGACTGTTCTGTGTGCAGCAGGAAATCAATGCTGCCTTCAATTAAGTTTTTATTTGTGTGACACAGTGGGGTCAGAAGTTGTCACTTGGCCTTTTTTAATGGGTTTATTAAACACTGGGTTTAGTTGAGGGATTTTCTAGAGACATTTCTGTTAAAAACATTTTCCCTTTTTTCCTTTTGGTCTTTAGGCAATAAATTGAGTTTTTAAAATAAATCAAATTATAATAGAGTTACTTAGTGGATAATAACTGGAAGCCAGGCCACAGTTTTGGTGGTATTGTAGAAAATTGAGTATTTGAAGTGGCTGTTCGGAGATTTGTATTTATTTGTGATGCTCATTAAATAGCAGTGTAGGACACTATACACCCAACAGTCACTGGTGGTTATTTTTTTTTCTGTGAAAAGGCAAAGAAAAAGAAAAATAAAAAAGAAAAAACGCTTTTACACACTGTCAAACCTGGAAATGGAGCTCAGCCCTCCTGATTCCACAGTCAAGGCACCATTCCCTGTTTGGGTGGCACTCAGCCAGGAACTCAGGAGGTCCTCCTGGAGCCCTGCCTTGGCTTTGGCAAAAGTCTATAAAAATGGAGATGTAGTGGGTTTAGAAAAATACAAAAGAATGTGCTTTTTCACACAATGAATGACTAAATGGTGGAACTCCCTGCTGGAGGATGTGGGAGGCTGAAAGTATCAATTAATTCAATTAATTACAGATGGGCCAATTGTGAACTGTTAAACACAAGAGTCCAGATTCAGCTTGGGCTTCTGGCTGGTTTTATTGGAAGGTTCCCTGTCCTGGAGAGTCCACCCTGCTGGGGCAGTCTCTGTGTCCCTGCTGTAAAATAAAGTGTAAATTAAAGTGAAGCAAATGGCAGCAGGTCAGAAAATTCCTGTTTGAATAGAACCCCCCAAAGCAGGCTCAACCAGAACAACCCCGGGATCACTTGGGTTGGAAAAGACCTTTAAAACCAACAAGTCCAGCCCTAAACCCAGCACTGCAAACCCCACCAAAGTGCAGTCACGTTCTGAGCTCTCCAAGGGTGGTGACTCCACAAGCTCTCTCTGGGCACCCTGTTCTCTTCACACGTTTTCCTTAAATTTAAATGGCATTTGCTCTGTTTCAGTTTGTGCCTCTTGTCCTTCTGTCAGCACCTCTGAGAAGGCACTGATTCCCTGTCCTTTACTCCTCCCAGGTATTTATTTATACACATTTATCTGTACTCAAGAATCCCGAGTTCTCTCCTCTAACCTGTGCAGTCCCAGCACTCTCAGCCTCTCAAACCTTTCATGTTTTTCAAGACGCAGCATTCCCTCAAATATATTTGCCACTGGGCTCCAGGAAGTCCCTGTTTCTCATGAACTGGGATCCCAGCACTGAATTTGTGGTGTTTGGCAGAGGAGAGGGATCACCTGCCTCCCTCAGGGTGCTGGTAACTCCTCCTCATCCTCAGCCCAGGAGCTGCTGGCCTTTGCTCCAGGGCACACTGCTGGTTCATGGTCAGCCAGACCCCTGGGACCTTCCAGGAGGTTGTTCCCCAGAGATTTTTCCAGCAGTGACTTTCTTAAACCACAATTGCTCAAGTTTCTAAGAGCTTTTAGTGACAGATTTTTCCGAAGTGTTTTTGAATATAAACCCAGGTTTCCTTTACCTTCAACCACGTGGGTGCTGACCACTTAAAAGAACCCTTCAGGAACAACAATCTCTCTTGGGGGGAGTCTATCTTTTTTGTTTGCAGTTTCTAAGCTTTACCAGCAGCTTCTGTGCTGGTTCCAATCCCAAGTAGAGAAGACACAGAAGGTGCAGGCTGTGCAGAGAGAGCGAGGTGAACTCTGCACTGGTAGTGCTATAGAAGCTCCATTGGTTTCTTCATTTTTGGAACGCAGCTGCCAGTGGCACCATTCCAGCAGCTGGCCAGGCTCCAGCGTGGAGGTGCCCACCCAGGGCACTGTGCCAGGGCAGCTGAGAATGGAAATCTGTTCTTGCCCTCTGGGCAGGGCCACACTGCCAAATCCAGCTCTGTTTGCCTTCGGGCTTGGGTTGCTTTTGGTGGCAGCTGGAGTTGGGAGCTGTGCTCTGGGGAGGGTTCCTCTGCTTTCCATGGAGGCAGGAGACAGAGATTTCCTCACTATCACCTGCTGGCTGCAGGCTCTGACAGCAGAGGTGTGTGAGCAGAAACTGCAGGCAGGAAAAACGTAACTCAGAATCAATGGCATCTTCCCCAAAATGGAGGAATCACAGAATCACTGGGTTGGAAGAGACCTTCAAGAGCATCGAGTCCAACCCAGCCCCAACACCTCAACTAAACCCTGGCACCCAGTGCCCCAACCAGGCTTTGTTAAACACACCCAGGGATGGTGACTCCATCCCTCCCCAGGCAGCCATTCCAGAACTTTATCACTCTTCCTGTAAAACACTTTTTCCTAATGTCCGACCTGTATTTCCCTTGGCACAGCCTAAGACTGTGTCCTGTGGTTCTGTCAGTGCTGCCTGGAGACAGAGCCCAACCCCAGCTGAGCACAGGCACCTTTCAGGAGCTGTGGAGTGATAAGGTCACCCCTGAGTCTCCTTTTCTCCAGGCTGAGCACCCCCAGCTCCCTATGAGGAGCTACTAAGGGAGGAATTTGATCTGATCTGAGAAAGTGAGAATGGAGTTTTTACTGCCCCAGACAGCCTTTAGTGCTGCAGCTGCCGCTGTAGAAAATGCGAGAACAAACAAGAAAAAAAAGTATAACCATGAAAGGTGATGCCTCAGGTTTTGGCTTTTATATTTTCACATTCTGTGCTGCTTTAGTGTGTGGGTCTGAGCTTCATACCAGGGGATGGTGAGCTCTGCACAGAGCAGGGAGACAAAACAATTCCTGCTCCAGCTGGGCACCAAGGACAAATGATCCAAATCTCAGCCCAAGAGCACAAACCCCGTGGGCTGCAGAGAGAAAAACAAGCAGGATGGGAGTGCAGGGGCTGAGCTGGAATTGGACACTGAACTGCAATGTGCACATGGAGCAGAGCTGATCCCAGGGAGAGACCCCGGGAGCGCTCGTGCATTTTGGGACCATTTGGGTTCATCTTGGGTGCAGCCCTGGCTGGGCTCTGGTGCTGCCCAAGGTGCATCTGTTGAGGAGATCCTTTTAATAAATGCCTGCTTTATTCTTTACCTCTGTTCAGCCTCTGTTCTAGGGCAATCTTCTCAAGGCATCACGGGCACATGTTAGGAGAGCTGTTTCCACCAGGGCTGGTCTCACCCTGGACTGCTGGTGCCTGTCACATCCTCATCCAAGGAATTAAGCAGTGTTGCTAGAGCTCACTGCAGAATGCAACCCGGGGAGAAAAAAACTGTATTATCAGTATGGAAAACCAACCACTCTCAGCTATCCCTTGACAAAACTGTCCAGTTAAAGAAAGTTCTTTTCATCAGGGTTATGAGGTGTTTGTTGCATACCCGAAGTCACAATTGACTCCTCGGGTGACCTAAGGTCATACAGGGATCTTAACAATGAACTTCTCTGTCTTTGGGACAGTTAATCTGAGGGGACAGTCTCTGGGTAAGTTTATTTTTCCCTATTTTGTCCAATTGGCCTAACACCCCACTGCCACCTTCAGGGTTCCTTTGGCAGTTTTGTCCTCTAAGGGATTTCTGAGGGGAACAAAGCTCTAATGAACACAGTTAAACTTAGGTGAGACAAACTTTGATTTACTGCTTAGAAAATTAAAATATATTCCTGCAGGCTGGTTTTTTTTGGTTTGGTTTTTTTTTTTTTTTTTTTTTTAATTTTTGGTATGTGTAAGTAACACTTTTTATTACCTCTGAGGGGAACAAAGCTCTAATGAACACAGTTAAACTTAGGTGAGACAAACTTTGATTTACTGCTTAGAAAATTAAAATATATTTCTGCAGGGTGGTTTTTTTTTTGTTTTGTTTTGTTTTTTTTTTTAATTGAGATGAGTATTTATAGCATAAATTTGATTACTCCAATCCAGCTCAATTTTAAGGTCTTTATAATGTAGGGGATGAGTTTTTGTTTTTTTTTAATTTTTACTCTGCATATTGTGTGCTCAAGCCCATCATTTGCCAAATGCTGCATTGGAGCAGTAGAATATATTTATATATTAACTCTTCACATATTTAATTACGTTAAAAAATATTTCTGCAAGCAAAAGAAGCTGATAAATCAGACTTTTAGTTGCATTTCTTGTTTTCATGAATTCTTATTCTCCAAAATCTAGCAAGGTAAAATCCAGGCACCTGGAAATTGATGGGAAAATTTCCTTCGAATTTTTTGCCCTAACATAGCAGAAGCTTCACCTATTTGAAATGAAAAAATGCAAAATTTTCAAGCGTTCAGTAGTGAGGCAGCAGATTCTTTGTTTTCTGAGCATCCCTTTTCTCTATTTTTTTTTATAACTGCGCAGTGCTAAATGTAAGTCTACCTCACGCAGAGACATTTGCATGTGATGAATTATGGAAATAGGTGAAATATGGAGCTCGAGTAGAACCTTCAGAACCTGAAGTGGTCTGGGATCTTCAGAGCTCAATGAAAATCCCTGGCGATTCCTGAAGAGCAGGAAAAACCTCAATGGAGTGGTTTTCATTCCTCATATAAAAGCAGAGAAAATAGGTTCCTCTGAAGGAGGGAACTGCAGAGTTTTGGGGAGAAAACAATGCTTTTGAAGTGTGACCTTCTGTGGTGGTGCAAAGGCTTTGTTCTACAGGCAGCAGTTCTGTTTTCCCAACAGAAACTGAACCCACTCTGGGAGGATCTTCTGGTGTCAGATATTTCTACAAGGCTTAGGCTGCTTTCAAGAAAAGGAAGAATTTAAGATCAAACTATCCTCAGCTTTTGTAACTGCATTTTCTTCTGTTTTAAACAGGTTTTTTGGATCCTTTGTTAAGAGTTCAGTTACAGATAAGTATTCTTCAGGTGGCTTAAAAGGAATCCTTGAGAATTTTTTAAAAACAAGTTAGGTTAAATAACATTTCACCTGATGTTATACAACCCAGTTTCAGCTTCCTCTTCATTTCTGAATGATGTCTGTGAATAATGATCACAACCAAAACATTTCCCCTTTGCAAATACTTCAGATATCAGGGCTGGATGCTGTGTTTGGCATCTCCAGTGTTCCTCAGGCTTCAAGGGTGGTGAAAAAACTAAAGAGAGTAAGAGGAGTTAATAAAAAAGCCACTGGAGAAGCGGTTTTGTCACTGGGGTATTACAATTGAGCAGATCTGTAATAAAAATTGGTTATTTTGAAGGGATCAGCTTGGTGAGAGGAGATGGAGCTCCACTGCATTTGCTAATCTCCTCCATCCCCCTGAAAACCTAAAAGGCAAACCTACCCCAGAGCCCTGCTTTCTGGTAAATCTAACACAAATAGAATATCTGAGTAAAAAACACCTTAAAACCATCTTGGTTTGGATTCAGAGCAGTGCAGAAATTACTCAGGGTCACCCCTCCCATGAATGCCTCAGCTGAATTAAGTGTAAATATTTTGAAAGCCCTGGGAGTGCATTCTGGTGGATGTGGGGGCTGTCAGATCTCTCATCCTGAGAGCACTTGTTGGTATTTTTTCAGTAAAGTGGAACTCTAATCAACAGCCTCATTTTAAAAATTAGTTGACTGCACTTCCTGCATTTATTTTAAAAAATTGAGCATCTTTATTTATCATTTATAGGAAATGACATTAACAGGCTGCCTAAAAGACCTGGTAAATTCTGGTGTCTCTGGGACTGAAAATGTATGAAATATACATGGAAATATATGAAATATGAAAAGAGAAAAAAGGCAGTGGTTATTCTTTGTGCTTTTTCCACACCATACAAAAAAAAAAAATTCTTTTATTTCCAAATGCCTGAAGCTTTCTATAGTGAAAGTGTAGGAGAAGGCAGAACTTTTGATGCTTTTAAGGCGAGAGGGCTCCACAGCAAACTGGACCATGGGGATGCTCAGCACTCAGGGATTTTGCCTTCCCAAAGGGTGGGATGGTTTTCCATACCCAAAACACCCCAGAACAATAATGCAAAGCATCCTCCTGCCCTGAACCTTTGCACTTAAGAGAAAGGAAGAAGTGAAGAAAAAGGTGCTGGTCTCAAGAGATATTGGGATTTAATTATACTTGTCCTCTTTTAAAAGGAGATACTGTAATTAAATATCAATACTCCAAATATTCCAGCTTGCCAATTTCCCAAAGACAAGCTATCAATCCACTGAAGACAATTTTTGTTTGCTTTCACTCAGACACAAAATTGTTCCAGATAACTTTTTACCCCCCACCAAATCATGTTATCATAAGGATATAAATGATTTTATATGAATAATATCTCTGGGATAGTCTGTACTTTATAGTGCCAGGCATCTCCTTCCACATGCTCCAGAACTAAATTAATGGAAAGCTGATACATATTTCAAGGGATTTGAATCCTGCCCTGAGAAAACGCTGACAGGGAAGAGAATTCAAAGCCTCTGGATTTCCCTGCTTCCTGTTGCGCCAGGCTGAGTGAGGTAACTTTGAGGATGAAAATGAATCAAAGAGAATCCCAGGCTCAGGAGGGTAAAAGTGAAAATCAAAGGCACTTTCAGACCCCTCAGAACCCTGCTCTGGCTTTGGCTGCTGCCCTTCCCACAGGCACTCATCCCTGCTCTCTGGAGGGAGATTCCAGCCCCTCTGTGCTCAGCCAGCTCTCTGCACTGGAGAGGGATCTTTGGATAAAGTTTATTTCTTTTTTTAACCTAGGCACAATCACAGAGTGATTGGGCTGGAAAGGATCTTACAGACCAGCCAGTGCCACCCCCCGTTCATGGGCAGGACACCTTCCACCAGCCCAGGTTGCTCCAAAACTCCATCCAGCCTGGCCTTGGACACTGCCAGGGATCCAGGGGCAGCCACAGCTGCTCTGGGAATCTGTTCCAGGATTTTCTACCCCCTCCTCTCTGTGAACACCTGTAGTAATTACATATCCTCTGAGCAGAGAGACCTAGTTCTCCCAGGAAAATCCTGGGAAGCTGTGTAGAAGCTGTAAGAAACTTAGACAAAAGAATTCCAACAATTATTATCTCTCTGTAACAATTATTATCTCTCTTTCTGTAAGCATTGTTTATAGATCTGGTTCTCCAGAATGCGCTATTCATAGTTCACCAACAGTGTGAGAGAAAATTCCTAAAAGCCAATCGAGTCTTAAGTCCACCATGGTTTCTATAAGAACTAAAATTTCTAATAATAAAGTGTATTTTCATGCCTTCTGATGATGGAGTCTCTGTATCACCTTTAGCTGTGATGCCCTTTCATTCCCTGATAGCCCTTCAGTGATAAACACCCTCGTGATTTACTCAGGGAACTACAACTGCACCTTGTGGCTGCTCCTCCTGGAATCACACCAAGACACCCCTAAATTCTGGATTAAGGAGTGTAGGAATATTTTACTCATGAAAAGCAATGAGAGGAAGGAAAAGAATTGCTCCTGTGAGTCCCTGAAGGATCCTCAATGCCTGCTTTGCTCCAGCACTTGATTTTCCCAATTGGATGCTGCCACAGGAACATGCAACTGGTGTGGCTCCAGTATGGAGGAAGGTCCCGTCCCATTTTAACTGGGTGGTACTTGGCCGACAACCCCCCTGAGAAATTAGCATTTCAATACCTGTAAAGTGATCCCAGCTATAGTGCTGGCCTCCAAAGGCAGCAATGAATAAACAAAACTCCGAGTATTTAGGTCCTTCTTCTCCCGAGTTTCCATTCTCCCAATGAATTTACTGTATTCAGCCCTCTGCAAGTGGCATTAGCAGAAGGTAGCAGAGAGACTGCCTAGCAACCCACAGAAACCCCAAAGAGAGGTGGAAAGGAAGTGATTTTCATGTAATTATTCACCCCTACAAAAGCTGTTGTCAGGTAGACACTAGAAACATAGCTGTTTTATTCTTCCCCTAACCTACTTTGAATCTTTTGAGAATCACTACCATTAAAGAGAGGGAAAAAGGGCTTAATTCAGCCATTTTCTGCCTGGCCGTTTAAGTGCTGTTTTCCTGCTCTAATGAAGGCTCTGCTTTCAGAAGCTGCGTTGTTTAGAAAGCCCTGGGTAGTAAACTTCAGCCACAAACTCACTCCTGCATCCAAAACTCACCATTTCTGTTGCTGCTTCCCCACAATGCACAGCTCATATTTTGTTTGGGTTTAGTTCCCCACTTAATGGCATTTCCCACTGAGTTGGGAGAGATAAATTAATTTTTTTTTTTTTTTTCCAAGAAGGCATTTGGGGACAGAGGGCAGGGGCTAAAGAGCTGAATTTATTTTAGGTAACGTGGTTGGTGCCAGGCTGCTTGGATCCAGTGGGTTTTTTTTTTCCTTTATTTTCTTCAGCCAGGCACCCCAGCTTTGCCCTCAGCCACAACTCCTTGGAGCTGAGGCTGCTTGGAGATAACTGAGGGATATTTTTGTGCTGTTCTTGCCATCTGGAGGAGCCTGGAGGAGCTGAGCTTCACTTGGCCAACATCACACCAAACACTTGGACATCGATGGCTGTCACAGTGCTGCCACTGCAAGCAGCCCGAGGCACATCTTCAGTGGATAGTCTGGTTTATATCCTCATTTTTCTACATTCACACTCCTAGCAGAGCTTCAATAAATGCAGACAGGATAAAAGACGTTGAAAGCTGTCTTTTAAAGGGCTATATTCAGTGGAAGATAAATATATCAGAAATAAGTGGTATCAGAGATTGTGTTTGTTGAGGCAGCGTCATCCAGAGTCTTTTATTGGGAAGAGCATTCTAAAAATTCTCAGGGCTTTAACCTGTGTCTGGAGCTAAAGTAATATCCTGCTTTGAAATTGTGTTATAACAGTCTGTTTTACTGACTGGGTGTTTCAAGATTCTAGTTCCAAGTGGAAAACTGTATTTTCATACTCAGCAAAAAGGTTTTCATTGGGACCCCAGAGATTAACTGGTTTAATTTTATGGAATAACTTCTTTTGTCTGATTTTTAAACACAAAATGTCTCTTAAATTAACTCTGTTCAGAAGATTTGTAGTCTTTTGCCTTTTTTTTTTATTAAACATATACCAAGACTATTTCATAGTCAAATAAATTTTCATATTTGACTACTTTTTAGTCAAATATGATAAACTATACAGGTACAACAACTGTGCTGACAATGTGGGAAAATGTAGATAATGAAGTTTATTCTTCCCTGTTTGATTTTGCCGGCAGGATTGACAGGAATGAGATATAATCAGTGTGCTGCTAGTCAGGGAACAGCAGGATGCATGCAAGGAATGGATTTATTCCCTCTGAACGTCTGCATCGCCCAAGTGTTTGGGTTGTTTTGTGAATAGAACAGAACCTTGACCTCTGTGTTCTGTATTTTGGCAGCTGCACAGCACAGACACTCAGCTGATTTCTGTTTGCTGCTATTTAAGAAAAAATTTCTCTTGATTGCAGGAGAGTGACTGGAGAGTAAATGCAACCTGCTTGGTTTTATTTTCCTGCCTTTGCACAGGGATTTGGGTTGCTGGCCAAAACAGTGAACTGTGGTTTGTTCTTTGTGCAGAATGCAAAGGTGCTGCACCTTCCTGCTCAGCTGGGCAGATGTGGCGCCTCAGCCTCTCCTCCATCCCTTTCATAAAGCACCCTGCACTGAAAACACCCAAACTGCATCTCTGCCTGCCTTCCTGGGGGTGTCATGGGAATATAGAACATTTTTCACCGTGAGGAACATGGGAAGCGTTAAAGGAAGCAGCCAGGTGTGGCTCTTGTAGATCTGCTGCCTCCCTCCCAGTGTGTGCAGCTCCCTCTCTCCCCCCTGCTGCCACACCAGGTCCAACAGTGGAGGCTGTGATGTGGCTGGATGTTCTTTATAATGAAAAAGCCAGAAAAAAAAATCATTTTATTGGAATAAGAACAGAGGTAAAATGCTCAGTCCTCCACTGCTATCTATTTTAGTATTATTTCTGGAAATATATTTCTATATATACATAAAGATGGGACTTTTAGCAGAGGAGTGTAATCAAATGCAAATTAGGGAATGGTTCTTTTCATTGCACATTACAGCAGAATGATTCTTAGTTGCCTGGTGTCACCAGAAGTTCAGCTTGGGGATAAAACTGTCCTTTATTGGAGAGACCTGGGATGTAAGACTGGAAAAAGGAGTGCTGTAAATAGGAAATATTAAAGCTTGCTGTGTGGGCAGCTTCAGCAAGGTCAGAACACCCTGGTGGATCTGTTTCAGAAATTCCCTGAATTTCTGGGAAGGCTGACAGCACGAGCAGCCCCTGTTCCCTGTGGGGTGAACCCAGCAATTCCCCTGGTTCTCGGTGCCAGCTCCTCCAGCCAGGTGCTCCAGCTGGGCAAGGAAAGCAGCTTCAGGGACCCACTGATGGGAAAGAGCTTCTCAGGATGCTGCAGATGGAAGCACAGGGTGGAATTGGGACTTTGCCTTCTTCCCAAAGCTATTAGAAACTGCATTTTTTAATCCTGTGGTTTTTTTAGCCTTTCTTTTGGGCATTTCTTTTGGGGGTTTCCTAAAATTACTCTGAGCTCTTCCAGCAGTGCTTGGAGCTGAACTTCTCCCACCTCATTCCACAGGAGAGGAAGGAAGCCTTTGCTAGGGAGAGGTCTGGCAGGTACTTTTGAAATGCTTTGATTCTCCAAAAGCTTCTGTTAGTGCTCTTAATTAAACCTGTTGCTAATTGGCCCATGTCTGCTGGGGTCACTCTTTAAGTGCAGGTGTTACCTCAAGGTCAAGACTTCACATTTTGATGTTTTTCTGCAGTCCTGTCATAAAACCTAAACCTGTTCTAAACCTATCTGGCAACAGGTTGTTTTATTCAGGCATTGTGATAAAATTCTGCAGTTATTCTATGCCCTAACCTTGAAATTTCATTTATTATCTCCTGACAGCCACGGCTTTATTTTTAAAATTCTCATTTGAAACTGAAGGCAAACTGCTTTTTAAAATACAAACACTGCTGAGGTTCATCAAAAAGTAATGAATAATTTAAATTAAAAGAAAACCTGGAGTGATTGCTTGTTCTCTGATAACAAAATGGGAAATAAATGACTGTCAACATTTGGAACATAATGTTTTAAAGAGCAAGCAGAGGTTTTAACTGCTCTGTGAGCTCTCCCGTATTCTCAGGCAGTGCTTGATGATGGGATTGTCACTTACACTCTGGAATTAAGGATGCTTTCAGCTTGGTGTTCAACCTCACTGTAAAGAATGAGGGGGAAAAAGAAAAAAAGTGGATATTTATGCAGATCCCAGCCAGTGCTTGGGCTTCAATGTGAAATTAATACCTCTGATTTTGACAGGAATTCTCAAGGGAGCAAACAGAGCTGTGTGGGCTGTAGGAAAGGCCAGGGACAGACAGAAAACCAATATATTAATTCTATTTACTGAGAGAACCCTCCTGGTGCTCTGTTGTTGTTGCTGTTCTCATGGAGACCCTTGGATGTGGCAGCTCCCTCAGCTCAGCATGGCACTGGAACCCCAGACTGTCACCTGGGCAGCGTCCCAGGGATCTGTGAAATGGAACTGCACACAAACCTGTGAGATGGAATTTAGAATGCTGCCAAAAGAGAAGGGGGGATGTGTGTGCTGCTTTACCCACACGAGGGAAGCTGCACATCAGCCCCTGGGCTGTAAAATGAACCTTCTCAGGTGGCAACAGAATATGTTTTCATTTTTTAAAAAGCCCTGCCTCTCTTTTGGGAGGATCAGGCTGAAAAGAGCTGCCTGATTTTCCTATGTTGCCCAAACATGGAACAATTTTACACAATTTTTTTTTTTTTTTTTTTTTTACACAACTACAAAAAATTGTTGAGTTTATTCAGCTGTTTGTCATACAGGAAGTGCCAGTTAAAGTCAGAGTGTCCTGGGAGATGCTTCCTGCATCCACAGAAAGATTTCACAACAGCTGCACTGTAGCTTGTTCAAAATATATCCAGAGAGCACAGAAAGCAAAGGGAAAGTACAAAGTTAGAGAAACCCCTGGAATTTGAGATATTCATTCAGGTGAACACCTGAAGGAATTGGTTTTTATTCCACCTGAAGGAACTGCTTTTTATTCCATGATTTTTTTTTTCCCCAAAAGAAACAACAATTCCTTTAATTGGTTTTTATTCCACCTGAAGGAACTGCTTTTTATTCCATGATTTTTGGTTTTTTTTTTTTTCCCAAAAGAAACAACAATTCCATTAAGTGTTTTTTATTCCACCTGACGATATTGCTTTTTATTCCGTGCCTGATGGAAATAATCACCATCAACACATCCCAGGTTGTCCCTGAGGTCTCTGCTTTGCTCAGGCACTGAACTCATCTCAGGACAGTTATGCAATATTTTGTTTTGTCCCTCTCAGCCCTTGCTTGGCCCCCTAAATTCACTGCACAAGGCCTGATCATCACAAAAAAACTGACTCAGCCTTGCAAAATGACTTATTTCTGCACTGGCCATGTGCTTCAGACACCTAATTTATTTTATTTTCAGTGGATGGCATGACCCCATCTTACTGACAGAAAGACATTTATCCTGAGACTAAAACGAGGGACTGTCACTCTTCTGAGGATTTTCAATTTGGTTTGTTCAACTCTGGTGTTTTTCAGTTGTTCAAGAAGTGACTTTAATTCACTTTATCTGCAGCAGTAACTTTCTCCTTTGCTTTGGACACCCATTGGGGGACAGCCAAGTCAAGGAACATGTGAGAAAAGGTTGCTTGAAGTGATTTATGGACATAACATCCCATAGAAACTTTATGGCAGGGACATGAAAAGATCCTAATTCTCCAGAGCAGGGCTCTGTTGTCTGCACTACAGCACATCCCCCTTCTTTCTTCCTTATCCTGCTTTCATTGCATGAGCTACAAAGGAGGCAGGGCATCCTCCAGACAGCAGCATCCTGTGTTTGGGCAGCTCAATTCATCTCCCTGGGCAGAGAAAACACCCATGGAAATGGAGACTGTGTCCTAGAGCTGCCACAAGAAGGGCAAACTGAGGTTACCCAGACAGACTTAAAACGGGGGCGCTGCCAGACTTGAGAGCAGGATGTTGCAGAGCAGCACTTTCCATTTTTAGTAGAAAATGCTCCTGTTTATTGTTTTGTAAGGTTCTGTCCTTTGAAGTTGCAATTTTTCAAATATTAGGGTTAGTTATCGAAGTATTTGAGCTTTAATTTTAATCTTGTTTTGGCATGGAAACTTTTAATAAGAGATGAATAAAGCTAAAAAAGTCTATTTCCATTCTTTAAGGTAGGAGCTTATAGAAACTAGAAAACAATTCCAATCCCAAGTTTGTGAGTGATAAATTGAATTTATTATCACTGACTTAAGGGTTTTCAAGGCCCAAAGTTCATGAAGCACCCACAGGGTGTTCTCTGGTGTTCTCAGGTCCTTTCCTCATGGCAGAGAAGTACTGAGCTGTGTCACCTTCCAGACCAATGTCCTCTTTGGTCCCAGCTGCTGCCCCAGCTCCTCCTCTGTGTCCCTGCCCTTCAGAATGTCATTGCTCTGCATGGAAAGGGGAACAACTTCTGCTTTGAGGCAGACTCAGCACTCTCAGAAATATCCCATAATGGTTTTGTGACTGAGAGCCGGGTGGCTGGCACCTGGATGGCACCTGGATTTGGGATTGGTGTCTACAAGAGCCCACCAAGTTGGAATGAGAACAACTTCCCCTGAGGTGCCTTTTGGGAATGAGCAAACTGGGGTGACACAGACTAATGAACAATCAGGCTAATGAACAATTTGAGGCCTCACCAAATCCTCCTGCCACGAACTGAGTGCTGCAGCCTGAGGCTAAATGTCAGATGGCCCCTGGCTGCTGGGGAAGGAGATGGAGAACTGATCTGAAATGCCACCTTCAGGGCTGGAAAGTGTTGGTGTATCTGGCAGTTAACACCAGGGTTACTCCTGCTCTTGGGTTTTTCAGCCACAGAAAATCTACCTGTGGTTTCTAAATTTATGTTCCTGTTTGCCTCTTTGCTGATCACTTCTTGCCACTTTAGAAACCTGAACGGATTAAACGTCACTTGTTCTCTGAGCATACAACCCAAAAGAAGCTATACAAATTGTATTCTTCCATTCAGCAAATAAAATTGCTTCTCCATTCCTATTTAAATATCAGTCCTAAGTTCTGAGGAGTTTCTAGACTGATGTCATAGAGTGCAACAAAACCTCTCTTCAGTCTGATTCCAGTTTTCGAGAATATGTGACTGTTTCCTTGCAGAAGAGGTTCCTCAGAGGGTTTGCCACTTTTTAGGCTGACTCCCTGTGGGATGTGACAGTCTTTGTTTCCTTTGAAGGACATAGCATCCCTCGTGATGAGTGATGCTCAGAGAGTGATGCCAGAGTTTGATCTGCTTTTCTGTGTGGCACAGGGGGTCCAGAGGGATGTGCTCTCTGCTCCTGTGCTCCAGCAGCTCTGGAGCTGCTCCCTTCCAGCACAGCTCTCCTCTGGGCCCAGGTCCAGCAGGGACAATCACCCCTGTGGGGCTGTGCCAGCACAAGGGCTGCTGCTCCTCTCAGTGCCCTGCCCTGCAGCTGTGGGAGGGCAGGGAGGGAAGGGAAGGAACCTGAGCTGATCCAGTTTCCCAGCTTTTGTCTGGGCCCCAGCAGACATTGTCAGGAGTATTTTCAGCTGGCCCACGCTCCTCACAGCTTTTTGGGAGCTTCCAGTCTTGTTAAAGAGCCTGTCTGTCAAAACCTCTCTGTATGCAGCTTTTCCTGGTGAGGCTCTGGGATGTAACCAGCTGTGTCTTATTCAGGGTGACAGCAACGAAACCCTTTAAGCCTCTGATGTAAATCAAATGTGATCTTAATGTTATTTCTAAACAGAAACACTCAACAGCTCCAGAGAGCAAGGTCTCACTTGATCAGCTGTAAAACAAACACATTCCCTTTGTGTGTTTAGGAGGATTTGATGGCTGTTATTAGTACTGAAATCATTGCTGTGCTCCCTCTTCCCTGGCTCCAACTTCAGCAGGGAATGGCTGCACAGCCACTGCCTCTGATCATCTCTCAGGGTTTGGTGTTTTGGTCGTTCTGCTTTAACTCAGAGATCATTTATCCCAGGAAAACAGGAGCAGGATTTTTTTGGATGACAGCTCTGTGGGTGTGGGTTCTCCATATCCAGGACATCAAGGGGTACCTTCAGCTCCAGTGGGAACACACCCACACTGGTCAAGTGAAATAAATGGCTTTGCTGCAATACTTTTGAAGTAAAATGAACCTGCTCATTAGTGTTTTTCTGAGGTTGTTCTGAGAAGAATCTCACTGTGTCAACTCACGCTTCCTTTTTGCTGATTTAAAGTTGTTTGCATTACTTTAGGATACAAATGTTCCCACAATGGCATTACAAAGCTACTGACTCGTTAAGCTCTACAGAACTTTTATTTGTTGATTGTACAGTGACCAGAACTGTAACTTTGTGCCTGTTGGATCCACTAAATTTTGCTGAAAACATCCTTTCCCTGGATAAGTTATCCCTTCTTTCCCCAGCTTAATTTATGTATTATCTAGGAATAGCACATTTTGTCTTTAGAGCATTTATTCATGCTACATTTTTAAATTTGAATAAGTAACTGTCCAACGGGAGTGAGATAAATGCAGGTGATTCTATTTAGGCTGCAATTACTAAAACTGTCTAAGAGCAATTAATGAATTTAATGGGTGAGGTTCTTCTCTAGGAATTCCATCTCCCTTTCCATTCTAGGAATGGAAATTCTGACTCCCTTCTCATTCTAGGAATTCTGTCTCCCTTTAGGCTGCGCCTGTAGAGACCAGCTGGGATGGGGAGGGGAATTTCCCTCTCAGCACATTATTTTTTTTAAGGTTATGATTTGTAAAAGCTTTGCCAGACCCTCCTAACCTGCAGAGCCATCTGTGCAGGTCTGCAGCCCGTGTTTGGCAGGAGGGTGATTTCTCCTGGCTGCTCTCTGAAGCTCTCCCTGCTCTCTGTCTCCAGGTGTGGGTGGATGCTGGCACACAGATCTTTTTCTCCTACGCCATCTGCTTGGGGTGCCTGACAGCCCTGGGGAGTTACAACAACTACAACAACAACTGCTACAGGTAACGCCCTCCAGACTGGAATTCTGCTCTTGGGGTGACATTTGGAATCACTTGCCCTCCCCTTTTTCCATGGATAACCATAAGCACACACACGTGGTTTTGTAGGACACAGATCTGTAATGTTTCTTGGAACTGCTCCAGAGGAACTCTGATCCAAAATGTGGCGTTTTCATCCCTTTTGGTCAAACCTGAGCCTTCCACAGCCCCTCAGCACACACAGAGATGGACATTTCATGTAAAAATGCAGGATTTCAGACAGGTATCATTGAATGTGTGTGCATTACTTAAGCTGCCTTTTGAAAACTACTACCAGAAATTGTCATTAAAAATCACCTCAGTTTGGTCTATGCTCTGACTGCCACTTTTCCCCATTTTTTGGGAAGTTTGCAGTCCCCAGCCCAGAGGGAATGGGGAGCATTTCGTGGCTTATCTCTGTATTCCCAAGGAGGGAATTGTCAATGACTTCAGGAGGTTTTCATCTCTCCTGAGTCAATGCCCAAAGGATTGATTTGCACAAAATCCCTGTTCCATGTTACTGGCATAGACAGCAATATGAGCACCAATCTTTTCTTCTGGAATTCATAGTTATTGAATTAGTTCTCCTAAAATTCCTACAAGGACAGTTTGGTTGTAGTAACTCTATTAAGATCTCCAGACAGAGAATTAGTATTTCATTTTTTCTGTAAAGGAAATAACACAGTCCAAAAGTGGAAAAATCCTAAACAAACCACCTCCAACCCCCCAAATTTATTTAAATTCTAAATTACAGTTTTACTTGGAGACCTCAGGGGACAGTTTTAGGAAATGCTCCTTCTTTCCATGTCTTAGCAAAATGTTTTGCTGCAGAAAGTGGTGTGAGTCCTCTACAACCTCCAGAGCTGCTGCTAATGAACCTTTCCCCTAATTAGCACAAGCTTTAGCAAAGGCACCATTCCTCTCCTCTCTTACTCAGTTTTTTTTATATTTTTTCCAGCTGTATCCCAGCTAGTAACTGTCAGTACCTCAGGGAGTGCAGGAATGCTTTTCCTGAGGTTTCTTTGTTTTACAAAAAGCAGGAGTTTGGATTCAAGAATTTTCCTTCCTTTCCTCTGACCCTGGGGCTCAGCTGGTAAAACTCTGCTCTGAAGATCCAGAGCAGGATGCTGCAGCCAAACACCTTTTACTCCATCCAGGCTCCACAATTCCCCTCACAAAACATTTCCCAAATTTCTCAGCTGGGAAATCGATGTTAATGCGTCCTGACATGTGATTTTAACGAGTCTGAGGGAAGGGGCAGGACAGCAGGGAAGAGCAGAATGTGGCCAAGTTGGGCAGGGCAAGACATAAACAGAGCTCTGATGTGAGAACCACAATTTTGTATTCTAACCAGCACTTAAAATTAATAAAATCAAGCTAAGTTTTTTTTTTTTTCTCATGAAAATCCCACAGTCTGATTGTAACATCAATGTTTTCTGCTCTTTTTTACTCCGTTTACTTCCCTTTTCTAAGGGAAAATTGCAGGAGAAAATGGCAAGAGGTATTTCAGTGGGAAATGGGAAAGTCAGGACTGCACATGGGCCTTGTGAATTTAAAGATTTAAATTTAAAGAATTTAAAGATTTAAACCTGATTTAGTTCATTAATGTGATGGTTTTTTTCCTCATGAAAATCCCACAGTCTGATCATAACATCAATGTTTTCTGCTCTTTTTTACTCCATTTACTTCCCTTTTCTAAGGGAAAATTGCAGGAGAAAATAATGGCAAGAGGTATTTCAGTGGGAAATGGGAAAGTCAGGACTGCACATGGGCCTTGTGAATTTAAAGATTTAAATTTAAAGAATTTAAAGATTTAAACCTGATTTAGTTCATTAATGTGATAAATGAATTGCAAAAGTCACTTCATGTCTTTGAATGGGAAATGAGTTTTTATCATTCTTACATATCTTTCATTGAAAAACATAAAAACTGCTCCTCCCTGGATGCCCCAGAGTTTGCATCCCAAGTGACTCCTGTGAGAAGGTGAAACCCTGGCAGTGTTTCCCCACAGGGATCACAGACAGATGTACCAATGTTTCCTCTGATTTTTATTCAGCTCAGAATATCAAATCCATTCCCAGGTACAAGTCCAGGGTCAGCTCCCCTGTTCCCACTGTGGAGCAGGAGATAAAGGAGTGATTACACACATGGACAAAACTTTTAAGACCTGAAGATTTGTCCTTTGTCAAGTTTCTAGTCCAGGAGGAAAAGAGAAATGGGAATTTCTCAACTGGGTCTTGAGGAATCCATAAAAACAAGGAAGGGACTGGAGGGATGCCAGAGGCTCTGTGGGCTCAGAGAGGCTCCTTAAGGTAGGCAGGATGAATTTTCAGAAATGTCCTGCCTGTCTGACAGGGAGAGGAGAAGTGATGCACATCTTGAATTATTCAGCTGATTGGCAGGACGTTAATTTGGAAGAATGTGAAGATTTCATAAAAATTTGAAGTTTTCCTTTCACTTGAAATCAGTCTGTGCTTCAGTCAGGCTCTGATGTCCTCCTGCCAAGGGTGCACATAAGAAATTCATGTTGACCTTCCCATGGCTCCTGTTTTAAAACTTATTGGTTTCACAATTAATGGATCCAGATATCCCCCTTCTGGCTTTTCTTCCCACAGCAGAAAAAAATACCTGAACTACAGGGTACTTCTGCCTGTGGGATAAAAACCAGGAGCTGAGGGGTTGGTAGAACTCCTGCAAAGCCAAGGGAAGGGAAACTGGAGGTTATATTTTTATGAGGGTCCCAAGAGGAGCTGTGTTCAGTCTGTGACTGCCTCCCTGGGATGAAACCATTCAGCTGGGGTGGTGTTATCTGAAATGAACAGGAACCTCACTGGCTGGGCAGGATAAAAATCCCCTTCTTCCTATTTCCTAGGAGAAATGTGTATTTATCCTGCTGATAATTTGTACCACGGTGCTGTGGTTTGCCACAGTTTCCTGAGAGAGGAGATCCCTGCAATCCTCTTGTTCTGGGGGACTGTCCAGCTGGGCTCTGCCCCACTTTAAGGGGCTGATGCCTTGGGAAGGCTGGCCTGGAACAGAGGAATATGAAAGTGTAACCACACAGCAGATGATGCCGAGACAGCCACGCTCCCAAGAGGGCCTTCCTCTGGAGAAGGTGGAGAGCTCAGGCAGGCACCAGACACTCGCACAGCCAGTTGGTAAACACATGCCTACGGAGAAAAGCAGGAGAGGCTCTTTGGATCAATTTCCAATGGCAATTTAAAAACAAGCACATTCAAAGGATTCAGGAACAGAACAGCTCAAACAGAGCAGGGTGCAGGGGTTATAAACAGCCTGGAGTGGGTGGGGTGTCAGTCTGAGGGCCAATGGGTAAAGGGATCAGGGGTGGAATGAAGGCAGGGTCTGGGGGAAACATCCAACGGGGATACAGGGGAGGAGTGTCTACAAAGGTAAGCCAATGGGGAAACCAGAAGCAGTGAACTTTCCAGAACTGGGGAGGAGAACAGGGATGATGTCACTGAGGTCATTAACATACAGAACCAGAAGAAACTAGAGGACTGTGGGGAAGAGTCTCAGGGTGTCACTCAAACAGGATGTCCTCCCACGGCATTCCATTTCCACCCCCCCAACTCACCTGGGATGCTGCATAAAAGCTAAAACCTGAGGAATCACTGTTGGGGGTTCCAGCCTGTCTCTCCCACTCAGGGAGCTCTCAAATATGCTGTACCACAGAAGGAAATATCTTGTTCAGACAGCATTTGAAGCAGGGAATTATCTAAACCAAATCTTATCTGAAGAAAACAGCCTATGTCCAGTGGAGGCATCATCTGGCTGCATCCCCCCCAAAGCATGAGCTCTCTTTTCCTCCCAGAGGATTATAAATTTCATGTTTCTGGCCTCTCCTACCAACACGTCACACTCAGTTTCAATTTCTCGGTGTTGAACTCACCAGTTCCTGAGGTGAGAGAGGTGGGGTGAGAGTCCCTTCAGAGCGGAGTTTCACTGAGAAGGGGCTGGTTTTTCTTTTTTTTTTTTTTTTTTCTTTTTTTTTTTTTTTTTTTTTTTATCTTTGCTAAGCACAACGGCCTCTGTGCTCCTCAGTCCTTTATTTTGGATTGCTATTTTGCTTTAAAACATCCAAAGTGTAGAACTGGCCTGGCTGGGCATAACTACGGGGAGAATTTCAATGAAAAGCAAATGAATAAAGTTTAGAATTGTATTTTCAGCAAGTATTTCGCTGCAAATGAACAGTGTTAGAGAGTGTCCTGGCATGAAAGAAGTGTGAACATCGCTGCACTTGTCCATGTCTGAGTCTCCAGTTACCATTTTATAGAGTTTATTAATGAGTTCACACCCTCTGGAATCTATTAGCATAATTATTATGGAGAAATTGTTCTTAACAATTATTACATGTTTGACATAGTTTTGCGTGTTTTTTAAAGATTTTTCTGGAAAACAGCAAGTGACTTGCAACAAATAAACTCCAGCAGTTAAAACACAAGCAAGGATATTCTGATGGTGTCCTCCTGCACCTGCTAATTCCTGGTTGCTCTCAGGAATAATCTGAGTTGGGACCTCACTGTTAATGAACAACTTGCTTTCCATTCCTGCAGCCCAGGGTTCTGTCAGTCCTCTGGCTCAGCGGATGGAAGAAACCCCAGCTCTGGAGATCAACTGCAGTGTTTTTTATTTATATTTTCAGAGACTGCATCATGCTCTGCTGCTTGAACAGTGGCACAAGCTTTGTTGCTGGTTTTGCTATCTTTTCAGTTCTTGGATTTATGGCTTATGAACAAGGCGTGCCCATTGCAGAAGTTGCAGAATCAGGTGAGTTCCAAAAGCAGATTTCTGAGTTAACAAGAAATGCCCAGAGGGTGAGGCCAGAGTTCACAGTCTGTGCCATGGCCTGTGGATGAGATGACTCAATGGAATAACTGCTGCAGGAAGAATTCTGAACTATTTTTGTGGCCATACATTTGTGTGTGAAAAAGATGAATGTTGCTGTGCATAAAACCAAAATCATGAATTCAAGGGGTCCCTGCTACACAAACTTACTCCAGCTGAGCATCCAGAATGTTGTTTAGCAGAGTTGTGAGTGTTAATCCTCATCTGCATTCCACCTTCTTTCAATGAGACAGACTGAAATCCACAAATATTTATTCCTTCTGGATTGGAAAAAAAAAAACTAAAAGGATATTAAAGAAGAAAAGCTGCAGCTGTTAAAGTGAGAAATCAGAAGGGCACACAGGCCCAGATTTATGAAAAATTAACCATCCACAACCACCACTGGAGCTGGGCAGCCAAAGGAAATTACTCCACACCTTTGTGGCTGTAACATCCTCAAGCAGAAAAAAATAACAGGAGGCTGCACCCTCCAAAAAAACCCCAATGTAATGCTGAGCTGTTGAGGAGGAAAAATGACTCTCATGGAGTTAATCCCCGGAAAACTGCAAAACAAGCAGGGTTTCATTGATGCTCTCATGGAAAATATTTATCTTTTCCTAAATTCCATGCAACTGGCTTGCAATTCATTATAGGAACTTATAAATGCTGCTTTAAATGAAAAAGCAGCAGAGTGTAACTGGTCTGCACTGAAGTTACTGCAGCGGGAGCAGAGCGCTCCTTTAGTGGCTGGGGAATGGCCTTTGTGCCCCTGCTTTGAAAGCTGGCTGCCTTCATAAAAAGCAGCTGATAAATTAAAAAAAAAAAAAAAAAAAAAAAAAAAAAAAAAAAAAAAAAAAAAAAAAAAAAATGAAAAACAGAAAAACATGAGCAAGGTGAGAAGATATCTTAGCAGCTCTGAGAAGTAATCAGTGTTGTTACAAAAATGTTCTATTTTGAAGATTTCTCTAAATATGTAGCCCATGTCACACAGCAGCAGCACCACAAAACACAAAGCAGGATGGGAAGCAACCTTTGCCTTGCACCAGGTTAGGAGAAAAATAAAGACTCCAGGATATATTCCTAAGTTATATATAAAGAGTCCAGGATGTGTTCCTAAGTTATATAAGGCAATCACAGGAGCACACGCTATGATTTATTCAGGGATGTCTGTAGAGCTGCACATCCACACAAAAAAGGGGAACAGAAAGCACTGGGATGTCTGAAGAGAAGCTGAACATCCTTTGGCCAGGATGCAGGCAGGGTTGTGCCATTTCTGATAAGCCTCATCACCAACTGTTTAGACTATGAGAGATGTAGAGTTTGTCAAGGAGTTCAGTCTTGGTTTTAGTTCTTATCTGCCATGGCAGAAGAATCAGGTTGTGGTGGGCTGACCCTGAGCAGCAGCTGGGCATCCTCGCTGCTGTTCACTCTCTCAGCTTCCACAGGGGATGGGCAAGGGAGCAGGAAGAGGAAAAGTGAGAAAATGGCTGCGTTCAGATAGAACAGTCTGAAAAGTGATGCTGAGAGCCCTGCTCAGCCAGAGCCACACTTTTGGTGTCAGCAATGCTGTGCTCCCACAGCTCAGGCTGCTCTGGAGGAGCTGAACTCTATCTCAAACTCCCACACAAGTATAAACTTTTCATTTCTTTACTCCTTTTCAGGACCAGGGCTTGCATTCATTGCTTACCCTAAAGCTGTCACCATGATGCCTCTGTCTCCTCTGTGGGCAGCTCTGTTCTTCATGATGCTCATCTTCCTGGGCTTGGACAGTCAGGTATGAAACAAACCCCATTGCAATGAGTTTTTAGCCTCCCCAACAGATGGAAATCACACCTAAACAGCATCAGCTTGATGAAAGACTGAACCCTAACTTGATTCTTTGCTATTTTACATCTTAGTTGTGATGCTGGCTATTCCTTCATGATTCACTGCAAAGGCTGGTTCAGCCTGACTCCAGCTTTCATTATTAACATGGAAATCAGTCTGAACTTCAACAGGGCTGATTAAAATTCATGCTTGAGTAAAATACCAGCCCATTCTTAAAGCACTTGGCAATGAATTTTGAAGCTGCATATCAGATAGGGATAATGTAATTTTCTATGGTGTATTTTTACTGCAAGATACCATAGCAAGGAATGTGTAGTCATATCCTGCAGCAAAGGGGCAGCACAGAAGTCGTTGTCCCTGTGTGACTGTAAAAATTACAAAAGCTGCTCGAAGACAAATGTGAAGTGCCTGGGATTTTTAGCAATCAGCTCAGTCTTTGGCATGACTGGGTACAGAAAGCTTATGATTCTAGAGCTCAGCAGTGCTCATTCTTCATGACATTTTCAGTCCTTAAATTTAATGTTTTAATAACTGATCTCCTTAATGATCTAACAGGTTCTTAAAAGTTTTTGTTGTTTTTTTGGGTTTTTTTTTAAGTGAGTAGTTCCTGGATTCTGCTCTTGACTATTCCAGTCTCTATTCTGCTCAGGCCTTTTGCTTGTTCCTGCCCTCCTTTGTTAGAGGTACCTGGCTTGGGCACTCCACAGCTCTGGGGAACTTCTCTCTTCTGGTAAATGGAGAGAACTTCCCCCAAACCCTGCTGCTCCTTTAGCAGGTTGGAGGATGCATGGCAAAATTGGCAAAAGTGCCTGGAGTGACATGATCCCATGAAGGGTTTGTACATTATTTAATTCTCATTCAAGCCACATTTGCAAGGTTTAATTTTCATTTAGTCCACCTGCTACAGGGCAAATGCAGTCTGGGATAATATTAGAGATAAGATGAGACACTTGAGCATGTCCAGAGGGGGCAATGAGGCTGGAGAGGGGCTGGGAGCACAAGCCCTGTGTGGAACCACTGAGGGAGCTGGGGGTGCTCAGCCTGGAGAAAAGGAGACTCAGGGGTGACCTTATCACTCCACAGCTCCTGAAAGGTCCCTGTGCTCACCTGGGGCTGGGCTCTTTCTCCAGGCAGCACTGACACAACCAGAGAACACAGCCTCAAGCTGCACCAAGGGAAATAAAGATTGGATATTAGGAAAAAGTTTTTTACAGAAAGGCTGATAAAGTTCTGGAATGGCTGCCTGGAGAGGGATGCAGTCACCATCCCTGGGTGTGTTTAACAAAGCCTGGATGTGGCACTGGGGGCCAGGGTTTAGCTGAGGTGTCAGGGAATAGGTTGGACTCTATGATCTTGAAGGTCTCTTCCAACCTGGTGATTCTGTGATTAGAGAATCCAACTGTTTGAATTTGGTCGAAATCCATAACTTTGGACTTTTTCACTGTTCTGAGATGTTCCTCTCAGTTTGAGTTTCTGCTTATGGAGCATCCCCAGGGATCACCCACCCTCAGTGATGAAAACACAGGAGGATATTTAAAGTGTTAGGTGTCAAATCCCAATGCCAGCAACTGAGGAGAAAGATTTGACTGGATCTTTGCTGTCATTTGTTGCAGTTTGTGTGTGTGGAAAGCATTGTGACAGCCGTGGTGGACATGTACCCCAAGGTGTTCCGCAGGGGCTACAGGAGGGAGCTGCTCATCCTCGGCCTCTCCGTCGTGTCCTACTTCCTCGGCCTCATCATGTTAACTGAGGTGAGAGCTGCCCTGCTCTGTGGGATTCACACTCTGAACCTGAGAGAAGCAGAGAAAAGAATGATCAAAACAATTCTTATCTCATTTGCTGTGCCTATGCTGTGCCAAAGTAGAATGCAATGTGGAGATTGTTCACCCAAAGTGATGTGGTTTGTTTCCTTGGCTATCAAGGCCAAGCATGTGTCCAGACTGTCAGTCAGCTAATCCCAGAATCACCTGGGAATATCTACAGCTTGATGTGATAAAAAAAAAACCAGAGGTAAAAGCAGGGAGGTGAGAAAGCATTTTTGGAAAAAAAAAATCAAATTTACTTCTCTCCACTCCAGATTTACCATCCTTAAAGAAGTGCAGAGTTAAAAAAAAAAAAAATTAAAAAAAAAACCCAAGAAATTAATATTCTTTGTTCAAGAAGGAGCCAGCTTGAGTAGGAAGCTTGCTAGGGAGCCAACAGCTTGACAGTGTAATTAAAAGAGATTTGCTATGAAATATTCCCACTGGTGCTAACCCAATTTTTTTTCCCCTTTCCTAATTTCTCTTCCAGGGTGGGATGTATGTCTTCCAGCTCTTTGATTCCTATGCAGCCAGTGGGATGTGCCTGCTCTTTGTGGCCATATTTGAGTGTGTCTGCATAGGCTGGGTGTATGGTGAGTGATGAAAATTGCTCTGTTTTTCTTATCAAAGCTTTCTATTTGCATAAAAGCAAAGTGAGAAACTTGTACCCTCATGGAATGGGACCTTCCACATTCTCATGCCCCAAAAAAAGTCATAAATGCCTTTTTCTCCACAAAGATGCACACTATGGATAATTTCACTTTGTAAAGCACCACAGAACTGCAGATCACGTGTGCCCAGCTATGCTTGGGTTCACACATGAGCTTGTAGCATCTAAATGTAACATCTAAATATATTTATATATAAAATAGATACTCTTTGACTGGAGTTGTTTACAAACTGATCCCACAACAAAGAGAATAAACCAACTAATCAGAATATATTAGGTTTATACTTGCTTTGAAGGAAAAAAAAACCTCAAGGTGTGGAGGAAAAAGGAGAGTAGGACGAAATGAAATGTTCATATTTTTGTGACAGCTTGTGCTACACTAATGAAATCTCCCTCTCTGATAAGAGATACAATGATCTGTACGAAATAAAAGTTTTATAGCACCAGAAGTTTCATAGCAGCAGGAATTGTAGATCAACCCCACCACGAGCACAGGGCAGATGGCAGGGAGGAGTTTTCCAGGAAAAGAGGAGCAGCTTCAGCCTTCCCCTGTCTGTCTTTCACTGCTTTAAATCCTGATCTGGACAACCCCTTCCATGTACACTCTACATCTGCTTTTCCTTTGGTTTTGGGCAGGCAGCAATCGCTTTTATGAGAACATTGAAGACATGATTGGGTACAAACCTGTGTCGTTGATTAAGTGGTGCTGGATGGTCCTAACTCCAGGTATTTGTGCAGTAAGTACAGAATGTCCAAAACACTTGTTTTAGATATAAAGAGGGGCTCCTGTACTTGTTTTTTTTTTTTTTTTATTCTTGCTGCTGCTAATAGTTGAGAGAAATGCCTGTTGATTTGTAGCATGTATTTCAAATAAAAAACACTGTAGGATCTGTAAAATTGTTAAATATTCTGTGAAAAGTCTTAGTATGTACAATCATAGGAACAAAAATAATGCCAGGGCCCTAAATGAACATTTGCCAGAACAAGAGAGATGTTTTTCCCTGTAGCTGGTGCACCTTGTGTGCCAATACACAGCCTGAGCTCCTCCAGACTTGTGCTGGGTCCTTTGCTGCTTTCTCCTCCCTTCTCCTCTCTCTTTGTGGGGAGTGGATATTTTCCAAAGGAGACAAGACATTTTTTACTTTTAAAAGTAGTAGGAGAGGCCAAAAACTCATCCCACTGGCATGAAGGAGGGGAAGGAAGCTGGTGCCAGCTCTGCAGAGCTGTGGCAGCATCACAGGGACAAAGTTCCAAAAGCAGCATGATCTGATTGCCCTTAAAATTGAGGATGAGGTGCCAAAACCCCTTCCAGCTGTGTAACACTCCAGTGATGGCAACTGCAAACCACAGCAGCTGGGGTACCTCGAGATCCAGGCTCCCATTTGCAAACTTAGGAAAATTTCTGACCCATTTGCACCAAATCTGAAATGACCTCTATACCGTTGGCTCTTGTGTACTCGTTTCACCACTTTGGAGAAAATTACATGGTAGCTTTTCTCTATTTCATACATTGAAATGGTCCAAGCTGCTTGATTAGAAATTTAGACAGATTTTTTAGGGGTTTTGGCAGGATGAAAGCAGGATTGGAACTGCAGATAAACACAGTGGATTAAGGCAACTTCAAAAATGTTGGCTTTCATTTTTCATCCTGACAGGTTGGAGAGAACCCAGCTCATATTATTTAATCACAGCTGGTTCACTGTAGCAAAACTTAATCTTTCCTGCCCAGGTGCTGTTTGCCATCAAAGTGCAGGGTTTATTGTCATCAAGAGGTTAAATAGGATTAAACTTGAAAGGTTGCTCGTTTCTGCAGGAGCCTCTGAGATGTGTTATTTAAGCTGTACAGAAAAGAAGATGTTGCTGGTGGGTTTTTTGCTCTGAGGGAAGAGCTTCCCTCCGCTCTCCCTCCTCAGGGAGCCTGGCCTGGCCTAAACACTCAGCCAAATCCTTGTTACACACACAGGGATTGCCCAAATACCTCTGACAATATCTCTGCTTGTTTCAGGGAATCTTCATCTTTTTCCTGGTGAAATACAAGCCCCTGAAGTACAACAATGTGTACATCTACCCTGACTGGGGCTACGGCATCGGGTGGATGATGGCACTCTCCTCCATGGTCTGCATCCCGCTGTGGATCTGCATCAAGCTCTGGAAGACAGAAGGCACCTTCATGGAGGTGAGAGAGAGCTGCAGTGCAGTGATGCTGGAAAAAGAGCTGGGAAGGGGGTGGGACTCCTCACCTGCATCCTTTCATCACAACAGCAGTGCCACATCCCTGTACCCTGCGTTAGGGCTCTCAGCCGCTGCTGGAAAGAGAATTCTGAACTTTCCCTGCTTTGTTCTGAATTCCTGTTGGGTTTTTTGCTGCCAGTGGTAAATTAACCAATTTAAGGTGCTCTGTCCCAGCACAATTTGTAGCTTAAAATGTATGTAACATCACCCAAATCCCTCAAGGTTTGTACCAGCCATTCCCTTTTTTCATAGTTTTCTTTGTGCTGCCAGGATTTTCTCCAGGAGCTGGGTTGCCCACATTCCCATTTTCTGGACAGTTTTCCTAATTTCAGTTCTCTAAATGAGAAACTCAGGCAAATAAAGAGATTCAGTGGAATTTTCTGACATTTGGTTTCAGGTTAGCTCAGGTCTAGGCTGAGGTTATATTATCAAATTTAAGCTTGGAAGATTGCTTGTTTCTGTGGGAGCTCCAAAGAAAGGCAGTGAAGGAAGCAATAGTGGAAGGAACAAAAATACAAATCTTTTTCAGCCATTTGGAATTCCAACATTGCAGAAAAGTCTCATTTTGTCCATATTGCAAAGACTCTGTTCAGCTGATTAAACACAGCCTGGAGACTGCCTAGGAAATCTTTACTGGTATATAAACTAAAAGTGGATTGTCCGTTGTCTCAGAGAGTCAAAAAAGGAAGTCTGCACAAATCTAAACATTAAATATTTCCTCAGTGGACCAGCCCCACCTGTCCTGCAGGTGAGCGGACTTTGCTGGAGCTGCAGCACTGCAGACAGGTCGTTATCTTTTCCCTGCCAGGATGACAAGAGATTCTTTGAATCACAGCTGGGAGCTTCTTGAGGAGCCAACTTCCTGCTGTGAGCAGCAGCCTTGCTGTGGATGTCATTGCTAGAAAAGAGAAAGTAGATTTTGCTTTATCGCAGCTCAACACACCTCGGCTGTCTCTGGTTTATTTGCTTTTTCCAGTGGACTTCATTGATGATAAAATGAGAAACAAAATGCACCTGTAGAACAGACAGAGTGCTGAGAGTCTTCATGAAAAGGGATGATTAAATCAGCATGAAAATTCACTTTGGTTTGAGCTTTGCCTTCTTTGGTCTAGCAGGATTTACCCAGAATTGTGCAGCCTGCAGGTCTGAGGGTGTGTCCACAACAGGGAAATAAATGAGAGGCAGACATGCAGGAGTAAAGCCTTTTATAATGGATCTGTTAAAGAAAGCTGTGTCTGTGGCCAAGAAAACATAATGATTTCCAATTTCTCCAATTTTCTAGAAATTCAGGAAGCTGATTACACCTAGCTCAGACCTGAAAATGCGGGGCAAGCTCGGAGGAGGAGCCTACATTGCAGCAATAAATGACTGCGATGCCAAACTGAAAGGAGATGGCACCATTTCCACCATCACAGAAAAGGAGACACATTTCTGAAAGAACTTTTTTTTCTTGTTTTATTTTTTTTGTATAAAGAAATAAATAAATTCACTTAATTATAGAGGCTGGCTTGTTTTGCACAGAATTTTATTAACCAGTTAATTTTAAAGTGAAAATTGTATACTTGTTTAAAAAGTGATTTTTTTAAATTACTCTATCTGTAATGATTCTGTAAAAGAAAAAGAAATAGTATTATATGGTCTGTTAGTGATGACTTCTTGTAATATGGTGATTCCAGTCAATGTTTTTTTTGGTTTTTTTTTAGACTTTAGAGGGACCTGTATAATGTGCTGTAAAACTTTTCTACTTTGATTTGTGGCAGGTGTAATGTTGTATAGACCTTCTAACCTGTAAGCATTTCAGCCCATTTCAGCTGTCCATGTGTGTATATAAAGGGGACCAGCCTGTCCTGTGGTTTGCTTGGGAAGAAATCTCCTTTCAGGGCGAGTTTGGTGATGCTGACAGCGCCTCAGCTGCTCCCACCTCCTTCCCTCCACCCTCCACTGGCTTCAGCAGGGCTGGAAATGTGGAATGGGCCCATCCTGAGCCACAGTTTTCCTGGAGATTGGATAGAGGCTGGTTCTGAAGGGCTCTGAATTTTGCTGCTGTGAGTTCCTGGTCTGTCTCAGGATGTACTCCCAAACTTTTCCATTTTCCTCCGTGGGTGGCTGCTCCTGAATTTTGGCCGGCACTTCCCACTCCCTGGAGTGACCTGAGTTTGTGTGTGCTCCTCCAACAGGAGGTCAAGGTTATTTCACTGAGCTGGAGATATCCTGAGGGGAAAAGAGCAGGTTTAGGGCCAGGTTTAGGGCTCTCTGTCTGTACAACTCATTCCCCTCCAAAGGAATCCAGGATCCTACAGTGCCAATGTGGATCCCTACACAGCTCCTCTGCTGGCACAGGGTGGGGTTTGGGGCGTCCTGTGCAGGGCCAGGAGTTGGCCTGGATGATCCTTGCAATTCAGGGCATTCTGATTCCTCTTCAGGGCCCTTCCCAGGTCCCCTCAGGTTCCTCTGCCCTGGATGGGATGGAGTCTGAAGTCAGAGCAGGGATTTCTTTAGCAGAAGGTTGGGGTGATGTCCTTTATCCGTGCAGGAGCCCCAGGAGGTCATTTCTGTGTGGTGCAGGGAGGGGATTCACACAGGGCTCTTGTGACCCCTCGGTGGCACAGAGGGAGCAGTGCTGGCTTTGTCAGTCAGGACTTGCTCTGGACTGGTTAGGGTTAAAATCCCGGGTTTAAAGCTGGTTTTGTACGTGCATCCAGCTGCTGGATGGTTGTTCCAGGAGGTGTGCAGATGCCCCAGTATGGAAACTCCTAAACTCTGTCTTAGGATGTGGTTTTTTTACCTGATCATACTCCAAGCACTGTTATTTGTTCTGGACATTTTTTTTTTCTTGGCCTGTTTTTGTTATTTGATGGTTGTGTGAGAAACCTGTGGAGGAACAGCATCCTGCACTGCACAGCATTTGGGGGCAGAGACAAGAGACAGCCCAGAAGAAATGTCATAAAACCTGCTGCCTTCTCTGCAACTCCAACCCCTTGGAGATCATAAACAGCACCTGGAGTTGTAAGCAACAGAAATGGCTCCTGACCTTCTCCCAAGGAAATATTTTCCTAGAAATCACTAAATATATCTTAATATTGGCTAGAACTGTACCTGCAGTCAGCACTTCTCTGAGCTCTTGCTGTTACTTCTTAAAAAAAGCATTTTTATGGAACTGTTTTGTCTCGAGTCACTTCATTAAATCTAACAGAGTCATTTAATTTTACTTTATCTTATTTGTAGGGGTTTATTTTGTGTGTGGCAAGGTGGAAGCCTAGCAGAGGACTTCAGATCCTGTAAGTCCTATTTTCATGTCTCCATTGTGAGGTGCTTGGGGCAGAACATTTGGAAGAAACCTGGACTTAGGAAGGCACAGAACCATCATTTTGTGCCTCCCTCAGAGGGAGCCAAAACTCAGTCCCATGGGAAAACTGGGAGAGAAATGTTTCCAGAATTGAAACCACAGATTGATTTCTATACAGTGAAGAAACTGAATTGACATCAACACTCCAAAATCTAGGAATTCTCAGTTTTGGAAGTCCCAACAAGCCAGGAATATTTGTGACCCAGTTTCCCTTCCTGGGCTTTCTCCCCAACCACGCAGGCTGCAGAACCAAGTGGGCCTTGGGGTGGGTTGTGGTCCCTCCCAGGGAGAATGTGAAGATATTTTCTGATCAGTGAAGGGAGATGCACCTTTAGGTTATGCTGGGCCTGGATTTCAGGACTCCTGAGAACCTTTAGGTTGCGCTTGGCCTTGGTTTCAGGACTCTTGAGAATCTTTAGTTTGTCCTGGGTCTGGATTTTGGGACTCCTGAGAACCTTTAGGTTGTGCTCAGCCTGGATTTCGGACTCCTGAGAACCTTTAGGTTGTGCTCAGCCTGGATTTCGGACTCCTGAGAACCTTTAGGTTGTGTTTGGCCTGGATTTTGGGACTCCTGAGAATCTTTAGGTTGTGTTTGGCCTGGATTTCAGGACTCCTGAGAACCTTTAGGCTGTGCTGGGCCTGGATTTCAGAGTCATTCCCTCAGCAGTCAGGATTCTGAGGAAGTGCCGAGAGGTGCAGCCCCTGCTCCTGGGGCCATCCTTGGGCACAAAGTGACCCCACACGGGCTGAGGTGTTGCCTTGGTGGTTTTGGCACCCCAGATGGGACAGGAAACTGATGATTTGGGGGGGCCCCCAGAGCAGAGGCCAGGCAAGGTTAGGAGAATAAAGTGTGGATTCATGAAAGCCTTCAGCAGGCACAGCTCGGGCAGCCACAGCCTCCAGAGGCTGCACCCAAGGTGGGCCATGGGCACGAGTTTTTCACACAATTATCAGTTTGGCCATTCACATATCAGGGGTTAATGCTCCAATTCCAGCTGCAGGTAATGAAGTCATTTACCCCCAGTTTGCTCTCCCATTTTAGGTTATCCTTTTTGGGGCCTGAGGCAGTGAGATGTCATTGGATTCCAGGCCTAGAGAGGAATTGTTGTGTCTGCCCAAAATGTGAAGACAGTACCCAGCACTCTGTATGGAGTTTACATTATGCACTAATGCAGCACAGGAATTGAAAAATACAAAAGCTAAAACCCTAAAGCGTCATTGGGATCGGGATAAACGCTGCTGTAGGACAAAAAGGGTTCCCTGTGCTTTGTGTGAGTCCTGGCCCAGGGCCTGCAGCTCACACATTTCATGTGCTCTAAAGCATCCCCGGTGTTACTGCTCTGTGTGCTCCTAATCGCTGATTTGTTTAACACTTTACTGATTTAAAAAAAATAATAATTTTTTTTTCTTTTTGCGGGGAGGGAAGTGGGAGGGTAAATTTCCTAATTGTGGTTGGGAGTTTTTGTGAAATTATATGAGGGGGAAATGTACAAAAACCCAGCTCTGTGGTGATGATTTTTTTATGCAGTAGGAACAAACTGCCCTTTTCTGAAATATTTGCAGAATTATTAAAAATAATACAATAAAAATGAACAACCACTAAGGTTTATGTAACATTTTACATAAAGAAAGATTCTGTCTGGTTTTGAAGGGCACAAAATTTCATCTATTGACTTTGTTCTCAAAAATTAAAGGAAATGGGCAAACCCCATTCTGTGTATTTTAGTTTATATCGATGTACTTGACATGACACTCCCCTAATGAATTAAATAATCCCAGCTACCCTGGCAGAGCAAACAAATGTCCCTTGATGGGAAGTGTGGAACTGAGAAACAAGAGGAGGTTCAGCAACTTGTTTGAGTCATGCAGCAAATCTGTGGCTGAGAGAAACTGAAGTTCCCTGGGGTCTATATCCATATTTATTTATATCTATCTTTTATATATATATGTATTTAGGTATAAATAGATGTATATGTTTAGATATAAATAGATATATATATTTATATAGCTATAGATAAATATCTAAATATCTATATAAAATATAGATATAGACCCCAGGGAACTTCAGTTTCTTTCAGCCATATATATTAATTATATTATATTATATTATATTATATTATATTATATTATATTATATTATATTATATTCATTATATTAATAAATCTAGCTATATAAATATATCTATAGCTATTTATATCTAAATATCTATATAAAATATAGATATAGATATAAAGCAAAAGTAATTATAAATATAAAGATTATACATATAAATTATAAAATAAAATATAAATTAAAATAGAAAAAATATTTTTAAAATATGTTTAAAATTGTAAAAATTTACAATGCAAATTATAAAGTATAAATTTAAATATTATAAGTATAAAAATATAAATATAAATATAAATATAAATATAAATATAAATATAAATATAAATATAATTGCTGAGCAGTCACCACTTCCCTGCTGCTGGCCCTTCCCTCGCACTCCTGGCTGGTTTGCTGTGCCCCTTTGTGTCACTGGCACAGTCAGAGCCATGCAGGGAGTGGCTTCAGGAGCTGCTGGGGATGAAAACCCTGCCTGAGCCGAGCCCCCAGTGCCCTGCCCAGCCAGAGGCTGCTGCTGGAGGGAGATGCCACAGGGAGAGGAATTGCATCTTCCAGCTGCTGAAATGAAGTGAAATGAAATGAAATAACCTCACAGCCACAGCCTCACTCCCAGCCAGGGCTCTCATTTGATGCTTTTGTGCTCTGCTGGCCGCCTGGAGTGTTCAACCCTGGGGCCTCCAGCATCAAAAGGATGTGGAACTGTTGGAATAAGTCAAAAGGAGGCCACAAATGTGATGAGAGGGCTGGACCTCTCTGCTCTGGAGCCAGGCTGGTTTTAAGTTCCCTTCCAACCCAAATTTTTCTATGATCCTTTCTTATATCTCTGGCCCATGTACGGGGAGAAATTCTTGCTTTAATACACAACACACTCATGAAAAATTCTGCTCTTGCTCCTGAGGCACCCTCTTATACAGCAGCCTGCAACACAGGAAATGAAATTCTTTTCTTAAAGGCTCTTTCTCATCTTGACTACCCAAGCCTGGCTCTAATAAGGAAAATGTGCTATGGATTTTGACAAAACCTTTCCACTCCTCTCTGACTGTACCACTCCTGGTGCTTCTGTGCTGTTTTACTCTGTGCCAGAAGCCACAGCCAGGTTCCTGTTTCTCCCAGGATGCTGCTACCAGCTGTTGGAGAGGCTCCTTCCAGACTATGATGAGCTCCATGGCTTTTAGAATTAGGGAGTCCTTGGGGTATTCCAATTAAACAAGAAGAGAAGCTTAAGGACAGTCAAGAATTCCTTGCTAGCAGTGGTTAATGACAAAATATTGGAGTGTTCCAGTTAATGCAGCCCCTCAATCCCCCTTCTGTTCCACTCTGGAAAAGGCACAGCAGCTTTTCTTCAACATTGCTGTAAAACATCTTCTGAGGAGCACTGAGAGCTGGGGCTGACACCATCCCCTTCCTTCCCCTGCTCCTCAGGATGAATCATCCCTGCCCTCTTCCCAAAGGGCTGGAAGCTGTCTGCAATTGAGGCATGCCATGCTCAGAGGAGCAAACAGCAGCTATTTGGGCAGACTCCTCCAGGGCCAGGGCTAAGTTTGGCAGCAGCAGTGACGTGGGACTGCTCAGCACTGCTGTCACAGCCCTGGCACCCACAGGCAGGGGGAGGGCAGGGCTGGAGCCCAGCGGGGCAGGGGACAGGGGCACAGCCAAGCCATGGCCCCTTGTGCCTTCACCAGCGCCCAGAATGGAAGGAATGAGAGACATCTGTCTGTACAAACAAACTGGGGGTCTGGTGAATAAAACTAGGTACTGAGGTGAAAGAAACAAGGGGAAGGATTCCACTGATCCATGAAAGGAATGAGGGAGATCTGTCTTTACAAACTGTGGGTAAAGCTGGATGCTGAGAGGTGAAAGAAGCAATGGGAGGAACCAGAAATTCCTTAGGAAAATAAAAAGGAGGGGGGTATACATTAGAAGGGGTCTGTCTTAGGTGATTTGGGAGATCTGTACCTCTCATGTATCTCAGACAATGGGGAAAGAGAGGGAAATGCAGCCAGGAAATTGGGATAAAAAGGAGGCTGTGTCCTCTAACAATTTGAGAAACCCCAGGGGAATGCCCCATGGCCTCTCCCTTTATTTGAATAAAGTTTCAGGACTCCTCTGCCTCCTTTTTGGACACAAACCTCTGGTGTTTAAGAATTAATGTTCCTGAGCAGAACAGTCTTTCTGTGGGTTATTCACTGGTTATGGGGGGTCAGGGCTGTGCTTATGCTCACAGCCCTCTGTGGGGCAGCAGAGCCTGGCTGGAGCAGCAGGAACTGAGCTCTGCCTGCTCTGGAGACACTCAGGTCTTCCCCCAGCCTGCCCCCCACATCACCTTTGAAGAAAAAATGTGTAACCTCCAACAGAAACCTGCTCAGGAATTCTTTTGGGCTTTAGCACCTTGCCTGGTTTTGATTTCCTTTCCCAGTGAAATCTGCTTTTTTGTCTGGGTTGAAATGCAGGCAAAAATCACAGACTAAAGATCTTGGAACCTAAAACTCAGCTCAGAAAAACAGAAAAAAACAGCTCAGAAAACAGAAATCAGAGCAGAATAGGCCATTGAGATAAAACAGGAACAGGGAACCTCTGTGCATGATGTGCTACAAGTGACACTGAAATCAGCTTTTCATTTTTCCTGCTTATCCTTAGGTATTATTTCCAGCAAACCAGGACAGGTTATGCTTAAAAGTCTCTGTGTGTTTGCCAAGCTCTTTCCTGATACTTCACAGGAAACTTTTTGGGTTCTTGGGGACAGATTTCTCCTCTCCCACCTCCTGTAGGTACCATTTTGTCCTTCCCCTTATCTACATCTTCAGCTGCCAGTGCAGCCTCTGCTCATGGAGCAGAAGAGGGAGGGCTGTTGGAGCCTATTAGAGGCTATTAGCTAATTGGATTAGTTAAAAGAATTTGGCTGCACATGATGACCATGACTGGGGAAGGAGAATGAAGTGATAGGGAGAGAAGGCAGGGAGAAGTTGGATTTTTGGGATGAAGCTGTGGTCTCTCCTTTCCTTGAGCACACAGCAAGGAGGGGTGGCAGCTTTATTTTTCAATTAGTTTTCTAGTGTTGTTACTTCTGGAGTTTGTGGGTTTTTTCCATGTGTTTCTGAGTGTTTTCAGAGGCCTTTTTGTGATCCAAATTGACTTTTTTTCAGGTTTTAGATTCACTGAATGTGCATGTTTTTCCTCAATTATTCCCACCCTTGGCAAGCTCAGCCTCCTCAAACCCCTATTTTATCCACCCCACCCCTGCAGGTTGAATTGTAACCCTGCTCTGTCTAGTATGGCGCTGTTGCTAATTAAAAAATCCTAATGATTTGGCTAATTCAAGTAAAGTGGTTTAGAACTGTTGGAATTAAAGAGGGGTTTTTCAGCAGATATTGGAAAGCCAAGTGTGGGGTTTTTTTTGGGAAATGTAACACATAATCCTATTGTGCATCCTAAGTGTCCTTTGAGTTGTTGCAGTAATGTGAAATAAATTTTTATCTATTCAGCTGCAGGAGTTCAATTTACCTGTATTTTTGTAGAGCTTGGGGATTTTATGTGAAATGATCCAATCTATGGGAAGCTGTGTTGTTAGCTCTGTTTTGGAGAGGAATCTGCAGGCAGGATGGAGTGCACAGGCAGCACTGAGGGCAGGAAATGTGGTTCTGCCTCTCTGGGCTTGTTATTAAATAAATGTGGGTATTTCGTGGGCTGACAGAGCTGTCTGAGGAACCCTGAAACTCAGGGAACTCTGCACACTGGAATTCTGCTTCCTGCAGCAGCCACCACTCTGCATTTACGTAGAATAATCCAAGACAGATTATTTCTTCTTATCAAGGACATAGTGAGTGAAATTGGACTCAGAAATCAGATTTCTCCCAGCTGAAAGTCCCATTTCAGAACGGGAGTTGTAGGAAGCTGCTTGTGCTGCGTGCCCTGTGCAGGGCAGGAGGCAGCAGCTCCCTGGGGAAGGTTTCTGTGCTGCTCTGCAGGGCAGGGTAACCTCACCCCGGGCTGCAGGTGCTCCACAGAGAACCTTTGGACAGGATTTCCGTGGTGCTGTGGGGACACCTTTTGGTTAGAAGCAGTCTGAACCTGGGTTTGGAGCTAATCCCCATCTCACACCCAGTTCTACCCTCAGCTTTTCATGCATGGACGTGCCCTTCCCTGTTCTAGGTGATAAAATTTACAAATCCCTTCTGTAACTGCTTTATTTTTTTTTTTATGCAATTCTGAGGTTTTTCCTTCCAAACTCTTGGTTTCCATATCATTAGGTGGCAGCACATGCCAACACAAAATCTGTTTGTCCCCAGAGCTGGAAGACAAGGTCAGGAGAGGTTTCCTTGGATCTGAATCATAATGCAAACAATGCAGTGAGTCTTTACAAGAAGATAAAATGAAATCTCTTTCTTACATATCCAAAAAACTTCAGGCTGAAGTTGCCCTGAGCTGCCACTGAGAGTGGTACAGATGTTTAAATTATGGGGAATAACATGTGGTATGAGGGAAGATAAGGACAAGACATCCTGTGGGAAAAGCCACTCCCATAAATTTCACATCTGGGTTTGTTGCTCAGCTCAGGTTACATGAACCTGGAAAGTCAAATTCAAATTTGACTTTTTTTTTTTTGCTCCTCACTTTATTCTTGCTCTGTCTGAACCCTGCTCAGTATTTCTGAAGAACATCTTAGAACATCCAGTCTGCACACCTAAAATGTCAGCCCATACTCAGCCACAGTTCTGAGGTTCCTCATTGAATATCTGGGAATCACAGCATTAACAGGTAAAGCAAACCTCCTATTTAATTAGCAGCAGCTGTAATTAACACCCACAGACAGTTTTGTATCCAGATGTGAGGTAATGAGGTGCAGGTGAAAACCAGCATAGAAAAGGCAAAGGAAAACGGGAACAAAGTGCAATTTGTATTTAATTATGTTGGTGCTTGCATTTTAAGCAAAGCCTTCCCTATCTATGTGTTCTTTGTGACCAGAGCTGTGTGAGAGGAAAAAAACCACCAAAGATGGGCCAGGACATGGCTGAAACGGAGAAAATGAGGAATAATTCACACTGAGGCTTCAGCTGGGAGAGCAGCATGGTTACTGGCAGGTTTCTCATTCTCGAGGCCCGTCAGCTCTAATTTCTGGGAATTCTTTGAAATCCCCAGTTTGGACTGTCAGGGTTTGCCCTGGGAATTCTGGGGTGCTGCAAAGGAGCTGCATTGCTGCGTTTCTGTCAGTAGCAATGGAAATTCTTCTGCTTTCTCAATAAGCCCGTCTTTTCCCAAACCTTGTTAATGCTTCCAAGTCTAGTCTTGGACTGGAGCCCTGAACATCCTCCAATAATCTGAATTGTCTTGTCACCTCTGACTGAATATTTCTTTTTCAGACAGGAATAAATATGTATCTATTACAATTTCACATGAAAAGTTAATTCCTACAGCACAGTTCTGAACAAAAAGCCTGATTTACAATCCTGAGGTCTTGCTCCATTACTGCTAATAAACCTATTATTGTTGTTGGTTTTAATGAAGGCATGGGACTACTTTTATGTTAAGAATGAATTATTATTTAGATAAATATTAGTTTTAGAGATTGTGAGATTTTAAAGGAGTAAGTAATTGACTATAGGTTAAGAGTAGTTACAGGTTTCTGTGATATAAGGTAATATATAACTTTCTAAACTAATAGCTAGTTGTTATAGGGTTGGGGTTTTTTTTTCTTTATTACCTTTACTTAATTTTGTTGTATTGTGGATATTTTTGCTTAATGGGTATTTATTTTTGTTGTATTGTGGATATTTTTACTTTTTTTTTGTTTGTTTTATATATATATATATATTTCTATTTTAACTTTTAAACTATTATAACTTTTAAACTAAACCCTAGAAGCTGGTGACTATTTCAAGCCCCACATTCCCCCTGCTTTCCTCCTGACAAGCTTACACATTAATTCTGACATGCAGACTGACAGCTCCATGGCATTTTGGGATGTTCCAACTGCACTGAGGATTTTGTGGTACTATTTATTTCAGTGCCCCCATTCCCAGAGCAGCCACTGACTCACAAGAAAAAGCTAAGAGCAATATTTGGCATTTGTTTCCTGTGCAGTACAATTTGCCTGGTTCATTAACCTTCTTTATGTAGATGTAAATTCTGAGTCTGACATGGCTATTTTTGGGGAGCATGTCAGAACCAGATTTGTCTGTCTGAGAAACATTTGCTTCAGAAAAAATGTTGGAAATTGCTTCAGCAATTTTGTCTTTTGAAGCAGATTTTGCATTGGTTAAGCTGTGTTTGTGTTGTACTTTTGGCTCTTCAGCACCATTAAACTTGCAGGACAAAGAGTGTCTAAAGCACCAGCTGGAGGACAGTGTCCTGCATCTGTTGAACCAGAAACATTTTCTTTTCTTGTGCATCCCAGCAGACTGATGGAGGCTGAGCCTAAATTCTGCTGTCACTTGTACCTGGGTGTACCAACAGTGCTGGCTGAGTGGCTGGGCTCAGTCTTAGGGGGCATTTCCAACCTAGATTATTCTGTGATAATTCTGGCCTTCCTCAATACCTTTTCTAGGTTTTTCTCCCTGTTTTGCCAGGAACTGTGTGGGAAAGGAAGGAGGGGGGCAGAGGGAAATCCATTGGCCTCTTCTGCTGCTAATTTCCAGGCTTTGTCTCACCCCAGAAGTTCCCATGTAGAACCCATGGATAACTCAAACATTATATCAGGCTAAAATATTCCAGGTTTCATTTTGGATTTTTATATCATCTTGGGTGTTTCAGGATTTCTTTCTAGAGCTTCACAGTGCTGCAAGGGTTGTTTGGGGTGTAGAAAGAAGGAAAATGTCAGCTCTGACTATTTTTCTGTCCCATTTCCTTAAATGTTTGAGAGTTTCTGAACAGTGTGGAAGTTGGGTGTTCAAATCAAATCAAAAATCAATAAAATCTAACCCTGTCCTCGACTTACTATTTTCAAAGAGTGATAAGAAGGCAGAAGCTAATTTAGCTCAGGGACTGTGAATGGTGCCATTACAAAATTCAAGTATAAAATGTCTCTGTAGAGAAGTGACTTTCCTGAGGACAAGCAACAAGTCATGGGGTTGAGCTGCTGCACAGAGAACCTGAGCCACAAATCAGCCACAAATTATAAATTGAGGGTGGGTGCTCTTAAAGAGATCTAGAATCATCCTTTCAGGTGCTTGGGAGGGTGGAGAAGCATTAAGGGCACCAGAGGAGCCTCTCCATTCATGGACTACTGCAGGATTATCTTGGATAATGCATTTTAAATTATCCAGGTGTGACATCTTGACCTCTGCTGAGCAGAGCTTCTGTGATTCTCTTGCCCTTCCCACCTTGATTAACTTTTATAAGCCACTGGTCACATTCACTGTCACACAACCTGGGCTGGTTCTCCCTCCCTCTTCCGCTTCCTTTTACTCCCAGTGTGAGAAAAAGTGCTGAAATAATTGCACAGAGGCTGCAGACAGTGCTTAAAATCTAAATAGACTCACTAATTACTCCTAAAACATGTTTAATACCAGATACAGATAGCTGGAAAATCCAGTAAATGCTGTTCAAAATGTAAGTTCTGTGGCAAGCTGGATAATTTCCCCGTCTATTACAATAGAATGGAATGTCAGGGCACTGTACAAAATTTTAATTACGTAATGAGTTGACTGAGTCACACAAGTTTGTCTTTCAACTGGAGCCCTGCTCTAGAAGGGTTTGGCAAGCAGGAAGATGTTTCCTGGTGGAGGTTCCTCTGGAATTTTGATGACAGTAGAAATCTCTGAGGGACCATCCTAGGAATTGTGATCTGGGGCTCTTCTGGGAGAGGAGAAACAAGATGAGGTGAGATCAGCGATGTCAGACAGCTCCTGCTGCAGAGGGCTGATGCTTTTGAGTCAGTAATGACCTGCTGTTGACTCAGTGACTCCAAGTGAGAATCTCTGAATTCCATTACCCAGCTCATCTCTGGGAAATCAATGAATGCCTCCCCAGTGACACATAAATAGCTCAGCCCTTTAAACAAGTGTCAGGAAAGGGCCTTCATTTCCCCCGTGTGCCTCTTTATCGTTCATTTAAATGGGCAAAAAAATGCAGCCCTTGGAAGTTTCCAAAGGCTCATTAATACAAAATGCAAGATGCACAGACCTCCTTCCCAGAAAAAAAAAAACAACAAATCATCTCTCTTTCTGTTCATGTGTGAGGGCTGTCATCAAAGAGGGGATGTGCCTGTTATTCTGAAAATATTCCCACTGAGTTTATTTCTTCTTTTTGATGTTGTGCCAGCTCATGGCCATGAGGTGCCCCTTACAGAGGCTCTGTGGGTTGCTGTGGCCATAGCCAGAACCCCATTTGCACCCTTTTAGGAGGGCTGGATGTGTTCAGCTCAGTTTCAAACCCAGGTTTGTGGGGAGAAAAGGCTGCAGAGACCAGAGCCAGCTCCACAGCTCTGCAGAGCCAGAGAGGAAATGGGACTGGGGGCTTTGATGTGCTTCCACCTTCTGTCCCAAAATTGAACCTGCAGAGATGAAAGGCTGCTGCAAACTCCTCTGAAAGGAGCCCAACACCAGTGATAATTTTTGGGGGTTCTCTGATACTATTCTATATATTATTTATTAATGCTTAAATTTATCAATTATTTATTAATGCTTAACTGCTGGGGAAGTGGGGTGGGAAATAAAAATCCTTGTGAGGCAATGGTGACACAGTGAATGTTTTTTGGGTTTTTTGGGGGTTTTTTGCATTGGATTATTGGTTGTTTTAACACCAATTGTTTATTCATGTGTCTGGTTTTATTCACCAGGCAATGCTGGCCTCATTAGCCATAAATACATTTACACCTGGCCTTGCTTTGGCAACTCCCTGTTTTTACTGCACCTCCCCAAGATTTGAGTAAAACAGCAACAAAAAAAAAAAAATCTGATTTCTAGCAGGTAGCTGTGGTGCATTTCAAGCTATTTTGGTTGATTAGGAGCTTGATTACAGTGGCTGATTGTTGCTGCATTTTACTGCAAGTTTTACCCAGCACAGCTGGCTCCATGCCCTAAACATCATTTACATGCCTGAAGCAGCAACGAAAGCCCTTGCTGGAAGTCCTTTCAGGATCAATCCTTGCATTATTTTGGCATTCTTGCCATGAAAAACCTTACAGGGTATGGGTGGTTCTTCATGGGACCTGCTGCAGGAACATGAGAGGCTTTGTCTAAAGCTTGGCCTCTTCAAGTCTGCTCTGTGGCTGTCACACCAAACCTTAAACCCACCCCGAGCTCCACCTAAACAGCCCTGTGCTGGGATTCCAAACAAAACCAGCATTGGGGCGAGGTTCTCACCAGGTGAGGACTGTCCTGCTGCACCTGGGGACTTTCCTAACCCCCAGAAATCCAGATGAACACATCCAGAAAGGAAATTTGCAGAAATAAAAAAAAAAAAGGAATTTTGCCTGGAAAAGGCTCTTTCTGGGAAAAGTTTCTGGTGACTTCAGGAAAATCTGCTTAAGAGATTTTATGGGAATATTCCTGCTTAATTCAGCAAAGCTCTTAAAGTGAGGAGATAGTGCTTCTGGGCTAAGTTTAATTTTGTATCTGCAGTGGATTGGGGAGGGTTTCTAAGAGCTCTCCTGGAGCTTCAAATTTTGCCCTCAACCTGATATAGTCAAAAGACTTTTGAATTCTTGTGCCTATGTAAACTCATGCAAATTGAGATTTTTAATCATTAAATTTGCATTATAACGTCAGAAATCTGGGCAGATCCACAGCCCAGAGCCTGTTGTGCACAAGGAACCCTGGGGGCTCCAAAGGTCATTTTTGCCATGGGCAGGGACAGCTTCCCCCAGAGCTCATCCAGCCTGCTCTGGGATGTTCCCAGCAATCAAAGCCTCTGCAACCTCTGGGCAGTCTGGTGTTACAGCACCCTCACAAAAAGAAAAATTCTGGAACACTTCTGAGTTAGCTCCAACCCACCCCAGGACAGCCCTGTTGTGTTTGGATGTCCCATTTCCAGTTAAAAGCAGAAAATGACCAGCATTAGGAGCAGAGATATCCTATTTTTAGGTCCCTGTGCAAAAACACATCATCCTTTTAAAATCTTCCTGAACATCACTCAAAGCTTCGGCACAGGTGGAAGGTTTGGGTTGGTTTTTTCTTTTGTGGTTTGCTCACATCTAATTGTGCTGTCACTGATGGGAGACACAGCTCAGTAAATGAGAGGGGTTTTCAGTCTAAACTCAAAGCCAGGCAAGATTAGGCCTTGTCTGCCTGATTGTTCCATTTCTGCATGACGAGTGTGCAGTTATCTGTGGGTTTAGATAAAGATTTCCTGCAGCTCTTATCAGCCAGAGGCTGGCAGTGAGAGGCAGCACAGGGAACTCTTGCAAAGCACAAATATTGGTTTTGGGAGAGCACTTGGTGGTGTTGGGATCCTGTTGAGCGCTTCCAATTACAGCAGCTTCTCTTGAGAGGAGGAAGCAGATTGGAGCCACCTCTTGTCCTTTTCTAACACTTCTTAAGCCAAAGCCTCCATATCCTTGACTGACAGTGCATGGTGGTAAAATTGAGATGCTCAGCTGATTTCTGCTTGCTGTCTGAAGCCCCTACCACCCTGTAATTTGAATTTTTCCTGCTGGCAATTGTTCCTTTAAGCTCTTCTCACTGCCTGAGTGCTGACCTGGTTAAATGTCTGCATGTCTGAGCACAACCAACCATTGAAAATTAGCAACAAATAGTGAAAAATAGTAAATTAATAGTAAAGAGATAGCAAGAGATGCTTAGCCAGTCTCCTTTCAGAAGATAGGTAAATTTTGCTCAGGTAAAAGGGTGTTTGAGCAGTGAAAGGTCACTTGTCTAATGACCCAAACTCTTTTGGTTTTTCACTTGTCTGAGGCAGTGTATTGACCAGAACACCACCAGATCTTTAATATCATTTTATTTGTGTTGGTGCCTAAATTCACTTGAGTAAGTTTTCACTTTTAATACTTGAGGGGTTTCTTCCCTTCTCATAGTAAATATTCCAGTAGCTTTCCGTAAAAACTTGTGGCCTCTGCCCACCACAAACCAGCTATTTCCCACAATAAATTGAATTATATCTTCAAAGACTGACACAGGATGAGCCAATTCTTAAATTAAATCCATCAATATCTAACATGGTGATGCACATAACGTATGTTTAGGAATAACTTTTGAGATCATTGAGAGTTTCTCAAGTAGGACAAAGCCCTCCTGCAGCCAAGTCTGAGCTGTGGCAGCAAGAACAACAACTGCTGACCAAGAGATGAATGCACTGAAAAGTTTTCCCCAAAACTGTGTCTCTGACCTAGAAACAGCTCTGGCCTGATCAGTTGTTGCATTAAGTGTCCAGTGGTTGTGAGGAAAATTATACACTGAACATCCCCTAACTATAGATTACAGCAGTGTAGAAGCAGTTTTATTTCTGGAAATGTATAATCTTCTTACATCAACCTCGGGCCTTTGTGCAGAGGATTATTTGCACTGAGTGGCTGGGGCTGGGACAGGTTTGCAAGGAGAGAGTGCTGAGGGTGCTGCCTGCTCCCAAATTGCCTCCCCAGTTGCTTGATAACAGATGCTGAGCTCCCAAGGGACTGGGAGCACTGGGATTGTGTGGCTGTGTCCTTGGGCAGCCTTTCTGGAAGCTTCCAGAGTGAGGAAACCAAATCCCTCTTCTCTGGAAATGAGATATTTTATATATTCCTCAGTATTTCAAGTTTTGGGTTCAGGGGATGCTGGTTCTTTTGGATTTTGTTCTCTTGATGCCTTGAGAAGGCTGCCCTAGAACAGAGGCTGGACAGAGTTACAGAATAAAGCAGGGATTTATTCCAAGGATCTCCTCCATGGATGCACCTTGGGCAGCACAAGAGCCCAGCCAGGGCTGCACCCAAGATGAACCCACCTAAAACCTGAGGCATCACTTTCTAGGCATTTCCTGGGCAATTCTGAAGGCTGGGAAGGTGAACTTGATGCTCACTTGTCCCTCAGCTCCTGAGCTCTGCTCTTGAGTCAGACAAAACAGGAGAATTCTTACTTGTGGCGTTGATAGGTGATAAACTGTTCAAATTTATACAGAAAAATGTTCACCAGGCTGTGGTTGAGAATGGTCAGAAAACTGAGTAAATCTAGAGATCATAATCTTTCATGCCATTGATACTCTTGGTTGGCTTAGATGAACTATAAACTGTAGCATTTTTTGCCATATTAAAACCACTGCGTTATCCATGATAATGGAGCATCTTCCTGCATCAGTGCCTGAGCTGGAATCTGGGTCTCTGCAGGACACCTGGGTGCTTGAATCTCATCAAATATCCACTGAAGGCACAAGTCCAGCTCTGCTCTCCAGAGGGCAACAGGTCAGCTCTTCCCCAGAATCCCCATTTACAGCAGGTAATGGAAGCCTGGGTTTTAGCAGGATTCTTCTCAGCTGAGGAAAATTCCTGGGTTTCTGGCACAGGAATGCAAAACTCTCTTTAGAAACTATTCCAGTAGGTAGCCACCTTCCAAAACCCAGTATAATATAATTTAGATAATTTATTTATAGTTTATTCATATTTATTTATCCTTTATTTATAGATAAAGCTATCATTTAGATTCCAAGCAGAACAGCAGCTCACTGCCCAGGTGATAAAGACTTCTCCTGCCACCCTGACTTTGCAGCAAAAGAGAATTAAAGGCTGAGGTTTTGTGAAAAGGAGAGAAATTCATCTGATCCTGTTACCACAGACTGAAATCACTCTGCAACACCACTCAGATGAAAAAGGAGGGATGTGAGGAGCTTTAACTCTGTGCTGGGAAAAAAAAAAAAAAACTCCAAGAGGTTTTCAGACATGAGTCCAGCCCTAAATTCCTGTTTATCAAATAAACCAGCAGTGAACGTGGCAGCCCAAGCGCCACATGAGCATCCTTGTCCCACCTGCAACTTGGATTTCCAAAGAAAACTCACCTGAGAGTGAGGAGATGGACAAACACATCTTTCAATGAATCCCCAAAAAAGCATTGGGAAGGATGGAGACAACCAACTCGTGCAAAATGATGGCTCCAGGAAAAACAGACAGCCTTCCTTAGTGCATTTTTATAATATTTACAGGAGCCTGTAGCGACAGGATAAGGGGGAATGGCTTCAAACTGACAGAGAGTGGGTTTAGATTAAATATCAGGACAAAACTCTTCCTTGTGAGGGTGGGCAGCCCTGGCACAGGTGCCCAGAGAAGCTGGGATCCATGGCAGTGTCCAAGGCCAGTCTTCAGCAGTTTATTCTCCACCTTAAAACTGCCTTTTTTTTTCCCCTAGACAGCTCCTGAGAAATTGATTCTGGATCATGGGCATGAAAAATGAAACCCAAACATAGGGAATAAACAAGGTTTTGGTGAGAACACTGAATAAATTATTTTATAGCAATTAAAAGTTCAGATGAAACTCACACATGGTGTGACACAAGACGTCTTGTGGCCATTTTTGTATTGGCTAAATAAGGACCAATATTATTTCCCAAATTATCTCCAGCTGAGCAAAACACTTGAGTGTATTCTTAATTTTTAAGCCCACAAATAGATATATGGCCCTTCACTTTCTGTTCTTTATTGCTGTGTAAAATCCTGAGCTCCTTCCTCAGAGATTTTTACTTCTTCTAATCAGGCAAAACTCCCAATAATTCTGTAACGCTCTTGAGGCATTATGCAGGTTATTTATAGCTGCCTTTAACAGAAATAACTTGGACAAATCCATCGTGCAGAGACTTCTGAGCAGCAGCAGCAGCAGGGTGCAAAATTCCCTTTGCTTCTTTTCTGTGAATCCACAACAGAAACTGGAAGGGCAAATCAGGTAATTGAGGACCTGTGAGGGATCCTGTGTGCAGCTCCAGGGGCGTGCTGGGGGATGGAATCATGGAATGGGGAGGGTGGGGAAGACTTGAGGGCTGAATCCAGTCATGAATCCAGCACCGCCAAACCGTGGCCACAAGTGCCACATCCAGGGATTGTGATTCCACCACTGTCCTGGGCAGCCCCTTCCAAAGTCTGGTCACCCTTTCAGTGAAGAAGCTTTTCCTGATATCCAACCTCAACCTCACCTGGTGCAACTTGAGGCCATTTTTTGTCCTGCCCCTTGTTCCCTCAGAGAGGAGATCACCTTCCACTTTACTACATCCCCTCTTCAGGGTGTTGTGCAGAGCCACAAGGGCCCCCCTGAGCCTCCTTTCCTCCAGGCTGAGCCCCTTCCCAGCTCCCTCAGCCCCTTCCCAGCTCCATTCCCTGCCCTGGCCCCTCCAGCCCCTCCAGGTCCCTCTCGTGAGAGGTCCCCTCTTGTGCCCTGCCCCAGGGTTTGGGGTGGTGCCTCAGCAGGGCCAGCTCAGGGGACAATCCCTGCCCTGCTCCTGTGGCCTCACCATTCCTGACCCAGCTCAGGTGCCCTTGGCCTTTTGCCCACCTGGACACCCCTGGGTGTGGCATTCACATTTTCTGAAAAATCCCTTCATCCGGGATTTTTCTCCTGGGAAGCTGAGAAGCCTCAGAGGAAAAGGAGAACAATAATTATCTGATTTGCTTCTCCTGTGTTGTGCTCCTTTGGAATGTGTTTGGAGATTGTTTACCCATAGGTGATTGTTTCATTGCATTCTGCTGTGAGTTGTTTTGACTCTTTGGCCAACCAGTGCCAAGCTGTGTTGGGACTCTGGAAAGAGTCACCAGTTTTCATTATTATCTTTTTAGCCTTCTGTAAGTGTCCTTTCTGTATTCTTTAGTATAGTTCAGTTTAGTATTCTTTAATATAATATAGGATCATAAAATAATAAATTAGCCTTCTGAGAACATGGAGTCAGATTCATCATCCCTTCCTGCCACAAGGGCACCCTGCAAATACAACACCTGGGCACCCCTGGGCATCCCCGGGCTCGTGTCCAGCCACTGTCCCCAGCACCCCCAGGGCCTCTCCCAGCCCCTCAGCCCCAGGCTGCAGCAGACCCAAGGGCAGGGCCCTCACAAAGATCTCAGCCCATGGATCCAGCCTGTGCAGATCTCCCTCTGAACCGTCAGATCTGCTGCTCCCTGCCCGAACTGCAGCCTGTATTTGTAAAATTTAGCCGGGTTTGGAATGAAAAGAGAAGGTTCACCCACATACAACAACTTCAGAGGATGATGGATGCATTTAGCTGGAACAACCTACTCTAAAAATAGAGTTCTGGTTCTTTTCTTTTGGCACAAGAACAATGAGATGTGGGAAGAGAAGGAGCCTGAGAAACTCCACATGCACTGCTCCCAGCAGAGCTCAGAGGCAAGGCTGGAAAGTCGCATACTCCCAAATTCTCCAGCCAGGGGTTCATCTGAAAATATCCGAGAGCTGATTAATCTTCATCATGGGTTCCTGAGGAAATGCATCCTGGGAAGTTTTGACACTCCTTTCTCCTCGTGCCCTCAGGCATCTCTGTGCTTGGTAAAGCTCAAGTGGGTAAGAGAAGGGAACAGAGGGCTTGAGACAATGAATTACTGAAAGGTTTCTGGAAACATGTGGCCAAGGAGAGAAGAGCCAACCTATGAAAGGTGCTGCATTTATAGGAATTCTTTTCTCCCAGAGGGAAAAGCTGCACTGTTATGTTTTGACAGGAGAAAATTTGCATAGAAGGAAGGTGTTGAAAACTTCCAGTCAGGGGAAACTCTTGGAATCCTTTTGTGGTCTCAATGTAGTCAAATCTGGAACAAGACCTTTAGAAATCACAGCCCTAGAATGGCTAATCTTTGTAATAGGTCTTCTATGACAATTTCCCACTGGTTTCAATCTGTGAAATAGTATTAGCAGGAGATTGGGAATATCTGTTTCTCTGAAGAACCTTTCCCTCTTATTCTTCACATAAATAAATCACTTAGAGAAAAAACCAAAAAACATTTCAGCGTCTCCAGTCCTAATAAAAAAGGGACGCCTAAAAATGCGATGTGGGCAGTCAATATTTTAGTTTGCTTCAGACTATTTTAAACTTTTCCCAACTCCTTTGTCATTAATGCAATGGAAAATGGAATGAATTTCATATCATTGAACAGTGCTGTGAAAAATGCCCCATCTAGCACAGAAACGTGACTGTGGGTTTGCATTTTCAAGCACTTTGGTTTCCCCTGCACGACCCTGGGGAGAGACCTGACTGAGACTTTACTTGGGCTGCCTGATTTAGTCCCAGAGTCAGCGTGAGCTTCATGCTCAGAGCAAATTTAGACAACCCAGTAAGTCAAAGTTCCCTTGTGAAGAACTCATAAAATGTGAAGAATGCCTAAATTTTATATAAAGCACAATTTGAATCTGATCTCAAGCCCACATGAACGTTACAGCTCCTTTTGTACTTCTGTCACAACTAAAGGAAGGTGATGGTAGATTTTTTTTTCAAACTGTTTGTTTGTTTATTTGTCTGTAAAAATAGTATGTTTTAGGAAAAAGGCAGAAAGTGATTGTGAGGCATTTCACTAAAAATACAAACAACCCACTGTTGTGGGGGTTCTTGTGTCTGTGCTCTTCTCACTAAAAGACAAAGAAGCAGAGGAGGATCTGGGTTGCAAACTCCAGAGCTTTTCCATAATAAAGGGATCTGATCCCTCCATCTTCGCTCTGCCCAAGGACAGCAGTGTCAGCCCCTGCCTTCTGCATCCCTGTGCATTCTGCAAGCACTAAAGAGGGGCTGGAAGCTCAGAGCAGCTTTTCTCTCTCATCTCCATCAGCAGAGCCTCTCTTCTGTGTGCTCTCCACAAATTATGTGCATTTAAATATGGAATTTATCAGGTCTTTTATGTATTTCTTAATGCCATGACACTATTCAGCCACACATGCATGTGTGGAAGCACACGCACACACCCAATCACACCAAGAGCTCCTTTTACTTCCCCAATTTTTTTAAACACAAAATCAAGCCTACATTTTAGTTCCACTGTAATTATAATCAACATCTTCTTCTAGGAAGATAAAAAGAGAAAAGTGGGAATCAGGAAAAGGGAAATGTTACAAGCCTTTTCATTAGGGTTTTATGTATTTAAAGAATTTACATTTTTAACCAGTGGCAAATTTATTTCATACTCCATAAGCTCTGAGGATCCTTTGGGATAAACAGCATGAAAGCTGTCATTTGAGAACAATCATCTATTTTCTGTTTATTGAAAGTTTGCTTTTTTTTGTGCCACGGTGTTTTGCGTGGAGCTGGAAATATTTGTTCAAAATTATAATTGTCAAAGCGCTCATTCTGTTTGGGATTCACTTGTTAAAGAGAACTGCCTCTGCCATGAAAATAGAGGGAATGGTGCCAGCTGATTTCTTTGGGATGAAGGTTGAAGCCTTCCCCAAAGCCAGTTGAGGTCCCATTGCAGTTTCCTGGCAGCCAGAGCAGAGGCAGAGAGGAAAAGTTGGATTTGAGGAGAGACGGCAGAAATCTGTGTGTGGAGAGCTCTGCAGAGCTTAATGGCTGAAATTCCGGTTTGAGGGCATGGATGGACAGTCATTTTCTGCTGGAACCCTGGCTGCTGAGAATTTTAGTAGAATGCTGTAGAACTTAGGGTTTGTGAGACTGTGACACAGGTAAAAACTAATAAACACCTGAGTCTGAACACCAAATACCATCTCAAGTGCTTCAATCCCAGCCTGGACAGAGGCAGAAGAGAAGCTGAGAACTGGCAATCTTCAGTGGGAATGAATCCATTCCCATGTGGAATTAGTGGAATTCTGCTTCCCATCAAACTTGGGATGCTTCCATCCAGTCTGGGCTGGATCTTTGGGGGGTTTTGGTATGGAGTACCCTTGAAATGCTGCAGTCTGACACCAGCTTGTACAGGAGCATCTGGGTGAGGTTTAGCCTTCAGTCTGGGCTCAGGAGTGTGGTATTCACCAGGAACTGCACATGACAGGAGCACAAATACTGTGAACAGGACTGCCCTCTGGCCCACTGTGCTGGATGGAGCCATCTGTCCCTGCCACTCTCCTCAGATCCCACAGCCAGCTCCCAGCCCTGCTCTGTCCTTGTCTCCAAGTCCCTGCTCGGGTACAGAGGCTTCACAAATTAGGGGCTTAAAAATCCTGTTTGGTGTGAGCTGCACATCAGCAGATTTCAACCTTCTGGAAGAAGAATCCTCCAGCTCCTGAACTGAAAGTGTCTCTTACCTGAGCAGCCACCAGAAGATGAAGGAGTAGACTTTCCCCAAATGCAAATTAAGACTCATTTCTAGGATGTACTTCACACCTTGCTGATTTATTTGCAGGTCTATAAATTCTCCGTCTCATTGATTCTTACTGTGCTGGCCATGGGATTTAAGAGCCCCAGGATTTTCTTGTCCAAATTTTGCATTTTAATACTAATAGAAGAAAAATATTTGTTGTAGCAACAGCTATGACTTCTCTGTTCAGATCAGTAGAAACAAAGGGGAATAAAGTCCTGTCCTCAATCATTGAAGGCTTTTTGTTTGTATCTTTGAGCTGGTGGTGCCTTAGGGCTGAGGCAGGATGGAACAGGAATTCGCCACGTTGCCCAAGAGTATTATTGTGTTTTCTTAAAGACACAAATCACTGATGCCTTTGGTCTGGGTTTAAAGTAATCCATTTGTATGTAATAAACAGCTCCCGGGCCTTACACTGATTGCAAGAGTGAAATAGAATTCATTAAAAAGAACTGCAGTGAGTTGAGGTGGTGTTGGTGTCATCTCCTTAACCTGAAATGCTTTTTTCCTGTGGCCTCAGAAGTCATACCCAGCAATAATTCATGGCAAATAGTGACTTTTGTGTGGGTTTAGAGATCTCCAGATGCTGTTTGTTTGAAACCTGCCGTTCTTTTGCTGGACCCCGTGCCATGTGCTGGTCCCAAATTCCCTGAGAGAGCTGACAAATAGTTAGATTTTTTTGGAAAGCAGTGACTTTCACACCAGCAAAAACATTAATTAAGAAAACAGGGTTATTAGTGTCCTTTATTGTTCCAAAGCATCCTTTGGAACCAAACTGTCAGTGCAGAAATCAGTAGCAGGATGATCCCACCAGGCTCAGTGCTGTCGCTAGGCAACCCTTGATGTTGGCTTTGAGGCCCTCAAAGGATAGGACTGGGGTGGAAATCAGAGGTGATGTGGAAAAAAACCCTGCCAAACAGGTTTGTTGGTGTTTTGTGGGACAGGAGACTGAGTATCACATGGCTCTCAGTGTTTAATGGAGCTAGGGGAGGCTGAAGTTGGAGCTTTTCTTCATCTTTTTAATATCTCATCTTTTCTTCTGTCACACCTCATTTATGCTGTGCTCCTAACTGAGTTTTAGAGCCAGGGGTGCATTTTATTGCAACTGTTAATCCCATAAAAATGTCATTCTCAGCTAGCTAGGAAAGCTCTGGGAAGTCTTGCTTGGAAGAGTAATAAAATTCCTGCTGCAATATAGAGAAGAAGATTGTGTGCCAGCCTCTGGGTACCTGTGGTGTGGCCTGGGACCCACGGGCAGGACTGAGGATTTCAGTTATAGGTGACAAGAAAGAGCATCTTTGGGAATAGTTGAGGTATTTTCTTCATCCTTTTAACTCCAGGTCTTTGAAATGAGATTGGAAATCATTGCTGCAGTGAAGAGGAGCTGCAATCTCTTCCTCTTCAGAGACAGAGCTTTCCCTGGTGGAATAACGAACCTGTTGTTCCTGATGCCTTGTGCAGGCTGCCCTAGAACAGAGGCTGGATCTTGGGCTGAGATTTGGATCATTTGTCCAAAACTCAGCTAGAGCTGAGAATTGTTTTGTCTCCCTGCTCTGTGCACAGAGCTCACCATCCCCTAATATGAAGCCCAGACCCACACACTAAAGCATCACAGAATGTGAAAAATATAAGTTTAAAACCTGAGGCATCATTCCCTGCTTGGCAGTCCGTGGACCCTAAGTCCCTGCAGGGCTGGGCACAGAGCCCCCTCTCAAACAGCACAGAATGAATTGAAGGTGAATTTTGACTCCATTCCTCTTGCAGGAGAGCAGCAGGAACACCTGGTGCTCTCTTTGCTCTCTCTTTGGAGTGAGGGCTGCAGAGAGCCCGGCCTGGCTTGGCCAGGGGCTGTGGCACAGCTCCATGGCCAGCTTGCTCCTGGGGGTCTTTAATGACAGTGCCACCAGCCATCCCAGGAGAACGTGGGCTTGCTCCAGTCTGAGTCAGAGCGTGGAACTCTGGATATCTCTGGGAGGAGGGAAGTTTCAGTTGCAGGGAACATGTCAGAAACAAGCCCCAAGCTTTGTTACAGCAGCCTGCAGCCATCCCATCTCCCTCAGCCTCAAAGCCTTCATTGCATTTCCTTCAGAAGGAATAAACAAGGATCCTTCCAGGGGCTGTAAGGCTGTGCTTGTCAGAGTGCTAATGGAGCAGATCCAGCCCTGTGTCCTGTCACCAGCACTGCTAAACTGATGATTCTTGCTCTTGCTCTGTCACCTACGAAGAAAGAATCCATTTGGTGTGCCTGGATTTGTGCTGCTCTCCCCAGAACCCCCATTTCAAAACCAGGGAAAGGTGAGCTTCACAAGCACAGCCAGGAGATATTTCTGTACAATCAGGAGCGTGGTTAGGCAGCAAGATTTGCTGGCTGCTTCCTGAACTTCATCCCTTTTCTTCCTGGCTTTAATTGCCCCAAATAAAACCCCCGTGCAGCACGTGGAGGCCAGCAATGCCCTGGGCATTCCCTGTGCCTGGCTCTGCTGTAGCAGGGCACTGACACTGCCTTTGACAGCTTTTCCCTGGAGCTTTTCCTCCCTGTGGACTATATTTGTACATTCCAGCCTTGAGCCCTGAGAAGAATCTGCAACGTGAAATTCTCCTTGACTCTCTCACGTAACAGGAAAATTAGCAGAAGGCTCAGTTCAGTAATTTGAACTAAAAACTGTTTCCCTCATTTTACTTCAAGAAGAGGCAGGCAGACAACCCAACATCAATGCACCCATGCAGGCTGCACTGGATTTTGTATTTTGTATTTTGTATTTTGTATTTTGTATTTTGCATTTTACATTTTGTGTTTTGCATTTTGCATTTTGCATTTTGTATTTCGTATTTTCACCCCTGGCATGAGAGGTGAGCACTGCTGGCTCCAGCAATCCTGATGCCTCTGCAATGTGCTGTAAAATGCCCTGGAAAAGCCTAATGTGAGAAATGGATTTCTAGAAAAAAAAAACCCCATCTCTTCTAGGATTCTTTTATTTTTCCTTGTCTCCATTTCATAATATTAAGAATAGCTTAGTATAAAGTACTTTATTGAATATATGTTTCCTGTAAAATCAGCTTAGAAAGTTAGTATTCTTGTGCTAATCTTTATGTTGTATCACACAATAATTTCTATGATTCATGCCAGTTTTAGTTTTTTATAGAGATTTTTTAATAGAGATGTATAGTTGTTTTAGTTTTTTATAGTGATATTGGAGTTTAATAAATAATAACAGAAATTATAACATCTATGTTATCTCACCCTTCACATAAAACTAAAAATAAAATTAAAATTTTTAAAACACCTCTCAATTACACCATCTCTAAATAAAAACAACAAAAAAAAATTAATCCAACAGCCTGAGAAAAGGTTCAGTGACCCAGGCTTTTCCAATGGGATGCTCTGCTCTGGGTATCAGGGTGGGAATGAAGTGAGATGTAGGAAGTTCTGTGTGGAAATGGAAAACAAAAAAGCTCTGCCACACCCTCACATCATCAAAGACACCAGCACAGAAAGAACCTTAAATGAAATACTGGAAACCTGTGGGTGAAGCTGTTGTTCGGAGCAGTTTGTAGCTTTTAAGTTGGAATCAGCTCTGAGTATCCCTGTTTATTGAAAGGGATGTGACTGGGACTGAAGAGAATCAGCTGAGGAATTAGAGTGGAAAAAAAATTTTAAAAGGGATGTGTTAAAGGGAAATCTGGTTTTGCTGAAAATTGGATTGAATATTCAGTCTTATCTGAATATCTCCAGAATATGTGCAATGTGTGGAATTTACCAGGCCAGGGGTTGAGGTCTGGTCCTGAACTTTTCTCCAGCAAACCAAGGGAGGACCAGGCATTAATTACTGAGCAGAAGAATGTGCAGCACGAGCATGTAGGAAAAGAGCCTGAAAATGTTCCTATATCTCCAAGCATTCCCCTCAGATATCAAAAGGAGAAATAAATCTGTGGATAATAAAGCCTTTCCCTCCTTGGCTGCTGTTTGCAGAGGTCTCAGCCCAGCTCTGCCTTGGTTTATTCTCTGTGAGGTGCAAAAGGGTGGCAACATTGCCACCAACATTGCCAGGCCCTGAGCTTGCTTGGCCAGTGATTAAAAGAAGATCAAGCCAAGATTCTTCACGCTGCAGCAAAACCTTCAGAGCATCCTGACTGCCAGATTTAGGAGAAAAGGTTAATATAAAACTCACAGCTGAGACAGTAAAGGATATTCGAGGTGACATCTTGGCCATGCGCTCTGCTTTGGGCTCTGGGGGAAAAAAACCAGAACAAGGTTAGTTCTAACCTTCAAATTAACCTTTTTCTATTTTTTTTCTGCAGCCAGAAGAAGACCTACAGGCCAAGATGTCGGCTCGAATATTTTGTGTGTATTTCAAAGCTCAGCTTTGACCCCATTTCCATGGTTTAGTCTCTGGACTTAGCCAATATCAAGTGGTGCTGTGCTGATTCCTCTGTTTTCCTGGGACCAGAGGAAAAACTAAATATTATTTGTGGGCTGGTTTAGAATTCCAGCTTTGTTTCAGCCGAACCTAATTCAGTTGTCTACTCTTCACCATGCTGGGTTGGTTTGTTGTTTTTTTTTCCCGTGGCCCTGCTATTTTTTTTTTTTTCCTGGCCATTTGTTCCTTGTCATTTGCAGTAATCTGATTTCATTTGTTCAGCTCTTGGCATAGTCTCCCAATATAGTCAGCTGCTGCCATGAATATGTGGAATTTCTGCAATCTGACTAAATATCAATAGACTATTGAACTTTTATATTATGCATCCTTGTAATCAAGTCAACTGCTTGAGAATTTGCACATCTATGCATTTAGATGTGGAAAAAATAGGCTGTGTTCATGTAATTAAAGTCTATATCACAATACTTGTGCATAAAAGGGCCAAATTAAGGTTTTGCAGGCAAGTTTAATTCCAGCACTTCCTTTGTTTGGTGCTTGACTTTGCAACCTGAAAGAGATTTCTAATGTCTTTTTTTTTCATTTTTAATTTTGTTCATAATATCCATGGAAAATTGAGCTGCTGAATTGTCTGTGGCCACAGCCCCTTGCTGTGAATTATTAGTCCTTAATAAGGTTTACAGCTATTAAAGGTGAAGTGAGGCAGGGGAAGCAAAAGTTACTGAGTTTTCTCAGCACCAACTTTACATTGGGATGGAAAGTGGGGGGAAAAACCCCAAAATCAGGGGGTTTGTGCATTTTTGTGCCTTGGAACCCCAATACAAAAATCACATTTTTTGCAGGAACATGTTCTATGCAAGTCAGCAAAAGAAGGGCAGGGTGAGACAGCTGTGACAGGAAAAATGAAATGGGTCTGTTCTCAGATTTTTCACAACATGTGGAGTTTTGAGCCCAGGATGTTTGGTTTGGGGTTTTGGGATTTTTTTGGGTTTTTTTTTTTTGTGTGTGGTATCAGAAAACCACAGGACACCTTCAAATTGTCCAATTCCACCAGCTTGGTATCATTTGGGTGCTAAGACAGGAATTGAACTGTCAGATAAAAATGAAATTGTCTCCTTTGAGTTGGAATTGAGTGAAAGGAAGGAGCTGGAGGAATTAGGATTTCTCATAAAAATGTATTATTTTTATGAATTAAGATCAGCATAAATCAAAGAGAAGATGATGTTTGTAAAGGCAGCTCAGTCAACACGGGGCCAGAGAGGCTGAAAGAAAATCCAAAAAAGCTGGAATGAAAATTGTCTTCTGCCAAGCAATCCAAGGTAACCAGTAAGAATAAAGGCAACAGCAGCTGCATCCTCTGATGGAGTCAGAAACTGTCAAACCCTCAGGTATCATTGTCCTCAAGACAAAAATTTCAGGCCAATAAATCACCACAATGGGTCCTACAGTCTTTGCCACTTGGAGGGAGATGCAGAGGAGCTGCATGTCATATCAAGTGACATTTTATTTTAAAATATATTATTAATTTCTTGTACATGTATTGTACATGTATTATCTTATAATTATTTATTATTGATTTGTTATAAACGTTATTCTAAAATATTTATTATTTTCAATATTAAAATATTTTACTGCAGCCTTTACACGATAATCCTTAAAGGAGTGGGCCCTGTGCTTTGCCAAATGGCCTGTGCTGGACGTCTCCAGCAGCTCCCACCCTCCCAGAAAAGCAGGCAAAATTTCCAGTCTAATTGTTTCCAACACCAGGAGGACCAAACTTATTTAGGGCACACATGAGAAGCTGACAAAAGATCCATTTCTTAACTGGAACAGCTGGTAGGGAAGGTAGGAATGGAAACATCAAAAACAAAACAAAAAAAAAATTACTAAATTTGATAACTGCAGTGCCTTTGAAATTTCTTTAAAAGTGGAATTATGTGGGCGGTATCACCAGAGAAAAGTGTCCTCAAACTTAAGAGGCCTTTGTTGTGCTTGGATCTTGGACTTGGCTGAAGCTGAAGCTTTAAGGCCCATCCCCATTGGCCACAGCAAAAACCCCAAAGCCTGCAGACCCAAATGCAATAATTCACCCATGAAACTGCACAGGGAGTTGCCCAGCATCAGCAGCCCTGCAGAATTCCTGCTCTTCTGTCCGGTACTCGAGTCCTCTCTGAATTCTTGTTTTTCTGCCCTGCATGGGGCTCGTTTCCATGCATGTCAGCAACATGGAAATTCTGCGTTTTTCATTTTTGGCTGTTCCAAGATGTCTCTGATTTACATCCCTGGATTCTCCGTTGGTCCAGCACAGGATCCTCTCCTGAACACACACAAATAAAGACATTTCTACTCGTTGGAGGCTCAGCTGAGAATCCCTTCTGCATTGCCTTGAGAAGATGGATTTTCTCTGAAATCCTCCAAGAGGCTGTTTGCAGTGTAAACACTCTGTCTTCAGCTGGAGGTACACACAAAAAATGCTTTGAGGAAGTTCCTACTGCTCCTGCAGCACCACGCTGGGAATATTTTGTGCTGTTCCCAGCAAATCCTTCTATTATTTCTGTAAATATTTGCTCTGAGGAACAGCAAACAAAATTTTGGAAGACTGTAAAGACTTTATTCAAAATTATGGTTAATATTCAAGGAATGTTCTCTTGAGTCACTATCTGCTCTCTCCTGGCTGCCTCATTTTATTTCTTGTGTGTGAATCTGAATTCAGGTTCTGTATCTGAGAAATACCAGCAGTACTGATTTCTGTATCTGGATGTTGTATAAGTGAAAAAAAAATTTAATGCATTCTATGCAGCCACTCTGTACCTCATTGCATAAGAGATCATAATAGATAAAAGGGGCTTTGACTTATATTTAGCTTTAACATCATTTTTAAAGCATCATGGATACACTTACAAGCATGAAACTCTTTTCAAAATTTGGTAATTCTATTTAAAAAAGAATAAATAAATTCAGTAATTTCTATTATAATTCTATTTTTATTTCTAATCTACAATTCTATTTCTATTTCTAAATAAAATAAATAAATTTGGTAATTTCTATTCTATAGTTTAAATTAAAATTTAGACATAAGAAAAAAAAAAAAAGGTTGTGTCAGATGGGTGATCCAGCAAAAGAGCATCACTATTTGAATTTCAAAATCATGAATTCCCAAAATGTGCACCTCAAAAATTTGATGTTCACAATTTAAAAAATACTACTGGTGGGGGATGCAAAGAGGTTGCTTTCACACATTTTAAATTGCAATTAGCATGGTTGGAAATTATTAGCAGGTCTTTGAGGGAAGCTGAGATTCCATCACTTGGCTCCTGCAGAAGGGCTTCCAGAACCATCCCAGAAATGCCAAACTCACCGTGCACCACGAGGCCTGGGGAGGCTTGGGAATGAATCCAGGAGATCCCTGATGGCTGCTGCTCAACCCCATCATTTTCATCTCTTTGCTGGCAAATCTCAGCGCCAGTGGGAAGGCAGAAGGAAATTCATGGAATTCTTCCTCTGTCCTGGACTGCCAAGCAGATTGTATTCTCTTTGCCATCTGCATGGCAGCTGTCTTCTGTTCATCAGGCAGTTTTCCTGATCTCTTCCACAGCCACTCCTCCCTCCGGGGGGACACCTGCTGATACCAGGCCATGGAATGTCCCTGCGTGGCTGATGAGAACTGCAGCATCCACTGGGAGATGTGAGCCCAGGGGAGGAGCCGAGCATTCCTACCTGGATACAATCTGAGATTCTGGAACACCAGCACGGCTCCTCCACTGGATTCCCAGAGGAGCAGCTGCCCCTTCCACTGGATCTTCAGAGGAAAACTCCACCCTTCTCCAGGATCCCTGCCCCAGCAGAACCACCCCTGGCACTGCAGGAGGGCTGCAGCCACGATTCCAACTGGATGCTACCAGCACCCTGACCCACAGGGAGTCAGGTTGTGTTCTGACTCTGTCAGTGTTGTTTGAGTTCACTGCATTGTTCATGTTATCTTTTTATTTTCTTCCCTATTAAAGAACTGTTATTTCTGCTCCCATATTTTTTGCCTGAGAGCCCCTTAATTTAAAATTTATAGCAATTCAGAGGTGGGGGTGTTTACATTTTCCATTCCAGGGGAGGCTCCTGCCTTCCTTAGCACACACCTGGCTTTCCAACCAAGACATCCTCCTTCCATGAAAACTGGCACAAAGTTCTGCCTCCACTGCCTTTCTCCTCGAAACGGGCTGGGGTCCACCTAAAATCTTAAATATCCCTTTTCCTGAGGCCTCTCCTGATCCTTTCTGGCCCCTCTGCCCCTGCTCCCAGCCAGGCAGGTGAGAAGCCCTGCTGGGAGAAACAACTGGGGACAGAACTGGGGACCCTAAATGGACTTTCCCCCGCCCCCAGCTGTGATCCCCATTTTGTTGTCTCTCCCCAGTCCTTGGAGCACCTCCCTAACTGCAGCACTGCTGTTGGGATGAATTTTCCTGAGTGTTCTGACACTTTCCCCAGCCTGGTGAATAGATTTGATAATTAGACAATGGGATTTTTCTGTTCCTGCCCACCCTCGCTGAGTGTTGCTCGTGATTCTATTCTTACCTGGCATATCCCAGCAATGTTCCTGCTTTTAAAGGGTTTGGGGAGTGCAGAAAAATATCAGAGGAATAATTCAGCAAATTATCAGAGGAATAATTCAGCAAAATGAAGTTGGAGAGAAAGGACAATGGGCCTTGTGTGCACTTCAGCACACCAACAACCCCACAGGGTTTTCTGTTCCTCCACCCCATTCTCTGGTACCACAGTCACTTTCCATGTCCACACTCAGAGCTGAAATGAAGTCTCTCTCTTCTTTGTTGTTATTCCTGCTCAGAGATTAAATGGGAATAATTTCTGTGGATAAGTAAGTGCTGGGAGTGATTTCAAATATTATTTTTTTTCCCCTCAGTGCTGTGTGGATGCCACTGATTTGACTTCTCCTCTGCTTTCAGAGCTTATCTGAAGAGTCTCCATCCCACAATCACAAGTTTTCCAGAGTGGTAAAAAGAACACAATGCATGTGCTAAATAAATATTAAACATCAATATCTGTGGTGCACATTTTATTTGAGGAGGTGGTAGCTTGCAAGACCTTTGTAGAGGAAGCAAAGCTCTTAAACTCTATTTCTTGATGTTGTTACTGCTGTTGAAAGTTTGTTTTGCTTTATAAAATATTTCTGAGGTGAAGCAGAGGGACAGAAATGTGTGGGTTGGCACACTGCTCTTGTCCTCAGCAGTGTCACTTGCCATCAGCTGTGTCACCTCTGGATGTGCCCTCAGTCACAGAGCAAGCTTTGTAATTCCTCCTCACATCAGCGTGGGAGGGAAATTAAGTAAATTCCAAAAGTAGGAGTATTTCTGGTTTCTAGTGCAGTTATGGCTCAATATATCCTGCAGTGGAGATGGAAATAGGGGAGAAAACTCTCTGGTGCAGAAAACACAACTGCATCCTCTCCCCTTCATTGTGCAACAGCCTGAGCTGGCTAAAATATTAAATGTGAGGGAGAGAGGCAAGGTTTCCTGACTCCAGGCTCATCCTTGTGCCAAGCTACACAATTCTGCTCTAATTCCACAGAACCAAAATTACAGTCAAGACCAGAGATCAACAGACAAATTTACTTCTCTCCAAACCAAAAATCTGACTCACATCGGTGACTTTTTTTTGTGCGATTTTCACCAAGCTTGGAATTAAGAACCAAGTTTGGTGGGATCCAAACATGAAAAAAAAAAGTCTTTCTATTCTGTATACAATTCAAAGATATTATTTTGAAGTAAAATGAAAGAGACTTTCCCTGCTAAGTGATGCAATTAACTTCTAACAGCTCTTGTTAGAGCCTGGGCTGCCTCTGAGCCCTGTCTTTTTTATTGTTGTTGTTGTTGTTTATGGGGATACAAATCTGCAAACAGGAGGACTTTTCTCCATCCTGACAAAATATTGGGTCTGAAAAAGTTTCCTGAGCTCGTGACTCAGATGTGAATAAACAAATACAATTGCTCCTCCTGTCAGTTTTCCATCCAGCTTTCAGCAGGAGCTGAGCAGTTCCTGGGGTGTGAATTGCTCTGGTTTAGGAATCATCAACAGAAACTTTTCTTCCAAATTTTTCTTTCTTTTAGTCTGCAAATTGCAGCAGCAACAAACGAGGTCAGTTCCCTTTGTTAGATAATACCCAAAGAGGGGTTGAGGATCACTGGTCAGTGGAGATGAAGGGCCTGGTCAAACTCTCAGTGAGTCAGTGGTGGGAGATGTTTGGAAAAGTTGAGAGAGGAAAGCACAGAGAAATTCCTTTGTGATTCCTGCAGCTCGTCCCAGGTGTGCGCTCAACGTGCTAATTAATCCTCATCCCAAAAGCTTTTAACCGCAGCAGATGAAGGCTCACTCTGTGCTCTGCATCATCCCTCAGAAGAGGGGCAGAATTCACCAAATGGATTGTTCAGGGGTTAATGTACAGCAGGTTGAGATGTTTGTTGTGTTAAATCATGCTCCAAACAGCTTTTGTGGGGAAAAACAAGTAAAAGTAGGCCCTCTGCTAGCCTGGAGGTTAATTATCTGCGTGGTGTTGGTGACAGGAGATTGTATTTGTTTTGGTTTAGGGTAATTTGTGGAGAAACATTTTTAAAGAGGTTTTTTAAAGAAAAATAAATTTAAATGTTCTTTGTTAAATTGGTTTGGGAAAAAGATTTTTTTCGAGAAAAGTGGAAAAATATTTAATAGGTAAAGTATTTATTAGTATAAAAAAAGAATAATCTTAAATAATAAAATAAATATTAAATAATAAAATAATTTAAATTATAATATATATCTATATAATATATCTTATGTGTATATTTATATAAATATGTATTTATAATATATTCTATATATGTTTATATGTTTATTATATATGTTTATATTTCTAATATGTATATTTATATACTATTTATATATTATAAAATAATTAAAAAGTTTATTAGATAATAAAATTAAATAGTATTATATAATAATAATTTTAGAGAGATTATAAACTTAAAAAATAACTTTGGTAAAGTTAAATTTTGTCATTATTATCTGTAAAGTTTTGTGGTTAATTATTTGTGTGGTGTTGGTGAAAGGAGATCCAGAATTCCCCACTGAATCCCACATTAATGGATTTACAAGGAGCTGGGGGAACAGCCATGATACCTTAGGTTTTAAGTTTTTCTGTTCTGCTTTGGTGTGCAGCTTTTAGGTTTTCATTCAGTGTCACTAGGATCTTTTCACAGGACAAAAATCCCATTCCAGCTGGAGACTCAAGGACAATCTCTTCAAAATTCAGGCCCAAAGCATAAACAATGTGAGAAGAGGAGGGTGGGCAAGCAAGAAAGGAGGATGAAACTTCATCATTTTAAGCTCTTAACTGGATAGTTAACTCCTGTATGCAAATGGGCTAAAACATAAAAATATGAGATCTTGTGACCAAACTCTCTTTTGCTTGCTCCATTCTGGAGCCATCCAGGTACTGCCAGGGTGTGGCCTTTGAAGGCTCTCAATAAATATGCAATTTATTCCTCCTGATCCCATCTAGGCTCTGCTCCAGCTCCTGGAGGCACCAGCCAGCTGGTTCAACAGGGAATTAATTCCGTGCTCCTGGGCTGTGGGTGCAGGAGCTGCCCAGAGCAGGAGAGTGAAAGGAGAAGAGCTCTTGATTTTGGGAGTAAAGCAGTTCTCTGGAAAGGGTTCTGTGTGATTCTCCCCATGCCCTGAGGCATCACTCTAAGCTCTCTGAGAGCCCTTGGGTGGAACCAGGATGTTTTTCATATTCTGCACTTTGGTGTGCAGAAATAAATAAATTTCCCTCTAAAAATAAATAAATGAATTGACACCTATTCCTTGGGCTCACCGCTTCCAAAAAACAGTTTTGGCTGGGCTAATTATTTCTCCATTGCCAGCAGCTCTGGTACATGTGTGAAAACCAAGCCCATGCTCCTCAAGGGGAAACTGGGACAACTTTTCTGCAGGTAGATTTTCTCTTAAACAGAAAGATGGACCCTGGGCTTCCCAGAGCCATGTTCAGACCCAGCACTACCTATTTTACATTCCTTTCCATGTTATTGTGGAAGAGAATTTGGCACTTTTTGGTAATTACCACGAGACTGAGCAGGGAATGGTTATTTTGCAGAAGCTTTGAGGGGCTGTGGTGGTTCAGCTGCCCTGGGGTGCTCGCTGGAGTTTTGCTGCTGCTGCTCTGTCCCACATTCTCAGGGCTTTCTGCTCTGGAATTTCACCTTGGGCTGCACCAAAAGGGGGGCTCCTTTTGCTTGGATCATTTTGTGGAGTTTGTGCAGCTTCTACCCCTCCTTTTCAGGAGAAATCAGCAAAATCCTCTCTCCATTCTTCCCTTTCATGCTCTGCCTTGTTAATTAAACCCTTTACCAGGCCATTCTCTTGTGGTGCTTGGTTCACCCCGAAGAGCTGCACCCAAAGAAGCTGCCAGGACACTTGGATTTGCAGCTAATAATGGAATTAAAACCTCTCTGCTGTGCTGGCCCTCAGGTCTCGAATTTTCAGTTTTATTGGAAAAGCCAAGCTCCACGTCTGAGGTATTGTTTCTCCTCAGATAACAACCCAGCAGGACTGCAAATGAAATGAAACTCCCTATTGGAATTTTTCTGTAAAATGTCTCAATTTTACATCCTGAAAATAACCCTAAGAAATTACTGAGCTATCATCTTTGGCCACTTTTATGGGCTATTTCTTATTGCTTTGGATTTAAGGAAGTAAAAGGTTTTTCTAGGCATTACCCAGGTGCTGCTTGCAGTTTTTAAAGGTTTTAAAGTGAAAAAATGCATTTTTCCTGTGCTGCCTCTGCCCTTCCTTGAGCATGTATACATCCACAAAACCTACACTATAGTGGCAATCTCCTAAAAATAAAAATACACTCTCAAGAGTTTGGGACCTTTTGCCCAGATTTAGCTTCCAAAGTAGCTTCTGCAATACTTTAATTTTTTTTTTTTTTTTTGTTCTTTTCTTATTACTGAAGTTGATCAGAACCAAAATTAATTCTTCTTCAATAAACAGCAATATGGTTTGAAAGAAAACCCAAAACCCTCAGAGCTCTCACTTTCTCTCCAATATTTCCATAATCTTTATGTAGCTTCATTTATACAGGAATTATCTGTGAGAAATAAATTGCCATGGCAGTGCAATGAAGTCTTCTATGTAAATCAAAACACTGCTAGATCATATATTGTGTTGTAAATAATATTTTTTTTATCTTAGTGCATTGTCTGAGGCAGGGGTCAGTGAAAAACTCTTCATGGAGTGTTTGATTCAATTCTGTGCCTTTTGGGGAGATATTTTTTGGTTGTGGTGTATGATTTGGGTAGGCAGTGTTTATTCTTGCAATTCCCTTCCATCTTGCTGGGAAATGTGATACCCAAATGTCCTGGGTAGGTTTTGGATGGCACAAATCTCTGCAGGGCTCTGTTTGTGGCACAACACTACGTGCAATGCTCTCTGCCATGCCTGCCCTGGTGGAAATCCCAGATATTCCTCCAAAGTGAATGGGAAAAGCAGCAGGAGAGATCAGAGCCCTGCGCAGGGCAACCATTTCAAAGAGATGATTTTAGAAAGGAAAAACCAGACAAAACTTGGAGGTCTGGTCCTGAGACAAGCCATGCAAAGTCCTTCAGGGGTGCACCTGAGCACTGAAATTCCCTGTGGTTCATTCCAGCTTTTTGCTGCCCACACTCCCTTGTCCATATCCCAAAATCCCTTGACCATAAATCTGGGATGGCTCCAAGTGAGCCTGTGAGAGAGGTGAAGCCTCCCTGGAATTTGGTTCTGAGATGTGTTTTCTCTTTGTGACTGGCCCAAAAAAAGGGATTGTGCCACTGCCTGAGCATCTTGGCTGCTCCAAACCCTTCTAAGCCTGGTGTCTGGCTTAGAGCAGCCTCGGTTTTCTCCTGCCAAAAACCACGTTTAGCCAGAGCTCTGCCTGGTGAGAGGCTGCTGCAGATAAGGGAGCAAAACCTCCTGGGCTGAGTGGCTCTGAAATAAATGAGGGGCAGCACATTCCTGGCTGCCTCTGTTTATTTCTTTCTCCCCTTGGACATCTCCCTGTGCTGCTGTACTTGAGGGAAAGGTTTGCCCTCGGGTGGAACCAGGATGTTTTTCATGTTCTGCACTTTGTTGTGTGTCTCCTCCTAAAAATAAAATAAAGGAATCAACACTCATTCCTTTGGCTCATGGCTGCCAATAAATAGTTTTGGCTGGGCTAATTATTTCTACATTGCCACCAGCTCTGAAGGCTGACTTCTCTTATACTTCAGCAGGAGCTTCCACAAATGAGGATTGCTTGGTCTCTCTACAGGATGGAAGAGATTTATATTCACATAAGCTAATCCATATTTTTAACAGGTATCTCCATGGTTTTCCAAAGTTTTATGGCCCCTGATAAAAAATAATTTTGAAATGCTCTTCCCATATGATTTAGAGGTGAAATGCATATTTAATCTCAAAGCAGTATTTACAGGGTCAAAAGCAGGATGCAGGACAACTTGAAAGAAAAATAAATTCACATACACCTGCAATGTAATGTGTTTGATTCAATTCTGTGCCTTTTGTGGAGATATTTTTTTGGTTTGGTTTGCTTTGGTGGTGCATGATTTGGGTAGCCAGTGTTCATTCTTGGAATTCCCTTCCAGTTTACTGGGAAATGTGATACCAAAATGTCCAGGATAGGTTTTGGATGGCACAAATCTCTGCAGGGCTCTGTTTGTTGCTGAGGCTTTATTAAAGTCTGAAGCTTTTATCTGTGGAAGCTTTCTGGTCACCTGGGCTCAGAGCAATGTACATGAAACCTTTTCCCACTTAGATTTAAATGAATGCAATCATTCATTTAGCTGTGAAAAACTTCCAGCTTTATTTTGCTTTTTAAGATTCTCATGTCGTTTTTTTTTACCTGCCGAGAATGAAAATATTTGCCTGTGCATTAATTTTCAATATCCTCTTTGTGCTGAGATTTTGAAGCAGATTAAAAAAAAAGAGAGAAGAAATGCCACTGGATGTGTCCTAGAGCGAACAATAATGGGATGTGACACTGCTGAAGGAGCCCTTGGTGTTTGAGGCAAGTGTGGAGGTAGGCTAAGGTCAGGAAGGAAATATATCCTGAATTTCCAGCTTTCACCTCAGACACCTTGCTGGGTGTTCCACACCCACCTGGCTGGGTTTGAGGTGCTGCACAAGGAATCACCTGAGTGGGGGAGGATTCCTGCAGCATTCACATTCTCTGAACACGATTCCCTCACCCAGGGTTTTCTCCTGGGAAGCTGAGAAGCCTCAGAGAAAAAGGAAAACAATTCTTATGTCATTTGCTTCTCCTGTGTTGTGCTCATGTGTGGAATGTGGTTGGAGATTGTTCACCCACAGGTGATTGTCTGATTGGGTTCTGCTGTGAGTTGTTTTGACTCTTTGGCCAGTTGGAGCCCAGCTGTGTCAGGACTCTGGAGAGAGTCACCAGTTTTCATTATTGTCTTTTTAGCCTTCTGTAAGTGTCCTTTCTGTATTCTTCAGTATAGTTCAGTTTAGTATTCTTTAATATAATATAGTATTATAAAGTAATAAATTACTGCTAAGATGGAGTCAGATTCATCATTCCTCTCTCCCCTGTGTCGGGTGTCCTGCATTTACAATAGATTCCTTCCCTCTCAAATTCCCCCAGGCATGAGAACAAGACCTCAGCCAGCAGAGGCACAGGAAGGAGCCAGGAACTTCTGCACTTAACATTTTACATTTAACACCCTCCTCATCCAGTGCACTGCTGATTTTACTGGAGCACCTGGGCATTCAGAGTCACTCCCCCCGTGCAGTTTCGTGTTCTGCTTGCACTGAATTATTTGGTTATTTTGGATTCATTCTCCCTTGCTGTAAACCCCAGCTCCAGCTGTTTGCTGCCCAGCTTCTCCCCTGTGTTTCACAGAAGGGAACCAACACTGTTCCCTCTGTGTCTTCTAACTGGTTAATCCCAAATTTTTACAAGGTAACTCGACACAACAGGCACCAAAAAACATTTGTGAGTGTGGAGTTTTTTGTTGTTTTTTTTTTGTGGTTTTTTTTTTTGTTAGGGTTGGAATTAAATGTATTAAATGGAATTAAATGTACCACAAAGATGCTATTTTTTGTTTGGTTTTAGATGTTTATTAGTTTTTATTCATATTATAGTTTCACACATTGTGAGTTTTATAGTATTTTATTTTAAGAAACTAAATATGGAGTTGCATTTTTTTCTCTATAAAGTTTTTTGAGGATAAATTTTTTAATTAAGAAATGAATTATCACATTAAATTATTTTTATTTTGAACTTAATAACTAATTACTTGCGGTTTGTAATGTGGAATTTTTTATTTAATTATATAATACTATTAAACTTACGAAGAAGAAGGTATAGAAGAAGGATTAGTTTCTGCTTTAAAAATTCAGTTTTGTTTTATATACATTGTTATATTTTAAAACTTTAAACTTTAAGTTTTCTACGATGTGATATTAAACTATACACTTATAATTTTAGTTTTATTATTTCATTTTGGAAGGGCTTTTTGGGTTAAATGTAGTGGATTTTTTGGGGGGTCAGTGCTTGTTAGCACAGAAAGTCTCAAATTTTCAGAACCAGGGCTCTAACATGTGATGACACCAAACAAACAGGTGAGAGAGAAACATCACTCTGTGCTCACACAGCTCCAGGGAAAAGATCCTTCATTCCCTTGATCTGAAACCCCAGCTGCAAATACCAACATTAAAAAATCAAATATCCCTGCAAAAGGCAGAGGGCTTCTGCTGTAATTCCCAGGAGTTTAAATGGATGTGCTCAGAGGTTTAAGTGAGGTATTGAATTCCTGCTTTCTCTTTGCCAAACATGGAGGTGGAAATGAGTGAGGAGGAAAATGATCCAGCAGCAGCCACTCTCAGCTCTCAGGATGCCTTTGGAGATGCTGTGATTTGGTTTTGATTGGTGTTTTTTGTGATTTGTTTGTGACTTGTGTGTGAGCCTGGAGTGATTGATGCCATTTGGTTTTTGCCTTTTATTCTTTTCTATGTTCCCTGTATTCCCTATATTATATTCTTCACACATATATTTGTAGCTCTGTAGCCTATTGTATTGGCAGCTAATTTTCCCAGTAATTTTCCATGGCCTTTCCCTAAGCAAAAAAACCTCAAATTCCAGAACTCCTAGCCCCAAGAAATTCAAAGCCCCTATACCATGTTGGGAACCAAGGCCAAAAACAACTATTGTCTTTCCCTAAGCAAAAAAACCCCAAATTCCAGAACTCCTAGCCCCAAGAAATTCAAAGCCCCTATACCATGTTGGGAACCAAGGCCAAAAACAACTATTGAAAATACATTTCATAAACAAAGCACAATTAATACCAAGAAATAAAGTTCTAGAGAGGGGTCTTAATGTGGGGAGAAATTAAATCACCACTTCTCCTCCTAACAGGTGCTTTTTATCAGTTATGCTAATTTCCTAAACCTATAAAAATGTACTCAACATACATTTTCATAAACAAAGTACAATTAATACCAAGAAGGAAAGGTCCAGATAAGTTTATTGACACAGGGAGAAATTAAATCACCACTTGTCCTCCTAATTAGTGCTTTTTATCAATTGTGCTAATTTCCTGAAACCTATAAAAATGTACTCATCCACGTGGGGATGGGCTTTTGTGGACATGTTTCCATGCCTGCCCCTGAAGGTTTTCAGTTAAAGATCCACACTTAAATTACCTCTTCACCAAAATTATTTTGAGTTTCATTCCCAGGCTGGGGAAAAGGCACCATAATGGCCCAAGAGCAGCTGAGTCACCTGCTGCAGGTGAGGGGCTTTGGCAGGCACTATTGAAAATACATTTCATAAACAAAGCATAATTAATACCAAGAAATAAAGTTCTAGAGAGGGGTCTTAATATGGGGAGAAATTAAATCACCACTTGTCCTCCTAACTGGTGCTTTTTATCAATTGTGCCCATTTCCTAAAACCTATAAAAATGTACTCAAATACATTTTAATAAAGAAAGTACAATTAATACCAAGAAAATAAGTTCCAGAGAAGGGTCTTATCATGGGGAGAAATTAAATCACCACTTCTCCTCCTAACAGGTGCTTTTTATCAGTTATGCTAATTTCCTAAACCTATAAAAATGTACTCAACATACATTTTCATAAACAAAGTACAATTAATACCAAGAAGGAAAGGTCCAGATAAGTTTATTGACACAGGGAGAAATTAAATCACCACTTGTCCTCCTAATTAGTGCTTTTTATCAATTGTGCTAATTTCCTGAAACCTATAAAAATGTACTCATCCACGTAGGGATGGGCTTTTGTGGACATGTTTCCATGCCTGCCCCTGAAGGTTTTCAGTTAAAGATCCACACTTAAATTACCTCTTCACCAAAATTATCTTGAGTTTCATTCCCAGGCTGGGGAAAAGGCACCATAATGGCCCAAGAGCAGCTGAGTCACCTGCTGCAGGTGAGGGGCTTTGGCAGGCACTGGGACAAGGTCAGATTCAGGATAAAGTGACACAGGGATCAGAGACAGCTACAGAAAATGCCAGGAAATGGAAACCCGAGTCATTTAACCCCCAATTCTCTGCAACAAAAGGCCAACACATAGCAACCCAGCTCATTTTCTGCAGAAAATGCCAGGAAATAGAAACCGAAGTCATTTAGCACCCAATTCTCTGCAGAAAATTCCAGGAAATAGAAACCCAGGTCATTTAACCCCCAAATTTCTGCAGAAAATACCAACAAATAGAAACCTAAGTTATTTAGCACCCAGTTTTCTGCAGAAAATGCCAGGAAATAGAAACCCTGAATAGAAACCCCCAAATAGAACCCCTCCAAGTCATTCAACCCCCAATTTTCTGCAGAAAATGCCAACATACAGAAACCCAAGAAACTTAGCACCCAGTTCTCTGCAGAAAATGCCAACGTATAGAAACCCAGGTCATTTAGCACCCAGTTCTCTGCAGCTCTACAAAACCTCCCTGGGAGAGCATGATGTTTCCTGGTGTTGGTTGAGGGTTGTTTTTTTTTTTATTTCATAATAGCCACAGATAAGGAAAATCAACTTGTTCAGTGTGTCTGTTCTTCTCTTTGAGCTCCACAGAAGGCTGAGGCCTTCTGTGTACACGCATTTGGGGCTAAAATATCCTATTTAAAGCCATATAATGTGATTTAAATAGGTATCTTCTGTGTGTTCTTCTCTGCAGAGCAGGTATTTCACTGCTTATTTCCTGTCAGTCCTTCCAAACAGGTCTGCATCTCTCGTGGTCCTGCAGTGGCTGCCAAGATGAAATGAAGAGAATTAGGGAATTATAGAGCTGGCAGTAGATTGAGAGGGATATAAATGTCTTTGAGCACAGAAATAATCCACCGAAATCAAGTTAAGAATCTGGCTCAGAGTTCAATAAGGCTTGACCAGGAAATTGTCATTTTTGATACTTTCAAAGTGATTTTGTGGATGTGAAACCTTGAAAATTATTTCTTGTGGGAGTGTATTGGACAATAAAGTGGATACAAGGGAGAGAAGATGAGCTCGAGGGAGATTTGGTTACTAAATGTGATTTTGGTCCATTAATTTCTGGAAAATAATTTTAAAAGAGTGCAATTCCTTTTCCCTCCTTTTCTGAAGCTGTTTTTCCTGGCACTCAGGCTGTGATCCAGGGGATAAGCACTGACCACACCATGTGCACAGCACTTTGTCCTGGGAGGATTCACCCACTCAGCTTCAGGGGAAAAAATCCATTTTCCTCACTATTCCTGAGCTAATCAAACCAAACTGAGACCCCAATCTGGACTGGTTGCCCCCTTACCTGGTGAGTTTCTCTTCTCTTCTCTTCTCTTCTCTTCTCTTCTCTTCTCTTCTCTTCTCTTCTTTCTTTTTTTTTTCCTCTTCTCCTTCTTCTGGCTGTAGCAGCATCATTAAATCTGCTCCTTGCCTTGATCTTGATTTTTTCCTCCAAATATTTGCCCTTGATCCTGATCATGCCAAGCTATGGCTATTCTAACTATGAATTGAAATATTATAAACCCCCTAAATTCAGAGTTTTGCCTTCAACAGGAAGAGCATTACATTAAATTGTGCTCACACTTGATGGAGTTTAAATTTAATTTTTTTTAAGTCTATCAGTGTTCCTCAGACAAGCCAAGTGTCACATTGAGGCACCACTTGCATATTTATGAAATGATTTGTATTCAGAGGCATTGTCTGATGTTTTCTGGACAGTTTTCTACACTAATAAGTGTTTAACTCAAGAGACTACACAGGTAACCTGAGAAACCAAAGCCTACTGTAATTTTTTTTGCAAAATACTTCTTGTAAGTCCAAAGTAAATAAATAAATGGGGGCTGAGTGATTGCATTTCTTTGTTTTATTGAACGTGTTGCTTGCACAGCACTGAAATACACTCTTTACAAGAAAATAATTAGGGCTGTCCTGATTCCTCAGAGGCACATTTATTTCTTTCTGCTCCTTGCCTGTAGATCAAAGAGATATTGGACAGTTATTTTCGAGTAATAGCAGGGTTCAGTTCTAAGTTTGATTTATACCAGCGTTTCTCATGCATTGAAAATGTGCACTTGGTGCTCCTCGGGCTAAATTAAATCTTGACTTTCAATTTATATATTTGTCAATCAATAAATATGTTTGATGGGAGCAGATAGACTCCCTCTCCTTTTTCTGTAGTAAACAGACTTTCCATCATTTTTGGGTGTTAAATACAAATAGAGAGCTCAGCTGGCAGCGAAGTCTTTGCTCTCTCCTCCGTGGAATTTTAAGGAATTAAGGATGCTACTAGAACCCAGCAGATGCAGTGTCTGTGTTCCATGGTTGCAGTCCCTGGGGGATTTTCTGGGAATGTGATGGAGGCAGAGCTGCCAGAGCGGACTGGAGGAACTTTGCTCCTCTTCATTTCCTGCTGTGGTGTCTCAGTCAAAGCTGCAATCTGAGCCCTAAAAATCAAAGTTCACCCACGTCTGAAGTGTGTCCAGCCTTTCTCTGAGCCTGCCAGATCCATGACCAGTAGAAAAAATGTTTTATAGAGACTTTTTAAGGATTTCTAGTGATAAATCTGGGCAGGGATGTGGGCACATGCATGCAGAGCTTGTGTGAGGATGACAGGGAGCCCAGGAATGAACTCCTGAGCCAAGCCTACGCCTGGAGTGAATGGCTCTGCAGGTCTGGAGTTAATATTTGTGAAGCCCAGAGGAGCACAGTTAGTTAAAGGCCTGCTTTAAGTCCTGAGGAGTTGTTGCTGCAGGAACCTGCTCCTGTTTTTCTTTCAGCAGTGTTCCCACACTGACCATGGGCAGCCTCCAGCCCTGTGCCCAGTAAAACCCACTCATCCCAGTGCGAGTCCAGTCCTGGACAGCAATTCCCTCCTTTGCACTGCAGGGCAAGAACTCTGAAATATTATTTACAACTCCAGCTAAAAAACTGGGCTAAGCATGACCTCTGCAATTGTATGGTGTCTGTTTTCTAAAAAACTCTTCAAATTAACTCAGGGCAAACACAGAGCAAAATCAGGACTTGTTTTTGCACTAATTCTCTCTTGAATGGCTCTTCATCCTCAGCTTTAGGCACAACATAACCACAGACCCAAAACTGCAAAGTAATGCATGATTTTCCTTATTGTTAATTGATTTGAGGGTTGCAATTACAGTTTCACAAATAATAGTTCTTAATTACATCAATTTTTCCTTAAAAACGGAGGGGAAGAGGGGTAGAAAGGTGAAACATTCCCTATGGAAGATTAAGAAAATATCTTAGGAAGGTTCAGGAGGAGTGCTGCAGTGCTCTGCTCATTTCATCTTAAGGAATTTTCAGAGAATCCACTTCAAAGAAAACAAGAACACCAAGAAAAATAAAGTATTTAAAACATGAAAACCTCCAGATTTTCTGTGACCTGCCTAAAGGCATCCCCACTCTGCATTCCTGTGTGTTGTGCCTGCATCCTCTGGCACGAGCTCCGCTCTCCTGTGGGATCAGGGAAGGTTTCTTCTTGGCTCTACCTCTGTACAATGTTTGAAGAGCCACTTTAGAAGCAGAATGAACATTTGCCAGGCCGGAAGCTGAGCAGCAGCTCATCCCCACTCTGACTGGTGGACAGTGTGGCATTCACATTCTCTGAAAAAAAATCCCTTCACCCAGGATTTTTCTCCTGGGAAGCTGAGAAACCTCGGAGAAAAGGAAAACAATAATTATCTCATTTGCTTTTTCTCTGTTTTTCTCATGTGGAATGTGTTTGGAGGTTGTTTACCCACAGGTGAATGTTTCATTGGGTTCTGCTGTGAGTTGTTTTCACTCTTTGGCCTATTATGGCCTAGCTGTGTTGAGACTCTGGAAAGAGTCACCAGTTTTCATTATTATCTTTTTAGCCTTCTGTAAGTATCCTTTCTGTATTCTTTACTATAGTTTAGTTTAGTATTCTTTAATATAATATAGTATTATAAAGTAATAAATTAGCCTTCTGAGAACATGGAGTCAGATCCATCATTCCTCCCTGCCACGGGGGCAACCTGCAAATACAATAGGCCAGAGAGTTTTCTCTGTCTGATGGAGCAGCTCTTGCTGCTTGGTGCTGATTAATTCCTACCACGGCTCATGGTGAAACATAAAATTACAGGAAAGCTAAAACAGCCCTGTTGTTCTCCACAGAGACACTTGCTATTGTTCCCAAAATCTTTCTTACGGGGAATTGTTTTGTTTAAGGAGTTATCTCCCTCTGGAGGGTTCTTAGAGCAGTGATCAGTAAAATATCTTCACCTTGAATAGCCAGGATGGCTTCAGAGGCTTTTGATGGTGCTGAGTAACTGCCAGGAGGCTGGAAAGTGCCAAATGGGACAAAAAAAGGGATGAGAAGTCACCATTCATAACCCTCCCGTAGCATTTGTGCTGTGGGAAGCTGAGCAGGCTGGGCAGCATTCCTTATGGATCCACAGACTGTGAGAATTCAGAGAATTCACAGAATCTCATCCAAAGCTAACTTTGTTCAGTGTGGGTTCAGAACACCTTCAGTTCAAGGTGCCTAAAATCAAGATAACTAAAACCTGTACAGTTTGGCACATCTGGGTGAAATAGCCACAGGGCTGGAGGGATCTTTGGACACCTGAGGATATTTGGGGTGTGCAGTGCTCTGGGTCTGGGTCTGACCCAGGCTGCTGCTCACAAAGGGGCTCTTGATAAGTTTCAGAGGTCAGCCTGAGCCCTGTGCAGATTTTGCCAAGCCCACAGATATTTCTACATGTATACACACCATTACCTTCAGCTTCCTGCAGCATCAAGGATTCCATTTGCAATTTTATTGGTTCTGCATGGAAATGAGCTACCTGCTCAGCACACAACACTCCCAAGCCTATTTTTCCCCGATGACTGACAGAAAGTGAAGGCCTCCTTTCAGAAGCAGGTTAGTGTTAGAGGAGGGAAATGCCAAAAGTAAAACCTCTGGAAAGCCTTTCCTTGGTTGCCTTCTGTGAAAAATGCCAATAATTTGTTTTTAAGATTTTAAAAGTTTAATAGTAATATAATGGTCATAAAAATAGCAATATAATTAGGGCAGTAAAAATGTGGACAATTTGGATTAGGACAATACGAGACAATACAAAACAAAGAGTTAAGGACAGTCCGGGTACCTCTTTCTAGGCAAAATAAGCCCAACAAAGGACACTCGTTAACAGAGGATTAACCCTTAAAAGCAACAGCCTGTTGCATATTCATACACCTCATACATGATGCATAACTTCCATTCAAACAAAGGATTCTGTCTGGTCATCATCAGCTTCTTCCTCTGAATCCTAATGGCATCTTCAGGGCTGAGCAGGCAGGAAGAACTTCGTTTCTTCTGATAAGAGAAGAGAACAATGAATTCTTTCTCTCTGAAAGGTTTAGGTGTCCTGTGGCTGCTATCTTTCTTTTAAAAAAGTATCTTAGCATGGTTTCTATTTTAACATTATGTTATAACCTAAAACTATATTTAACACACTACTTGAGAAAATTAATACAGCGTAACTTTCTAATGTAACACATATAATATTCATTTTAATATGTATGAAAAGCCAGTCATAAAATACACATTTTTCACACCTTCCAAGCCCCAGCAGCTGCAGAGGGTGATGAGCTCTGTGTGGTGTCATTGCACTTTCACCCAGCTTTATTCTGGGTTTGCATTCTCTACAGACATTTGTCCTTGCTGAGGCTCCAGCTGCCTGTGCCCCATGTAGACACAACCCCAAGGTGTTTTCCTGAAGGATGGAGGGGATCCAGCCCCTAGGAAAGGTGTGCCCTGTGTTCCCTGGTGTCAGAGCCCAGGACATTCCTCTGGCTGCCCTGGATGGCTCCAGACCCTGGCAGGGGGCTCAGAGACCTTGGCATGGAGTCAAAGACACCTGTGCCTTTGATTTTAGCCCATGGAAAAAATTACCAGCTTTGTATGAAGATGTACAAGCCACGAGAGTTTGAGTAGAATGATAGTTAATTTGTCACAGGGTGAAAAAAGTAGAATTTTAGGGTTTTAGAGTGGGGGTTCAGGAGGCACGATGGAGGGGTTTGAGTGTGCCTTGTCCTTCTTCTCCTTCTTCTTGTCCTCCATCTCTTGCTGGGATGGTGACACTTCAGGATTGGTTTAGAGTAGAGACAGCCTGTCTAACATAGGTGATAGGTATTGGAAAATTATTGTAAATAAAGTGCAAGTAGTTCTGAGTATAAAATATTCACACCACCCCAAGGGCAGCCAGCGTGCCACAAACCAACCTGCCAGACAGACCCCAGTGGGTAAGAAAAAGATAAGGAAAAATAAACAACCTTGAAAAGCAGAACTGACAAATCTGGGATTCTTCGGTCACGGGGCTGGGAAAAAGACTCTTTAATACCTCGGGGGCCATTTCAGCAACACAAAACCCCAGACCCTGGCTCTCCCCAAAGGGAGGTCACTGAGCTTTGCTCTGCAGTCAAACGCTGCCATCGCCGTGTCACTGTAGCCAGGGGACAGCTCTGCCTCTGGGAGGTGGCCAGGGGACAGCTCTGCCTGTGGGAGGTGGCCCGTGGAGGCAGCAAGGCAGGGGCTGTGCCTCTCGGGGTGGGAGTGTGAGAAACGCCACTCACTTTCAAAAGTGTAAATGGTTTATTAAAACCTTACCAAAAATACAACAGGAGACTGAATAGAGAAAATGTCACAGCACCAGGAGCAGAGGATTTTCCCCACCGTGTGTTCACCCATACAATGAGGGTTTCACCTGTCAGGAAAATTAAGCCACAAACACCAGATGTTTGTGTCCAAAAGGAGACAGAGGAGTCCTTTGACTTTATTCCAATAAAGGGAGAGGCCATGGGACATTCCCCTGGGGTCTCTCAGATTTTTAGAGGATGTAGCCTCCCTTTTTACCCCAATTTCTCGGCTGCATTTCCCTTCTCTCTTTCCCCATTGGCTGAGGCACTTGAGAGGTACAGACTTCCCAAAACACCTGATACCAGAGATTGCCCTCTAATGTATAACCCTCCCTTTTAATTGTTAATTCTTATGGAATTTAGGGGTTTTCCCCATTGTTCCTTTTATCTTTCAATATCCAATTTCAGTTATGAGCAAATCTACAATTTGTTTGTAAAATCTTTCTCCATTCATCAATCAGTGGAATCCTTCCCATTGTTTCTTTTATCTCGGAGTGCTGGTTTTAGCTACCAGCAGACCCAAGCTGACCCAAGACCAAAAGCTTGTTTGTGAAGACAAATCCCTCATTCCTCTCACACCTTTTAACCCTTTAGCTCTCCCAAAGTTCTGTCCATCGACTCCTCCTTCCCTGCTCAGTGGTGGAGATCACCTCCTTTAATCCTGATTGGAGGTCAGCTGTTGCCATGGTAACAGTCAAACCCTCCCAAACCCAGGGCACCCCTGAAAACAGCACAAGGAGGGTAAAACATAACTATAAATCTATAAAGCTTCTCTTAACATATAAACATGATATTTGCCTTTTAATTGTGAGAGTCACCCCTGGCATCACTCCTCTGTCACAGGAGGGAGGCACTGGTGGTGCTGCAGGCACAGGGCCCAAGGGACAGGAGTCCCTTGTCACTTGTGCCATGTGACAAAAGCTGATGCCATCACCTCCAAGCAGAGCTCAGAGCAGTTCCCTTCTCCTCACAAGTCCTGCCTCATTTTCCATCCTGGGTTTCTACCTCCACATCCATTCCTCCCTTCAGGCCAAACCCTACTCCATGGTTCTTGCAGAGCTCTGGTATTTCATGGAATAATAGGGAAGGTTTAGAGCAGATATTAGGGAGAAATACTTTACATGAGGGTGGGCAGGCCCTGGCACAGGGTGCCCAGAGCAGCTGTGGCTGCCCCTGGATCCCTGGCAGTGCCCAAGGCCAGGCTGGATGGGGCTTGGAGCAGCCTGGGGCAGTGGAAGGTGTCCCTGGTGGAAGTGAATGGGCTTTAAGGTCCCTCCCTTTCAACCCAAACCATTCTATAATTTTATTATAATCTCCCTTAAAAATAAGCTTTAAAAAGCTTCAGGGAGTTTATTTTTTTGGTGGGGGCTGGTTTTGGGCTGGGAAGGTCACTTAACTCATGAACAGCTCCCTGCCTCTGAAAAAAGGAAATCAAGGCAGAGCCTGCCCAGGTTGTTTTGAGCACTTTAGATCTGTGGAATATCAGTGCAGCGCAGTCAGACTGAAGCAGATAAAGGAGCAGCAGCCCCAGGGGGCCATCAGGGCCCAGGTGTGAGGAGCAGCTTGTCCCCATCACCAAAGTCCCCTCACAAGAGATCTAAGGGATAAAACTTTCCCCTGCTTTTTGTACCCAGAGTTCCTCCTTTCAGCTCTGTGGGGCTGCCAAGGTGACAGTGCCCATGGAGTTACCCAGTTTTCTCCTGGACTGATGGAACTTGTGCAGTTTGATGTCCAAGCAGTGCAGCAGTTGTAAGAACTGAGCTTGTCGGTCGAGTCCTGTAGTTTTTTCCAGTTTTTTTAACTCTCTGACTCTCTCGAATGCTGTGCCTTTCAGTTCTTTCCACATTTAATGGAGTGCTAGCTGCTTTAAAAAGCAGTGGGGTATTCTGGTATATTCTGCTGCCCCACTCTGTCTTTTAGAGCCACACTTGCACTTTGTTCACCCCACCCTTTGTGCCTGTGAAACCCTGGCAGTGCAGAGCAGAGAGCAGGACTCCATTCTTCCCAGGCAGCCTGGATCAGAAAATAGGGTTATTTAATGATGCTCTCATCGCTGAGCAAAGATTTGTACTTCAACTTCTGCTGCAGCTCAGAGCACTCCGTGTTTTCAGAGCTCTTTTGTGAGTGAGCTGCTCAGCTCAGCCCCCGCTGCACTGACACTGGCATTCACCCACTGCTGCATTAGCATCTCATTAATCTGCACCCCAACAAAGGCTCTCTGCTCACTGCTGGAAGGTCAAACCTCTGGAGAGGGCTCAGGTTTGCACAGCTTCACTTGTGCAGTCCTCCTAGGTAAGGACAGACAGAACACACAGGGACATCCCAGCCCAGCACAAAACCAGGCAGGGACAATTCAGGGATGGTCAGAGACTCACTCAGAGCCTGACATTAATAATTATTGGGGGAAAAAAGCCACTTTTAGGTTTCTAAAGGTTTACTGCATCTAAATGAACACCTTTCCTTCCACATTTCAACTTCCCCTGTCTTTGCTTTGACCTGGGAGATGTTTGCTGGATTTCCTCTCAATGCCCTGGTGTCAATGCCAGGCTATTGACCAAGAGCTTGCCCTGGCATTTCCAGCTGCTCCCATCCTTCCAGGGCTGTCCAGGGCAAAGTGTCCCTGCAGAAGCAGAGCAGGACCAGTCTGTGGCAAAGCAAGAGCCACCAGAGCCCCGTGGGGACAAAGCAGCTCTGCAGTCCTGCCCTGCTGGGGACAGACAGGACAGAAAACCTCCTGAGTGCCTGATGCCAACCAGACATTCTGGTCTGGAGGACATGGGTGCTGTGATGGCCTCACCACAGGATGCTCAGAACACAGAATTCATCTCCACCCATGAAGATGTGGGTAGAAATCCACTCCCAGGCAGCATTTCCTTTGCTAACTCCACTGCTTCCACTGGAACATGGAGCAGGATTTGCCTTCCAAGCTCTCTCTGCTGCTCCTGAGCTGTTCTGGCTCTGCTTCCAGCTCTCCCCATCTTCCATTTGTCATGTTCCAGCTTTCCTAATCCCTCCCTGTGCTGTTGAGGCTCTCCCATCTGTAGGGGAATGGAGATGTCTCAGGGACCACACAGGGCAGGAAACCCTCAACAAAGCCAGGGGCTACTGAGGAGACAATTTCCTTGCCATGGGACAGGAAGGAGAAGTTGCTTTTCCTTTCCTCTCTGAAATCACACAAACGGGATCAACCCCCCAAATAAACAAATAAACAAACAAATTGACCCAACTTTGCTCAGGGTGTGTGGGCTTGCTGTGGTACAGCACCTCCAAAAGACACATTTGCTGCCTTGGAGGGTAGGTCAATGTCTGTTCTCTCCTTCAGCTTGGCATTTTCTACCACTCATTAGGTCTCTGTCACTTGCTCCTTCCCCTCAGTCTCTTCAAACTGCTGGAAGGACCAGAGAAGGAAAAAAAGCTTCCAAAAATGGGATTTCTCAATCCATGCCACACGATTTTCAGATGCCTCAGTTTGACTCTTGCAGTAGCAATAGTTTATATTATGGGATTATTTCAGCCAAGCATTTTAGTGTTCATTAAGCCCTGCAATCTCTTACAGCCCTCAGAGGATGTTGCTCACAAGGTGTTCCATGGGAGGGGGACTGGAGCTCTGGGGAAGGAAGCCAAGCTGAACATTTGAGATGTAATGCCAATATCTTGGGGCTCAGTATTTGGAATTCAAAATCTTGGATTCCTTTCCAGAGCATGAAGTGGACTGAGGAGAAAAGCCTTGCCTTTCCCACCTCCCCGTCCCAAAACAGAATTGGGAAAAGACAAAAAGAAAAATAGGAAGCCAAATCAGATATCATACTTGTGCCTTATTACTTTGCTGTTTGTATTTGTATTAAAGAACACCAACATCAGGGCAAAATGCAGCAAGAAGCAAAGGCACAGGACACTGATTTAAAAACCCACCTCAGCACCAGAGAGCAGAGGAATATTTCCCCACCACTTCACTTTGACTTGATTTGACAACCTCATTTCATCCTAATGCCACAGGAAATCACAGTCTCATTTTCCTGTGGCACACTGTTGGAGGCAAAGAGCCCTGTGTGTGTTCTGCATGTTCTGCTTCAGAACAGAGCAGAGTTAACATTTCCAGGGGCTGCCTGCAGCACCAAAACTGCCTATTAAGTCCCCTCCCAATTAAAACAAAAATGGAGAGGTTTCACTATTCCTGTGTTCTTTTGCCTTTTCACTTGGCTGAGCATTACTGGATGCTGTCTCTCCGTCAGTCACATCTCATCTCATCCCTTTGCCTCCAGCCCTTTCGCTCTGGAATTGATTTTCTCACCACTCTGAGCAGAAACTGTGAGATCTGAGCATTTCTCAGAGCTCTGTGCAGTGGTGGCAGTGGGCTGCATCCCCCATGCAGCTGCTGGGTGTCTTTATTCCCCTCTGGAAGGCAGAGGATCTCGCAGACACTCAGGAATTGTAGCGGATGCTCGGGATTTTGCTTTCTCAAATCCATTTTTGATGCTTCTGGCAAGTGTTTTGCATGAATGTCTATGGATAAATCCATGTAAATGTGGGCAGGCCTGTGTGCATCTGCATGTATAGATGCACATGTTTCCTGACTGGAAAATTCTGCCTGATAAATGAATTTGTCTCTCAGCCATGGGAAAAAAAAATATTAAAAGCTTTCAATGATTTAAACAAAATTTCCCAAAACTGCATCCCAGTCATATTCTGTCAGTTTATTTTCTAAATAACTGAAATAGCCCCTGATTTAATGTGTGATGGGACTGGAATGAGTGATTTCTTCACCAGCCTTGATGTGACACTGCAGCTGTGTCTGCTCAGGTGAACGGTGCCTGAGATATTTGGGATACTCCACATCCTCCTGGAGACCATTCCCTTCCCCAGGAATCAGGGATTGGATTGTTGTGGCTTCCTTTGAGAGAGAAGCTGTGGGATTTGGGGTGGTTTGGCTAATTAATCCAAAATCCTGCTCTTTGTAGCTCTGTGTTTCCATGGGTTTGTTCAGGACCTCAGTTTCCTCATTGGAACCTTCTCCAAAAGTCTGACTCCCTGTGAGGGAGATGAGATGTTAATTCTGCTTTCCCTCCTGTCACTGTGCAAGGGTCACATTAACCTGGGTGGGATTTCTGGGCTCTGCCATACCCAACACTTTTCCAGCATTTGATTTCTCTGAACAAACAAATATTTTAAGTACTTGAGTATTTGAATTGTTTGTTTCCACAGGGAAAAAAACAAAACAAAACAAAAAAAAAAAAGTTGGAAAAAGACGGGTGGAATTAATAAAAGAGAGATGAAGGAGAAAATCAAGGGAAAGAGCCACCTGGAAGGGTCCTATACCAACTCTGAAACTGCTTCCAGAGGCTTATAGTTCCCAAAGGTTTCTCTAAAGAGAAACAAGAGAGCAGGTTCAGGGAGCAGATTTGTTTTCTGGTGTTTGATGAGCTGGTGTGGATCAGCATCCACATGCCCCCACCTATGGCTGGGCTGCAGTTTGAAGCCCCAGTGGCTCCCCATGCCCAGAGCCCTGCAGAGCCTCTCCTGGAGCCAGCAGCCTCCAAAGCCAACAGGAGCTTTAAGGAACGGTGATTAACTCATCAAGCCAACAAAGCAGAAAGCTGGATCTCCCTGAATGGCTCATTAACCAGCAGCATATTAAGCTGCTAGCACTAGTTAAAGTCACATCTAATGGGGACTGGCACTGGCTGGCACATTCACCCCCTGTGCTCGCAGCCGAGCCCGGTGCAGGGAGAGGCCCCCAGGAAAGAGGAGGAGCTGAGGCTCCTTCCATCTCTGCAAAGTGGTCCTGCCTTGGAGGGAACCTAGAGCAGAGGCCAGGCAAGGTTAAGAGAATAAAGTGGGGATTCATGAAAGCCTTCAGCAGGCACAGCTCGGGCAGCCACAGCCTCCAGAGGCTGCACCCAAGGTGGGCCATGGGCACGAGTTTTTCACACAATTATCAGTTTGGCACATTCACATATCAGGGGTTAATGCTCCAATTCCAGCTGCAGGTAATGAAGTCATTTACCACCAGTTTGCTCCCCCAATTCACTTTAGTTCAGCTCACTTGGGTCCTGAGGCAATGAGATGTCCTTGGGTTCCAGGCCTGGAGAGGAATTATTGCGTGGCATTCACATTCTCAGAAAAAAAATCTCTTTGCCCAAGATTTTTCTCCTGGGAAGCTGAGAAACCTCAAAGAAAAGGAAAACAATAATTATCTCATTTGCTTCTCCTGTGCTGTGCTCATGTGGCATGTGTTTGCAGATTGTTCACCCACAGGTGATTGTCTGATTGGGTTCTGCTGTGAGTTGTTTTCACTCTTTGGCCGATTAGTGCCGAGCTGTGTCAGGACCCTGGAGAGAGTCACCAGTTTTCATTATTATCTTTTTAGCATTCTGGAAGTATCCTTCCTGTATTCTATAGTATAGTATAATATTCTCTAATATAACACAGTATTATAAAGTAATAAATTAGCCTTCTGAGAACATGGAGTCAGATTCATCATTCCCTCCTGCCACGGGGGTCCCTCAAATACAATATTATTGTGTCTGAATAAAACCTGAAGACAGTAACTAATACTCTATATGGAGTATTGAAGTTACGTACTAATGCAGCACAGGAATTGAAAAATATAAAATCCAAACTCCTGAGGCACCAGTGGAACCATCAGCTGTGCTGGGGAGGGTGGAAATGGAAATCACAAATACAATCACAAATGGTGAGGCACTCAGGGCGTTCCTGTGGCCAGAGCAGCAGGCAGAGCTGCTCAGCTGCACGCAGTGAGTGTTGCACTGCTCTCCCTGCCTGGGCTGGCACGTCCAAAGCCTTGCTCAGGGCCCTGCTGCAATTATTTCTTTACCAATCCCCTTGGCAGCTGAGCTGAAACAAGAGTTGACAAGTGGGAGATACTTTGGGTGCATAATTGAACTGAAATGCAGTTGAAAATAAATTCTCCCAGAACGCCTCTTGGAGCAGCTTCTCGAGGTGTTTTGGGGGCTGTTTCTGCTCAGGCCTGCCTCTTTGGGACAATGGATTTTCTGTGCTTATGTTTGGAATCCTGGACCTTTGTCTTCTGGGCCTTTGGATAAATATTGTTTCCATGTCATGAGGGAAGTGTGAACACATTCTTTTTACCTTTTTCTACTTCTCATCTTAATTTTATTTTCTTTTTGACTTTTATGGGGAAACCCCAATTACAAACACTATTCCTTTCTTCAGCTGTACTGGTTCAGTGTGTACAGAACGAGGTGCAGGAATCCCACCAGTGCTAACAGAAAATTCACATTTTAAAGTTCTTCCTTTCCCACTGAGCTGCAATTTGTGCTGTTCCTTTGGTTCCCCTTTAGGTTCCTTCTGCTGTTCCTTTGGTTCCTCCTGCCCATAACACTTTTGCAGTGCTGTTTAGCATTCCAAACCCCAGCTACCTGAAGCTGAGCAGTTTACTTGCCACAGTTAAATCAAATTTACAGCTACACATGCTTGTAGTTAGCTGAACTGCAGGCAGAATTCTGCTGTCTTTTTTTTTTTTCTAATGTATTATGCTGCTTACGTTAGCAAAATCCCTGCTGTCACAGCACCACTCATTTTTAATAATACTGATTATTGCCCCCCCTTTTTTATCTCCTGCTCTCTGTTCTGAATAAAGCAGCTCTTGCCCACCAGCAGAGTGCATTTAAATGGGGACGATGTGGGGTTTTGTTCACATTTTCAGCTAGAATAAACACAAACAGTGAGGTTATTAGCTGGCTGTGAAAGGTTGGGGTTGGTTCTGTGTCATGTCCTGGCTATCAGGGCTGTGCTCACTGCCTTTCCCTGGTGACTGGTGAGCACTAACTCACTTGTGAGCACCATTTCCCTAAATCCATCCCTGTTTCTCAAATTTAGCAGTGTTGGAAGGGGCTGGCAGCTGCTCCTCTCTCAGTGAGCCAGCACCTGCTGCCTCACACAGCCTGGGTGGGTTTGCTCTCTCCCAGCAATTTCCAGGCACTGGACATTCCCAGGAATACCATCCTCAGGATAAACCTGTGGGGGTTCTCCATGTTTTTTTAACTAGAATTCTGTGGCCTTTGAGCAAGAGGAGATGCAGGCTGAACCCCCAGGCTGTGAGGGAAAGGAGTTGCAGGTTCCCCCTGGTTAATAATGGCTGCTGAAAGATGAATTTCCCCCTGTCAGTCATCAAACTGCACTGAGCGAGACTCAAAGGCAAAAGGGATAAACAAAACCAACATCTGGATCTAATTACTCTGTGAAAGCAAGAAGAGTTAAAAACCCAAGCTGCACAGAACATCAATCCTGCTGCTTCTCTGTCCTTGTTTGCCCTGCTCAGAGGCACTGGGGGATGGATGCTGCCTGTCCCCACTGAATGGAAAATGCAAAATTCGGTCCCGTGATCTGTGGGGGGCTCCTGCAGCCCCCACGGGTCAGCAAGGGGGGTCTGGGGGCGTTTTTGGCAGCTCGTGCTCCCTCCAGCAGCGCCTTGTTCTCTGCCTGCTCCAGGTGCACCTCTGGAAGGGGAAAGTGAGGAATTCACAGGGGTTGGTTTTCCCCCCTCCCTCCACATCTGTTGTCTGTCTTTCAGTCCGGAGCAAAGTGCAAGACACTGCTCTGCATCCCACAGCTCCCAGATCCCAGATGTATTCCCTGGGGAATCCAATTTTCCAATAAAATGTAACCAGCACACCCTGAGGGCTGATGGGACCCCTCTGGGCCAGAAATGGGATAAAATGGAAGGAAATAAAAGCTGTAAATCACCTGTACCCTGTGGCAAGATATGTTCAGGTCTGAGGAGAAGAGGGAGTGATCACTGTGCAAGGATTTGGGAAGGAAATGTCATCAAGCCACATTCACAGGCAAAATACACAAAAAAAGAGAGAGAAAAGACTACTGAGCACTGCTGATGGCAGATGCTGGTTGAGCAGGATGCAAATTGCAATCAACCCCTTACAAAAATAACTGGAACAGACTTTGTCTTCTATTTGGAGAATTATCTTTTTGCATTTGCTGCCATCTTTCTTTCCCCCCCCCCCCCCCCCCTTGCTATGAGATTTTTTTTTCCAAATTTCTTTTCTTTTCAGGATGATCCATGATTTCACAGGTCAGCTAATGGACAAATGTAGGCAAAAGTGCAAGTGTGCTGATTTCTCCATTCTTAATATTCACTACAGAGTGAAAAAGAACCAACCCCTTTTCCTTCAGCACCTGACTTGACCCAATAAGTGAATTTAGAAGCACTGAACAAGAATAAACAAATCCCCAACAGGTGGACATGGAATGTGTAATGCTTCCAACAGAATTTCAACCTAAGGTCTCATTAATTTAATATAAAAGGAGAAAAAAAAAAATGAATTCTTGACTTTAAATGTTTAAAACTCGTATTTTTATGCATAGAAATGTCTGTGGTTTGCAGACTTGCTAAATGCATCTTGTTTCTTTCTCCCAAAGTATTAATTCAGAGGATGAGCAGGCCTGTCAGACTCCTGGTTTTAACTCCTGAGCTATTGACAGGCAAGACTTCTCAGTCTAATGTTGCTTGTAAATTTGGCATCAAACTGGGCAAAGTAGATTATTTTTTCTTCCAGGGGCCAGAGGAACTGAATTCTGTCAATGTCGTAAAATTTCATTTGGGCTTTTTTCTTTTCCAAATGTTTCTGTTAGAACCTTTAGCTGGATTTGTAAAGGGTGCTCAAAAAAAACCCCAAAACCACTGCAAAAAAATTGACCTGCCTAGAACTAAAAAACCCCAGTTTTACCTAATCCAGACTTTGCTGAGTAGGGCAGGTAAGAAATCAACAATTCCTCGCAGACTCTGTGAGCAGACAGGACCTCTTCACATTCACAGTGCTTCATGCAGCACCTTTATAGAACACCGTTTTGGGAGATTTTAAATCCTTTTTACTAAAATATTGGTGATGTCAATGGATGGCAACAAATAGCAAATTATGCTGGGTGAAAGCAACTGTCTAGAGAGGAGGGCAAAGCAAAAGGAAACTGAAAATCAAATTTCCTCCCCGACTCCTGTCACACTGAGGCTTCCTGCCAGCCTCTGAACTCTCCATAAGAAACTTGGGAATGTACAAAAAATGTACATTTTTGGGGTCCTATTTCTCCATTCCCTCTTTAATTACCTTGCTGAGATGGTGGTTTCTTACTGAGCTTTTTATATTTATCCACATCAAAAGCACAGATTGCACTCACTTTAAATAGGAGCCACATGCCACGAAACTTCTTGGGCTTTCTAGGAAAACTTCCTCCAACTTTTAAATTAGCATAAAAATTGATTTTAAAAATGCAAGAGGTTTGCATTTTCTCCTAATGGAATGTGCAGTTTGCCTGGGACTTGACAGTGGGTTGTGGATGCAGGGGGAATGACAGGCTGAACGCCCTGATATTTGATATTTATACAAATAAATAAATAAGTAAATAAATAAATAAATAAATAAATAAATAAATAAATATCTGGTGCCTCCTGCAGCACCCCAGGCTCCCAGCACACCTGACAGGACGTGTAGGGATCACCCTCATGGCTCTGCAGTCGTGGCAGGAGAAAACCCAAGTGCCTGGGCTGGCAATTGTGCCAAGTGGAAACAGGGAGAGGACTCCCAACATTAAGCCCTGCAAACTTCATTTATGTGAGTAATTCTAACTGGTCCAGAGCCTCATTTCATGCCTTGCTGCCTTCATCACAAAATGAGCCTTTCTCTGGGCAGCAAAGCAGCTCCAGGGAGAGAACTGAAGCAGAAATGCAGTCTCACAGAGGTCCTGAGAGCCCTCCAAGGCAGGGGGCTGCAGCATCCCTTTCCTCCACAGCCATTTTGGGACCATTCTTGGTCCTCGCTCTTCCAGCAGGGAATGGTTTCTCTCCTGGCCCTTGCTTTTGCTGTGCTTGTGCACAGTTTGTTTCCAAATGGAGCTCACAACGTGGAATTCAAACCCAGTGTGTTCAGAATGTAGGGCAGAATGGTAATTTAAAGGCGAGAAAAGGTCTGGAAAGCCTGTAAGGGAATATCAGAGAGGAGAAGTGGTTTCCATGACAACAAATCCACCAAAAATCTTTGCATTCATATTGATTCTAGTGATGGATGAGTCAATTTGGGGGCAGGGAAGGGGAGGGGAGGGGAAAAAAAAAAAAAAAAAAGGAGAAAATTATTTAACCCTGATGAAGAACGCAAAATAAATGAAGTTTTTCTTCCTGAAGTCCTTAAGCCAGACCAAAGCTAGAGCCTCAGTGCAAAGCCTGCCTTATTTCCCTGCAGTCTGGCCCACTTTGGAGGGAGTTTTGTTAATTGTTCCCCCCAGCTGTGCTAGAAAGCTGCACAAAATGAACTAAATTCTCGGGAATTTTTCTTCTCTGGGGTGGCAGAGCCCAGCACACAGAGGAAGGAGCAGGCAGGGCTGGGCAGGAGCAGCCCCAGGACACCTCTGTGCCCTGCTCTGCTGCTCACAGAAGGTTTCCCCCTTCCCCTGTGCCCTGTTGCTCAGCTGATGCCAGGCAGTGTGTGCCACAGTGCCTGCTCCCAGCGCAGTGTCCGTGTGTCTGTCCTGCCCCCCCCGGGCAGCCCTGGGGGCTCCACATCCCCATCTGCTCTGCAGCTTTGTCCCCCCTGATGTCTTTCCAAACGAGCCCCTTGGAGATTTTTGCACATTTTGCTGCTTTTTAAAGCCTTGTCTTTTGTGCAGTGTGCGGCTGCAAGGCTCAGCTGTGCCAGTGAGGAGGATAAAACCAAGGCAAGGGGATCAAAAGGTCTCAGCCTTCCAGAGAGGAACTTACCCAGGACAAGTGTTTGTGCTGGGTGACCTCCCCTGGGTGCCACATGCACTCAGCCTGCTCCTCGCAGTGCCTGACACACTGACTCTCACCAACAACACCCAAACCCATCCTGGCCAAGATCATTCACTCCCCAGCGTGCCACATTCTGCCCTTGCCTCAAACTCCTTGGGAGAAACGGCTGGGTTATCTCTGAAATGTAAAGTTAATTTTTTTTTAATTTTAATTTTAAAATTACATTTTAGAAAATTATTTTAATTTTGTTAATTTTTATTTTTAAATTTAATTTTAATTTTTAAAATGCAATGTTTAAATGTTATCTTTTAAATGCTGCTGGACTGAAACCTTCCTGCACTCAGGGGAGCTCCCAGGAAAACTGCCTGGCATATCCTTGCCACGCCATGCAGGAAAGGCAGGGAGAGCTTCATTCTGCTGGAGCTGGAAGCAAAAGCAGAAAATTAAATAGTGCTGCCATTCAGAATTCCAGTGCAGATCATGCAGCAGCTCATTTTTGGGGTCTCTGGCATCTCCTAGAGCAGAAATCAGTGCCCAGGTCTGACCTGACCCTGCTCTCCAAGCACAGGGTTTGCTACAGAGGCCTGGAGGATCTGCTGAGGTCAATTCATTACCTCATTGTCTCGAGGTTTTGAATTTCCAGGGTGAATTAATCTCTGTTCTTAAACAAATAATAAGCTGAGATGCTGATATGCCTGATTTTAAAAGTATTGCTTTTACATGCTGGGAAAAAAAATTAAAAAAAAAAAAAAAAAAGAGGATATGGAAGAATTTTAATTCTTTAATGTGGCATTTGTGGGTTTTTTTAACATAATAGAATATTCTGAATTGGAAGGTCCAGTTCTTAAGTGGCTGGTCCACACAAGGATCAGATCCTCAGGCTGGATTAATCCTGATTGTTGTCTGGTGAAAACCTGTGGGACATTGTTGACAGGCAGCTCTTTGAGTCCTTACACTCCTGCCCCCCCTGTGTAAGGTCTGCTCGTGTTCTGTGTCTGTTCTCACCGTTTGCACACCTGTAACTCGAAGGTGTGACTGAAAAATGAAGCTCATTTTCCCACCATGCAACTCATGCATTAATGTGGGCAACAAGTGGGATAATGGTGAAAAACATGATTTGGCTTCCACACAAGAGTGAGTCCTAGACTAAGACCTGGAAAACCTTGGGAAAGAGCCAAAAGAGAAGGATGGCACAGCAGAAAAATCCCAGTGGGTGGGGAGGTCAGCTGGGACAGCAAAAAAGCATCCCCAGAATGCAAGCAAGGGGCAACCAAGGCAAATAACAGCAAGGAGATTGAAAAGCTATCCAAAAAATATCAAAAATATTTAAAAAATAAAAAAGCTATAAAAAATAGTATCTTTGGGCCACAGTCCTTACTTAGACTTCCAAAGACTTAGACTGACACAGCTTTAAAAAGAGGATTTGTGTTTTTTTCTCTGTGCCTGGCTGGGCACCTCCTGCCCCTGGGCAGCAGCACCCAGATAATTCTGAAGTCAGTGCCCAAGCTGCCCTGCTCCTGTGTGCCCCACCCCAGCCAGGCACAGCTTTTAGGGCCAGGAAAAGCCCTGTGGCTGGAAACGTGCCCTGTCTGTGAAGGGTTAACTCTGCTCCTTCATTTCCATAGTCTGGGGGTCACACTGGCTGGCAGGCTGTGCACTTCCACAGCAAAGGAAGCTTCAAAGCTACAAAGCAATGAACAGCAAATCTCTGATCTTAAATTCACAGAAGATTTATTCCTGTGGCGGGATCAATTTGGGATTTCAATGAAAATGTGCTTTTTTTTAACTTTCAGGTCCTTCTGAGAGCCACTGGAAGGCCTGGCCGTGGTGCTGTGTCATTGCCTCTGCTCCTCACAGCACAGCAACAGGGACCATTATTCACATTTAGGGGTAGAGTACATTTCAGGAGGCTGTTTGGAAGGTTCTCCCAAATCTTTAGACACAGAAAAAGAATTTCACTCCACTCAAAGAGATTTACACCATGTCCTGTGATGGTAATGGAGAAGGAGCTAAGGATATAGATGAGGGAGATGAACACCCCAGTGATCACTGAGCGTCAGTGTCTTGTTTTCACCATTTAGTTCATTTTTAGGAGGAAAATCTTCCCCTTTGAACAGGGAGAGAGAGCTGGGCTGGCAAAGCAGGTCCATGGGACCAGAGAAGAATTCAAGCCCTGGACTCCCACTGTCTAAATAAATTTGGGAATAATTTGTGAATTTGTCTCCACACAGGGAGCTATGTTCACCTTTAAGCAACAGTTCCTCAGAAGTTTCTGATTAAAGGCAGCACAGAGCTCCTCAAGCTCCTCCAGCTCTAACTTGACACAGTTTCCTTGAAATCAGTGAATTTAACCGGATCTAAACCACAGCGGTTAGCAGAGCTTTGATATTCACAAATTATTCTCTTGGAATGGATATAAAAATCCCAGCCATCCCTCAGGGGAGCAAAGAAGGGCTCTGAAAGCTCAGGAAGGAATTATCCAGTGCAGGAGGGCTTCGGGCAGTGTGGAACTGGTTCTGAGCCTGCCCTCAGAGGAGCTCCAGGGGAAAATGACACGTTTGGCCCAAAGAGAATTGTTCAGCAGGTTGTTTTCCAAGCAGCTGACTCCAGAAAATGATCCCTGTTTGTGGTGTATCCTGTTTATTTATTTGTCTTCAAATGAAGCACAGGAGGGCTAAAGATAGGCAATGTGGGAAAGATTTGGCCCTGGGGGATTCTGTCCTCACAAAGACAATACAGCTGTGTCCCTCAGCAGGGCTGTGTGGGAAAGGGGAGGTGAAGCAAGACAAAAATACAAACAGGATAATTTTAGACAGCCTTCGACTGGTGAAAACCAGCCAGCAGAACCAGGAGGAGCTGATACTCTTCACTAGCCGTGGAATTAATTAGAGATGAGTGTAAATGATCTCTTTTTCTGGACAATCCCACAGCTCTCAGAGGTGTGTCCTCACCTTTCCTTGCCAACTCACTCCAGGGAAAACAATGCCAGAGGTAACTGCAGCAGGAACACCAAGGAGAGCCTGGAAGTCACAAAATCTTTCATGAAAACATGTGAAACACCTAAATAAAGGTGCAGTTGTGCCAAAAACCTGCATTAAGAGTACAGTTGTATTTATAGTTAAAATGCTGACTGGCCATGTGATCCTTAGGTAAAATCTTAGATATTAAATTAGTAAACTCCATTTCAAAAGCTAAAAGAATTAACCTGGAAGAACTTCATGTGTTTATAATTTAATGTAGACACAAAGTTCCTAGCAGACCTATCTGAGGGGATTATTCAGTAATTTTTACTGTTCTGCACGAAATATGACAATATAAAAAGCAACCAACATCTCCCACGGTAAATCCCAAGTATAAACACAGTGCCAAGCCAAATTAAAGCAAATCAGGTATTAAATCACATTTTTGTCCCAAGATAAGTGCCAGTGGATTTGGGAGTTTTGCTAGTGGGTAATGCTAAATGGATTTTAGTCTGCTGGGCTTATTTTTGGTCATTTCAGTGCAGCAACATGTGGCTGAGCCAGGCTCAGCTGGGACGTGCTGTGTGTGCACAGAGAGTCCTGCCACACGTTACACACACAGCCTTTTCCTCTACAGTCAGTCCTGAAGCCAGCACAAATCTTAGGGAATGCCACCATGGTTGTGAAAAAACAGGAGGAAGAAGCCTGAGCATTCTGCATTACCGAAAAGGAATGCGCTGCATGGAATAAATATCATTCTTGGTGTATAAAATAGAATTTTAAAGCAGGAAGTCTATGGAAACAAAGCTCCAAATACTGGTAGTGATAATGAGAGGTTGCAAGAGGACAATATTTTGAAAAAATGTGTCTAGAAATACTTGGCATTTCCTGTAAAAAGTGTGTGTGCGTGGTTTTATATATATATATATATATTTTTTTTTTATTATTATTTTTTTTTTTTACACATGACCACTGGCACATTTCAGAACCTCTCAGCAGGTGATGTGTGATTATCCATGATTCCCAGGAGGCACTTTGCAGCAAAAGTGCAAGGCCAATAGAGATGATGATTGGATTAGCAGAGAAGATAATGGGTTTGTGAGAAATGTAACCAGGATTTAATTTATTTTAACTATTAGCTATTTTATTAATTTTATAATAATTTTATTAAATTTATATTAAATAAAACTATTAACAATTTTAACTATTTAACGATTTTCCTCCTAAATTCCTTTATGTGAAGGGATCAGCAAATCATGGCATCCCAGGGAGCACCAAAATCTGGATGTGGATAATGGATTTGTGAGAAATCTAACCTGGATTTAAATTATTTTAATGTGCACCTAAGTTCCTTACAGTGAAAGAGAAATGAACAGCAGATCATGGAATCCCAGGGAGCACCAAAATCCAAACGTGGATTTGTGAGAAATCCAGCCATTTAAATTATTTATCTAACCAGGATTTAAATTATTTTAACGTGAACCTAAATTCCTTTTGGTGAAGGAGAAAGGAACAGCAAATCATAGAATCCCAGGGAGCACCAAAATCCAAACATGGCAACAGAACCAGGGTTGCTTTTAGGAAAACTGCAGTTTTCCAGCTTTCTGGAATAAAGAATATATAAAATAATAATAAGGATAAATAAAAATGATGATGTGCCCAAGGCCCAGGCTGTGAGCCTCCCAGGGGGGGCTGTAATTGGTGCCTCCTGTGACCCCCAAACTGAGCAGCTCAAGGGACTTAAAGTGACACCAGGGGCTTGGGGACACAAATCCACAGCCAGACCCCGGCAGGATGTTTGACTGGAAAGGCATTCCAGATGGGAATTTAAATGCTACATTTCCTCTCGTATTGTGGAGCAGGTTACTTCATCCCTCATTTGTTTGCCATCTGTCATTACTTCAGGAAAAATATGTGTGTAACTGAGCACCCCACAAACCCAGACAAGATTCCACCTCCAGTCACCAGGAGATGCAATTTCAGAATAATTACGAATTTTAATTATGCAATTAGGGGAAAATTTGGGGGTTGCAGTTGTTGTTTAGGTTAGTAAAATCAGGGCTAACACTCCAGCCCTGATGTTTTTTTGTTTTATTTGGTCTGCACACACAACTGAGTGGCTACATCTGTCTGGTAAATCTGTGATAGGAGCAGCTCATAACCAATGGGATCAAAAATGGAATATAAAATAGAGAATGTAAAATAGAATATGAAATGGAGAGAATATACAATGGAATATGAAATAGAGAATATAAAATATCCCTCAGTTGGCAAAAAGTGTTCTCAACTGCATTTGGGGTTTAATTTCCCCACAATTTGGGAGTGAAATTCTGTAGGTAAAACCCCAGCATTTGGGGATAAAGGGCAGCTCTTTATCTGCCAAAGAATAAGGGGCTGCTCTTTGCTCACCTGAATTTCACTGGGAAGGGAAAATATGATGATTTTTCTGATGGGAAAAAGAATGGCAAAAGCCCAAAATCCAATATAAAAGAAATACAATGAAACAGAATATAATTTCTATGTTTAGCTAGTCCTCTACCAACAAAAATGAAACACAGAAAACCTCAGAAGTTATTACCTATTTTGCAAATTTAGTTAAATTACATGATCATTCTTTTAATCTCCTTGTTGTTTTTATGGAATAGCCATGGAGAGTGTAGTGTGTCAGACACGGAGGCCAGAATATCTTTTCACATCTTCCATTGCACCAATCAAACGTGGGAATGCTGCTGGATTGAATGATGCTCTGGTCAGAAAGTTCTATTAAATTTGTAGGACCAGAGGGGCTGTGATGACAATCTCCTGGGGACTTTTATATTTCATTGAGTTGATTCTCACTGGGTTTAAAAAAAGAAAATTCTCAACTAGTCCATGGTCTATTGAAGTCACCAGGTGACCCCTGTGCTGCCTGGCACACAGGAAAGTGTTTTGGGGTTTTTTTAACCACCCCAGTGTTCAAAGAGAGAAAATCTCAGAGTTACCAGGAGTAATATTTGGTAGCAGTCCCTGTGTTGGACACTGGCAGGACACCACCCCAAATCCTGGGGTCACCTCTGGACTTGAAGGACCTGGAAGGGCTGGAGAGGGTCCAGGGAAGGAAAAGGGCTGGGAAGGGGCTGGAGCCCCACAGGGGCTGAGGGAGCTGGGAAGGGGCTCAGCCTGGAGAAAAGGAGGCTCAGGGGGGCCCTTGTGGCTCTGCACAGCTCCTGACAGGAGGGGACAGCCAGGGGGGTCGGGCTCTGCTCCCAGGGAACAAGGCATGCAATAAGAAAAAAAAAAAGCCTCAAGTGGCCCCAGGAGAGACTTAAATTGGAGATTTGGAAAATTTTCTTCACTGAAAAGGTTGTCATGCACTGGCAGAGGCTGCCCAGGCCAGTATTTGAGTCACCATCCCTGGAGGGGTTTAAAAGACGTGCAGATGTGGCACTTGGGGACAGGGTTGGTGGACTTGGCAGGGCTGGGTTAATATTTGGACACGAGGATCTTAAAGAGTCTTTTCCACCCTAAATGATTCTGTGGTTCTAATTGGGAGAGCACAGTGCAAGTGACAAAACAGAATTCAGGACTATTCACAAAATGCAGCTGTAGGGGGAGAAAAAAGAAAAAGGAGAAAAAGAAAGAAGCAGTGAGATTTCATCAGCTGCACTTGTGGGGGAACATTTGTAGTGGTTTATGTTCTGAAGGGCTCTCTATCTTCAGTGCTCCTGGCTGGGTACAAGGGCTGTGTGTTCAGAGCTCATTTTCTCTGCTCCTGCCTTGCTCATCCTGCCTCTGGGACAATTCCACTGCCCAGCTTCTGAATTTCTGCCCTGTAATTAGGGGGCGTAATTTGTTTATGTTATTTAACTAAATTTTCAAAATAGGTAATAACTTTTGAACTTTTCTGTGTTTCATTTTTGTTGGTAGAAGACTAGCTAAACCCAGAAATTGCATTATGTTTAATTGCATTTCTTTTATATTGGGTCTTGGGCTTTTACCATTCTTTTTCTCATCAGAAAAGTCATCATATTTTCCCTCCTGTGTTGGAAAGCCCATGTGGATTCCCCAGTCCCACAAGAAGCTCCTGCTGCTCACACTGAGGGCAGCCAGGAGAGGGGGTTATCACTAAAATCTGATTTTATGCTCTCTGCAAGGGATGGACACCACTCTGTGCCAGTGCCAAGGCAACAGAAACTTGGTGCTTCCAGGGGGATTGATGGGCAAGAGCTCAGTCCCAAATCCTTGTCTGCCTCACACCATTTCAGCAGAGACACAGCACAACCCCACAAACCAAAATTTCACATCTTCTCACTTGACAAAACTGCTTTGCTCTCAGTTTAAAAACATAACAAGGAAGAATTAAGATTAGATTTGCTGGAGAACTCCAGCAAGGAAATGCTAATTCTGCCATTCCTGTCAAACCAGAACTCTAATGTCACCTGATGTCCTTGGGAAGTGAGAAATGGCATTAAGGATCAGAATGTGAGCCCCAGCAGGGGTATAGACTTTGCCATGTCTCCTTCACTGCTCAGTGCCTCAGTTCCCCAATCTGGACACTGCAGGGTGACAAAATTTAGCTGGATCAAGCTTAAGGAATGGGACACAGCCAATCCAAAGGAGGCAAAATAGAAATCCCTTCCTTGAGGCTTTCTGTCCAGCCACATAGATTACAATAATTTCTAAATTAAGTTCTTGAATAGACAGAAAAAAGTTGATAACAGTCAATCCATCTGCAAATGGCAGGATACAGGAGAGGAGCAGAGAAGCAGGTGGAACATGAAGTGTCTGTGGTTTTCTGGGTCCCAGCCACTGCACAGAGGGATGCAGAGCCAGGGTGTTGTGTTATTGTGCAAATAAAAAGGCAAAGAGGGGGGTCTGGCTTGTAATGGAAACTGTGCTCGGGGGCCAGGCACTGCTGGGACTCCAGATGTCAGGAGTTCGCTCGGCATACCACAAACCAACATGAAATGTGAAACATGCAGCTGGAACAAAAGGTTAGGCTGCCTCTCTCCATGCTTCATCTCCGAGGATGGGAAGAACAACAAAGTCCCGTGGCAGCTGGGGCTGCTCAGAGCCTGCTCTCCCCACGGCCAGGCCCTCGGCTCACTACACAAGCAGCACCCTGCCATGAAGCAAACAGGGTTTTTCTCATCCCAGCAGTGCACAAACAGCCCCCTGCCAGGGCTAAAGCATCCTCTGATTTTCCTGCAGCCCACTCTGTTCCCAGCCCAGCATCCCAGCCCGGGAGGAGAGCTGAGGGAAGCATTGCTGAGCTCAACAAACACCCCTGAGAGCTCGGCTTGTCTTAAACCTGCTCCAATTTTCCTCCAGCTTCACGTTCTCCACCCAAGGGTCAGACTGGCTTTTATGGGCAATGTCACTGACGGCTCCAAAGGTGACCAAAGGTGGCACCTGCTAGAGAAAACCTTGGGAGAAAAGAGCCTGCAGGGCCTGAGAGGCCTCACCTGGAGTGCTGTGTCCAGTTCTGGGCCATCAGTTTGGGAAGGAGTTTGGGACGCTGAGCACGTCCAGAGGGGACAACGAGGCTGGAGAGGGGCTGGGAGCACAAGCCCTGTGAGGAACGACTGAGGGAGCTGGGGGTGTTTACCCTGGAGAAAAGGAGACTCAGGGGTGACCTTATCACTCCACAGCTCCTGAAAGGTGCCTGTGCTCTGCTGGGGCTGGGCTCTGTCTCCAGGCAGCACTGACAGAACCAGAGGACACAGCCTCAAGCTGCACCAAGAGAAATACAGGTTGGATATTAGGAAAAAGTTTTTTACAGAAAGAGTGATAAAGTTCTGGAATGGCTGCCTGGGGAGGTGGTGCAGTCACCATCCCTGGGTGTGTTTAACAAAGCCTGGATGTGGCACTGGGTGCCAGGGTTTAGTTGAGGTGTTGGGGCTGGGCTGGACTCGATGATCTTGAAGGTCTCTTCCAACCCTGTGATTCTGTGATTCTGTGAATTCTGTAAATTCTCACTGTCCACTTCATCTTCATGTTCTCCACCCAAGGGCCAGGCTGGCTCTTTCTGGGCAATGTTATGGGTGGGTTCTTCTGACCAAAACTGGTACCTGGTAGAGAAAACCTTGAGGGAAAACAGCCTGCAGGACCTGAGTGTCCACCTTGGTGTCCTGGTGCTCACCTGGGCTGCTCTGGTCCTCCTGGTTCATCCCTTCCAGGAGAATGAGGCTTATCCCATCTCCCTGCTGTTGGACTCAGCTCTTCTCACAAAGACTGCTCCCTAAAGCCTGGCCCATCAGCGTGGACCTAATTATTGGTAAAGATGGAGAAAATACAATATAAGGGATTTTCCTGCTGAGAAATCAGGTATTGAGGTGAAAAGTGCAGGACTTGGATTCTCTGCTCTGAAGGACAGTGAGATTTCAACATTTCAGCTCTGCTTCCAAATGGAACAAGTCTTCCCTTTTTTAAAATCCTATCCTGAATCTAGCTCTTTAAAGAGCCTCTTCTCTTCTAATTCCAACAAAAAATAATTACAATTCAAAGGAGCACACTGAAAACTGTGACATAAAAAATTGAGGCAGGTAAGAAAGGAGGAAATGGCAATAATTTTTATTGTCCCAGCTGTTATTACTGGTAAACAACAGGGTTTAGGGCATGCAGCTCCTGCTTCAGGCCTGAAACAGAAACAGTCTTTGACTCCTTTCCAGATGGATCATCTGGCCTAATAAAAGATATTAGATCTCCCAGCATGCCTTACCTTATTCATGTGGTTAGGCCTCTTCTGCTACAATAAATAATAAGAATAGGACAGTTCTGTGAGAAAATGACATTTCAACAGTGTTAGAGCCCCTTTCATCTAAGCATCACTCAAGAAAAGGTATCTGGTTTTGTCAAACTCTCTTTTTCAGCAGGCGCTGACTTTCACATTCTGAATAACAATTCAATTTAGGAGAAATTATCAGTGTTCCAAAATAATATATAAGCGTGGGTGATAACAACCTGGTGATAACAACTTTTATTTGGTGGCAACCAAAACTGGTTGGAAGAGGGTCAGAAAGAAGAATAAAAACAAATCCAGCAGAGGCATCACATAAAGCCTAAGGTCCTATCACAAGCAGGGTTGAGAAAAATGGTGTTATAAGAGTCAAGTGGCAATTTTTGCATCTCCAGCTGAATTTGGAGTCCCATATCTTTAAGCCCAATCCAGTCACCAGCTGTGATCAGAGAATGCTCAGGGAAATTGTGACTGAACATTAAAAAAGCCCCAAACTTAGGGCACTTCCCAGTTCCTGTTGGGTTGCTCTCCATACATTAAAAGATCTATGTTTATTTTTCTTGGGTTTCCTGGGATCCCAGCCAGGGCAGGGTTCTCTGATCTGGTTGCTCTTCCTGACCCTTTTTTATGCCCCATCTCAGACATCAAAGCCTTGTACACTCTTCCCACCAGAGATCCAGTCCTGTTAAATTTTAACACTGTCTAGACCTGAATTCCAAAAAGTCATCAGGGACAAAATCAGCTCTCCTTCTGTCACCTCCTCCTGCTCATCCCATACAGCATCACATAATTTTAATATTACCCCCAGATAGGCAGCAAGTTATCCATTATGACAGTCTAAGGAAATTGAAGATAATTGGGTTTATTAATCTAAAATAAGAGTGTACACTTTGCTGAAGAGCCACAGGACAATACTGACAACAAGAGGAAACATTTGGTGAATGAAATTAGTCTGGAGAGAGTTGTTGGCTTTGGGAAAGCATCTCCATTCTGCCACTAACAGCAGTTTTCTCTCATGTGAAGGAGGGCAGAAAATGAAAATCATGTCGATGTTCCAAGGCATTTCAGAGTAAAACTGTATTTTGTGAGTTTCTGTGTTTGCTGTGGCTCCCCTGGCTGCAGTGCTGGGATGGAGGGATGGGGAAGGACAGGCAGGGGTGTCCCCTCTGTGTCACAGAGCTCCCCTGGGCATGGATGAGGAACCACCAAGGGTGAGGACTGAGCTTGGCAGGACAGGTGACATTCAGTGGGGCTTGCTCCAGTCCATCTGCCCAGACAGACTCTGCAGGAGCAGCCTCACCCTAAACCCTGCTCCTTGAGGGGGATTTCAGCCCAGTGTGTCTTGGAGGAACACACAGCAGGGTAGGAACAACCCAGGAGGTTCCTGAAATCACTGATGGGAACTCCCTTTGATGCCTTTTCTGGGGCTACCTAAAACCAGAGGCCAGGCAGAATTAAGGGAATAAAAAGCAGTTCTGTTTATTGAAGGCCCTTCGGGTACATTTAGGGCAGACAAAGCCCCCAGGGCCTACACCCAAAATGGACCATGGGTAACAGGTTTTCATACTTGTATAAGTTTGGTCCATTTGCACACTGGGGGTTCATCTGCTCATTCCAGCTCCAGGTAATGAAGTCATTGACCCCAGGTTTGCTCCCCCAAGTCCCTTTTGTTCCCATCTCTGGGCCCTGAGGCAGTGAGGTGTCCTTGATTGCCAGGCCTGGAGAGGAATTGTTGTGTCTGCCCAAAAGGGGAAAGCTGCAGCTGACACTGAGTGTGGGGTTTGGAGTTCTGCACTAAAGAGCTGCAGAGTGCAAATAAATGAAAAATAGAAAAGCTAAAATCTCCTTCTCCAAATTAGGAGAGGGGCTGGGCTGGACCTTGCTCAGCCATGGGGGAAGTGCAGCTCAAGGGCAGCCCTGGCTGCCATGCAAAGGGGCTCCCAAAACCAACATTACAGTGGCTTTTCCTTTCCTCTCTCTGTGAACATCCCTCACCCTGTGTCTGACACACTGAGCAGCCCCACCTGCTCTTCCTTGCAGAGTTCAATAGGTTTAGCTCCCAATTTTTTTGCTGATTGTTCCTGATTGCCAGTGAGTTTGGAGATGGCTTTGCCACTGAAATTGCCTGGGTGGCTTTGTAGCAGCTGTCTGTTCAATGGTACCGTGGGATTCCTGTTTAATGTTTAACCATAGGGTTCCTAATAGGATTTCTAATATCTCATTACTTAGGGCTTAGAACTGCATTTCCAGCCCCAGTAATGTACAGACAAGCAATCCTCTTATCCCAAAGCTTATATTACAGGGCTCCTATTTCCTCAGGAACAACAGGAAGAGAAACTATTCACTCAAATTTTCTTTCTTTTAAATATCAGGACCAATGAGGATGAACATCCAGTTGGAGCAGGTGGGGCTTCGACTTGTTCTGTGTTATCCCACCTGCAGCTGTTCATTCTGAATCCCACAAATCTCAGATTCACCCTTAGAACCCTCAGTGCCTGTCAGGAGCCTCAACACCTTTCTGCATGTACAGAACCCACATTCTGATCCCTTGAGACTGGAGAGAAACAAATAATGTAACAAAATCATTTAACAAAATCATTAGCTCCAAAAGAGCTTAGGAAATGTGTCCTTTTGAATGCAAAATATCCCCAAGCTGCCTTTCTTGAAGTAAAGCCCAAATATTCCCCTTTTACAAAGGGATCCAGCCCACATTATCGAGGAGCAGTTTACCAGTTAGATTAAAAATGGTAGTTTGCAATGAATTTGAAATGACACACCATTAAATGCTTGATTGCACACTGAAAGAGAAGGATGAAGCACTGCTAACTTTCTTATCTGTGAGATCTAGTGAAAAGCTTCCAAGACACAAAGCTACATAATCTGCTTTAAATAATTCCATTAATTTGAATAGCAGATGCCTATCTAGACTTTTAAGATAGCTCTGAAAAATTCCAATTTTGATTTCAGCATTTCGAATTTGTTGCAGTGGAAAATGATTTCACATTTCTCCCCAAACCTAAACCAGGGTGTCTTCACCAGCTCTGCAAGAAGCCAGCATTAAAAATTATATTTCTTGAGCCTGTTTTTTGTTATCTAATTTCACTGCTCTGCGTTCTCCCAGGAGATGCTGACTGGGGAATGAACAAGAAGCATCACTCCCAAAACTCAGAACAATCAGAACATCCTCCTCCCAAATATCTGAGTGTTTCTCTGCTCCTGGGCACTTCTCCTGAGCTCTGGGAATGCTGTCAGGGTGCCAGGGCAGCTTCCAGAGCATCTGTGCAGATGTGAGGCATAATGCACCATGAGCACCACGTGGCCTTTCCATCACCAGAACATCTCCATTGGAAAGCTGATGATTGCTGCTGTCTCCAGGACCTGGCAGGACCCCAGAATTGCTCTTTATTCTTAAGTCTTGTGATTCTGCCTCTCCTTGTCCACATGGATTTTCTTACTACAGTGATTCTGGATTTAAATATTCCTGTGGTTTTGCTCACAGCCCTCAGATTAGCATTTCTTGGGTTTTTTTCCTTGTACTGTTCTTGCAGTTTGCTCTTCCAGCAATTTACTCCACATAAAACATCCCTCACCTTATTTGTATCACGCCTCCAAGTGCTGAGACATCAGGCGAGGAATTCACAAACTCCTGACAGTTTAAAAAAAAAAAAAAAAAAAACACAAAAAACCCCCACCTCTCAACCTTGCCAGCATTTGTTTTTTTAACTACCAGGTTCTCACATTTGTTTTTCCACCACACATGCACATGTGAGTGCATTTGTGTGTGCAGCTGCTGAGGTCACCAAAGGGGAAACTGAAATATTTTTGACAGTTGAATATCTCCAGTTCCAAATTCCTTGACTAAAGGAAACCATAGGATGGCAAAAGAGGTGAAGCAGAGCACCAGCACTGCAGGTGACACTGCTTTAGTGGTGTTGTTTCTTTGCACACACAGAGCTCTTGGATGGACTCAACCTCTGGACAATTTTCCTTAAGGGAAGAGCATTTAGCAGCTTTTGCTGCTAAAACTGGATTATTTCTTTGATCAAATTAAAGTTTCTTTAATGAAACTTGGAGTTTCATCTGAAATAACTTCTTAATCTGGGGTAAACTCAGGATACTTCCTAGAAAATAATTATGGATGGAAATAAATTTTAAAAGTGCTTTGATTTTTGCTCCCCGGATCCTGTTGGACACTGGGGGTAGTGTAGCACACAAAAACAGTCTAAGCCATGAGCAGGAATGTGGACTGGCTACCAAGGACTGCCGGTATTGCCAAGGTTTCCAGGGCAGCTGCAGCTCCCTCCTACCTCAGATTCATCCCCAGAGCTCACAGTTAATGATATAAAACCCACATGGCATCAAAGAGCTCCTCAATGGCACCTCTCACAAATAAGATGATGCTTTGCTGCTACTTCTCATTTAAGAAGCTGCCACCACCTCTGTCCTGGCTGAGATTTTCCACAGAAGGTGCTGGCAGGCAGGGAAGTGTTTCCTTCTGCACAAGCCCTGTGTGTTCTCCTCATGGCACCGTGGTAGGGCCAAGCCCCGGAGGAAAATCGAGGCAGCTGCTGGTTACCTTTGCTAAAACCAGCAAACTCAGCCCAGAACTGGGAATTTGGAGTCTGAGCTTTCCCAGCAGAGCTCCAGGGCAGCAGCGCTGCAGCCACTCACACTTGGAGTGACATTCCCTGGCTGGTGCTGCCTCCTCTGAGGCCAGGGGACACTGAAGTGAGCTGGGAACAATCCTTGTCCAGAGCAGCACTGCCACAGAATCCTCCTAATCCTGCTTCCCACAAAAAGCAGGCTCCCATTTAGCCTCAGGAAAGGGGGAGTCTGGTTAATTTATTTCATTTCAGGGGAGGGCGGATAATATTTATTGTGTTCTGGGATGAGATTTCTGGACAGCTGGTGTTAGACATCATCCATCACACACTGAAGAGCATTTTTAGGAGGTGGGAATGAACTGCTGCAGACTTTAACCAAGAGGAGCAGGTGCTTGACAACATTTAACCTTCTCAGAAAGCTCATGCATTTGCCAGCCCATTTTTCATGGCTGCTGAAGGCAGAGACAAGCAGGAGAATGGAGGAAAGTCAGCAGAGGATTAAAATATCATCAAAAGAAGGTTTGAAAGGAGCCAAAATCATTCTGAGCTCCACACATCACCGGAGAGCAGGAGCTGTAGTTGATATATATTATATAAATATAATTTGTGTTCACTTTGAATCGTTTTTATGAAGCAAGAAGGCATTTGCAGAAACAGCTGTGCTGCCTCCATTCCCTTCCCTCATCCTCCCAAGGAAATCATAAATCTTTTGAAGTTACAGCTTTGGGTTTCCAAGACTTTTGTGTGTTCCTGCCCACTGGTAAGGGTACAAATAATTACAGTGTGAGATAGACCATGTTTATCTCTCTGAGGGATAGGATCAATCCCAAACTCTTTGACTTTCAAACCCAGAATCACACTGTTCATTTTTATCTCAGCTATCAGTCTTCAAACAAACCAGTCTCATGAGGATTTTATGCCAGCTCATAAAAAGTTGAAAACAGTTTGGAATCTCAAGCATATTTTTGTGTTCCAGCTCTCTGTCCTTTCTCTTTACATGAATAGCTAATTAATGTTATCAGCTTTGGTTTTTTCAACTTATCTCTTACCTACAGGACTTTTATTTTAAATGTTCTTATCAGAGCAAGGCAGAAATTATCTTTACACTGGCAATCTCTGTAGTGTAGTGAAAACATTTCTATTTTCCTGCTAAAAACAAATTTTAATAAGGTGTGCTCTGATTTCCTCAAATAATTCCTAACAACCACTTTGCATCTGAACTTTTGGGAGGTCCTTATTCAAAAAGACATGAAACAAAGACTGCAAGCCTTCTTGGCTCTTTCTAAAACGACATGGGATCCCTTTTAAAAAGAACTTGGTAATTCTGGGTGCTCAATTTGAGAGACTCTCTAGGTGTCCAGAGCACTGCTGCTCAGCTTTTCCCAGTTACTGAGGACAGGCACCTGAAATCACAAATTTCAGCAATCTTGGCTTCTCTATCTCACTAATAAATTCAGTTTGCATTACAGCTACTGCTCCACTGATTCTTCTCTGCCAAGAATTGGAATAAATACCCATTAGGGATTGGAATTGGTTTACAGAATGGAGTAAGGAAAGAGTTTTAGGGGGAACTCCATCAAGCGTGGTTTAAGCAAGTGGAGAAGCTGCTGAGTAAATGGAGCATCCCCAGCCTGTCCCATGGCATGAAATTGGAGAAATCAGCTGCCAGGGCACTCCCTGGATTTGCTTGGGACCAGCCAGAGGGGCAGTGCATGGCTGAGCCTGCTGGAAATGAGACTCTGGAAACTTCCTGGAATTTCCACCCGCACGGCTCTGAAATCCCTGCTGAGTTACCCAAAGCAGCCACACCATCCCTGCTGGAATCCCACAGGGCCAGGAACAACCTGCAGGGTGCAGCCCATGAATATTGAATGTTATAGGAACCCGGTCTGGTGACTTTTGAATGACTTTAAAATTGTCAATAACAGCAGAGAGGGGTCACAGCTGTGAGCAGGAGGGAGAAAGATGAAACAGGCCTGGGAAGAGCTGGCCACTTTTATGGTGTTTGTGGTGAAATTCATGGCATTTTTTCATGGCTTCTCTGGTCTTTAAGACATTTCTTTCCCCACACACTCAGCTGCTGGGATATCCCCATCAAATCTGTATTTTAAGTGTTTGCACTCCACCTCTGGCTGTGGTGGGTTGTGGGAATTGGAAAATCAGAAACTTCCACAGACACTGAAGGGTTTGATCTGCAGCCTTGGAAAAAGCTTGGATTGATGTAAAATACATTGCACAGAAATTAATTAGAAAAACCATAAAATTATGTTTCTGTAGTTATAAGAATATGCCTTAAGTAAGTACTCCTTCATTATTGGCAGCAACAATGATAGTGGGTGAGGCTAAGGGAGTTGTTGGAGAGTTGTTGTATATTGTATTTTTACGTCAATCCAATCTTCTTCCAAGGCTGCACATCAAACCCTTCAGTGTCTGTGGAAGTTTCTGATTTTCCAATTCCCACAACCCACCACAGCCAGAGGTGGAGTGCAAACACTTAAAATACAGATTTGATGGGGATATCCCAGCAGCTGAGTGTGTGGGGAAAGAAATGTCTTAAAGACCAGAGAAGCCATGAAAAAATGCCATGAATTTCACCACAAACACCATAAAAGCAGCCAGCTCTTCCCAGGCCTGTTTCCCTTTCTCCCTCCTGCTCACAGCTGTGACCCCTCTCTGCTGTTATTGACAATTTTAAAGTCATTTAAAAATCACCAAACCGGGTTCCTACAATCTTAAATATTCATGGGCTGCACCCTGCAGGTTGTTCCTGGCCCTGTGGGGATCCAGCATGGACAACAAAGGGCAGAGAAAATACTCAAAAACTTGAGCTTGGAAGTGTTTGAAGACTGTTAAACTTTACAACCTTTAGCAGGGCTTACACCTTGTTGTGCACAGCCAGTTTGTGGCTGCCACGTTGTTCATGCTCCATGAAGTCTGCACAGGCACAGACACAAACATTTCTGTCTGCAAATTCCAGTCAGGAGTGCTGCTGCCCTGGAACATCTCCTGGTGTCACTTTTCTCACACATCTGTGCCACACGTGCTCCTTCTACACCTCTATCTCCCCGTGCTAGGATGGGGCAGTGATAAGATGGTGCTGGGGAATAGAAATTTCCTTTTCCAAACTGCTCTGCTGCTTTTCCATCTCTGCCACGGGGCTGGAGTGTGTGGAGAGCAGGAAATTACAGGGTAAGGATTGGAGAGACTTTTAAAAATTGATTTTTTTTTTTTTACCATCCATAAAAAAGCAGTGCTGGCTGTCAGTGTGCTTTTAACATTAATTCCTGCTGGGATATGTATTCCTGAGTGTGTGCACATGTGGTGTTTGTTTGGGGGTTTTCCACCACATGAAATTATTTTTTAATAACTTTATACAGACAGCAAAATATGTGACACTGTGCTAATGGGACCATACAATCACTATCATCAGTAGAACACAACTCAACAGAGAAATACAGAATACTTGTTTATTCTCCCAGTGAAAATCAATTCTCTTGTAGCTGCTTAATTGCTTTTCCCCTCTCCCTCCTGTTCTTCCAGCTAAAATTGATTTTAGAACTGCTTTTTCAAGGGGGCTCCCCTTTATCAGACACCCATGAAAAGAGATCATTAGAATGGTCATAAAATGTCTGCAGACATCCCATTGTGGGGTTAGAGTTGGGCCCCAAAATAAACTGAAACTGCAAACCCATTGTGGAGGACTTCAATGTCTTTGCAAGGATACAGCTTGGAAAACTTCAGAGGACAAAAAACACTGTGCAACATTTTTGCAAAATGAGAGCGTCTCACCCTCTCCCCAGGAAATTAATCAGAGTGCAATCAAAATATATTTCCAGCTGCTGGAGTTCACTTCCTCCCTCGTCGATGCTGCTCACACAAACCTCGAACCCAAAGTGGTGTTGGCTGAGCAGCCGCTCTCAGAAGCTGCATGAAGTGGCAGTGCCTGCTTTTATCCCTGCTTTTATCCCTGCTTCGTGTGCTCCTGCTTGCTGGGACTGCCTCACACAGAAATCACACGTGTGGGAGGGGAAAAAACACAGCACAAATCCCCCTTGTAGCTGGTATTTATTCCAAATCAAGCAGAGACTTCCCGAGTGTCAGTGGGAATGATGCCTTAGCATTTTGGCTTGTATATATTTAATTTATTTGTAATCCTGCAATTCTTCAGTGTAGAACTCCAAACCCCACACTCAGTGTCAGCTGCAGCTTTCCCATTTTGGGCAGACACAACAATTCCTCTCCAGGCCTGGCAATCAAGGACACCTCACTGCCTCAGGCCCAGAGATGGGAGCAAAAGGGACTTGGGGGAGCAAACCTGGGGTCAATGACTTCATTACCTGGAGCTGGAATTGGCAGATGAACCCCCAATTGGCAAATGGACCAAACTTATACAAGTGTAAAAACCCTGACCCATGGTCCATTTTGGGTGTAGGCCCTGGGGGCTTTGTCTGCCTGAAATGTACCTGAAGACCCTTCAACAAATAGAACTGCTTTTTATTCCCTTAATTCTGCCTGGCCTCTGGTTTCAGGTAGCCCAAAAAGGCATCAGGATCCACAGAGTTCTCACCTGGAATTGTGGCTTTGCTGTGGCATTCCTACCCTGCCAACTGGGATCAGGGCAGCAAAGTGAGGAAAAGATTGAGATGAAGATGGTTCCAGAGGTGAAACAACAGCTGAGTGCCTAGAAAAGCAGGGCAAGGAGTTCATCCTCTGTATCCCAGGTGTTTGGCCATTCCCAGGAAAGCTGAACTCCATCTTGCACAATTTTATTGGGAAGAGAAACCCCACAGCTCTCAGCATTTCCCTCTCCATCTCCTCCTTTTCTCTGGTTTTTATTGCTGAGCATGGTGCCTCAGGACATGGAATATCCCCTGGATAACTGGGATCAGCTGTCCTGGCTCTGCACTCCCCAGTTTCTCCTGCACCCCCAGTTTCCTTCCTGCTGGGCTCAGAAGCAGAGCAGGCCTTGCTGTGCAAATATAAAAGCGCTGTTTGCCGTTGATTTGAACATCCCTGTGTCATCAAAATTTGGCCACAAGTCCCTAAATGAGCCTCACAACATGAACTGTGGAGAAAATTGACTGTGTCTGAGCCCAAAGCAGGACATGGGGAGCAATCAGAGCTGCAGGGAAGACCTGGGACAGGCAGAATGGGGTGGAATGGGGCCAGAACATCGGGGCTTGATGCTCTTCCTCTTGTGAAAGGGAGCACAAAAACCACCTTTCCTGCAGCACCAGGAGCTGTTTGGCTTTCTCTGCAGCACAGTCCCTCCCAGGGCACTGCTGCCAGCATTTCAGCAGCCACAGGCTCCCAGGGAACTGGTCCCCGTTGCTTTCTGGGGTTTATTGCCTTGGAGAAAAAGCCAAATCAATTCAAACACAAAGCCCACGGCACAGAGGGGATTTTAAGGGACTTGCTGCCAAACTTTAGAGCACAGCACCAGTGGAACAGGGGGCTGGTGGCAATCCAGAGCCTGCAGGTGACTAAAACTTGTTTGCACATCCGACAGGAGGAAAAAAAAACACACTAGAGAAGGAGTAATAAAAAGAAACATCAAAATATTGGAAATATTGCACTACTGAGCTAGAACTAATGAATTTGCCTGACTATCCTGAGCAGACATTGCAAACACAGCACTGAGTGCAGTCACAGTGCCAGCAGAAAACACAAAATGCTGGCGGCTCCTAAAATGGCAATAAGTCTATTAAATGGCTCTGCATACAAAATCATTGTCAATATTTTAATATTTGTATTTCCAAACTGACATTAAAGCTGGCATATGGGTGAGGGTATCCAGTTACCAGAGGATGATGGCAGAACTTCCACTGAGGAAGGGTTTGTCCTGGCAATTCCAACATAAAGCCTGAATTAAATCTCTGATGGTTTTTAATCTCTTTCCAAACAGATATGCTGGTGTGTTTGGTTGATAACTGAGGGTATTTTTAGCTTTTTTAGCATTCCTCTGGGTGTCTAGCATTGCTTTGAGTGTTGCTCAGTTCTGCACATCAACAAGTTCACACAGCACAACTCATGTGGGTTTGGGGGAAAAAGAGATTGGCAGAGATTTGAGGACTCCCTTTTCAAGGGCTGTTAAAGATTTGGGATGTGAGTGGTTATTTTGAGTTGGGAGCTTTTTAGGAGATAAGGAGGAATAACACTACTTCAGTTCTTTGTAGAGAAGGATCCAAGTTTTGTTTAACTGAATAACACAGACCTCACTGAGAGCCATTTATTGCCCTGGGTTCAGTTTTCTGGCACTTTCCAGAGATCTCCTCTGACTTGGTGGCAGAAATGTTCCTTCTCGTTTCTCTTATTGACACAGCTCCCCCAAAACAGTGTCTCAGTCCCTTAGATTTAACCCCCAGAAATCCCCTTGTCTCAGAAAATCAGTCCTTATGCTCAGATATGCACTTGGGGATACTCCTTCTCTTCCAGCAAACTGCTTTGAAACAGAAACTCTTACATTTAAAGTTTATAATCCTTTGCGTCACCTGCCTTACTATATCTTAAAATAAAACCAAAAATGCATTGATGCTTTGAGAGAAGAACTCGATTTTTTTTTTTTCTTTTTGTGTGGTGATATCCAACCCCTGGAGGTGTGAAATCTGGGGGCAGATTTGTCAGTCATGCATTGAACAAACACCACCTTCCTCTCCAAGGTGCACCACAAGCTTGGATCTAGAGAAGTGTTGCAGGAGTGAGGGGAGCTTTGCTTCCAAGCTCCTTGACAGAGGGAAAAAAATGTTGCCTCTTGCATCCGTAAACCTGTTCAAGAGAAGGTGGAAAATGGATCTGGTGCTTCTGTAGTCATCCTTCCAGGGTTTTAGTGCTTTATTTCCCCTCTGGAGGAGCAAGAAATCAAACCTCATTCACACCAAGAAATATATTTATATTTTATATATATATTTATATTTATATTTATATTTATATATTTATATTTATATTTATATTTATATTTACATTAACATTTATATTTATTTGTTTGTTTTGGTTTGTTTTGTTTTGTTTTTATCTCTATCTATACACAAAGTTTAAGTTCCTCCTCAGCAAATCACACTGCCTGAACACAGCTTGCTATCAGTTGCACAACCAGGAGGAAATGCTGATGAGATTCAATTAAGTGGTACAAAAGAACTCTCTCAATTGACTCGTTGCATTCCTGAGCCCATTTCCCAGGGATGAGATCCAATAAACCCTCAGAGGGCAATAATCAATGAATTGAGTACAAAGCCCTTTGGGTTCCTCCAGTTTTCAGTGTCTGAAACAGTTGTTTCTGAAAGATTTTGGGGAAAATAATACAGAAAGGTCTGCACAAGCCCAAATCCTGGCACAAGCACTCTGCAATCCGGAAATTGTGTATTTCAAATGATGTGAGGTTTTTTCTGAGGTCCCACTGACCCCTTTGTGCTGTTCACCGATAACCTAAGAAGGAATTTAAAGGTAAAAAAAAAAAGATGCCTATGTGGAACTGTCCTCTTTTCCCATGACTTTGAGGAGAGAGTTCTCCCTGTGCTGTGTCCATGAAGATTTTCTATTTTCCTGCTATGAACAAATTTTATAGATTTTTTAAAATTTTCTCCCCAGAATTTGTGTGGCACTGGGGCCATGGGACGTGTGGCTGTGGCCACCTCTGTGTGACATCTTCCTAGATAGCAAGGTCCCCTGGCTTCCAAAAAGTGCCCAACACTCTGTTCTAGCAGGAGGGAAAAAAAAAAAAAAACAAACACAGCTTGTCCCAAATTAATCTGACACGGTTTGCAGGATAAAAGTAATGTTAACTGCATTTGGAAAATAATCTCACTACACCAATAAACTGCAGAACCAGCCTGAATGCAAGGGGCTGCTTTGAAGCAGAGTGTGTTGGAGGAGGAAATTTGGAAAACTTTTTTGGAGGACAGGAAAGGCTGGCCCTGGCAGCAGCTTTCCCAGCCATTGTCCCTGCTGGAGCTGGCTTTTGCCACTTCCTCAGCCACACAAGGCTTCTTTAGTCCCTTTTCTCCCTTGGCTCAACGCTGTGATGAGAGGTTCAAGTCTTTTGTCCCTGCTATACTTAGTCCCTCTGCTTGTGTGCAAGTTTTATATCCCTTCCAGATGTTGTCAAAGTCCAATAACTGCTCTGTGCAGCCAAGACAGATGTAAGCTATTTTTTAAAACACAATCCAAGCCAACTTTCTTTCTTTGAGATGTAAAAATATAACAAAGACTTATGAATGCCTTTTAATGCTTTAGAAATGCAGAAATAAGTGCTGTAATAACCATTAGATTATTTCTCATCATCTGTCAAGACCAAATCACAGCTCTAACAGAGTCACCGTGGCTGGGCTCCAGCGCAGTCATCACCAGGGACCTGCTCCAAAAACCATTGTCAAAGTCAACAAGAAACTTTCTTCCATTGAGTTTGGGGTGATTTGGATCAGGCTTCAAACTGCCCAAGCTTGCAGAGACTGCCTTTGGTCCTCCCAAAGCCAAAATAAACACAGAGGGTGCTGCTGGTGGAGATGTTGACTGCAGAGATCTCCACAGCACTGCCTGGGGGAGTTTGGGCAACCAGTTCCAGAAAACAGCTCAGTTCTTTCCTGAACTTTTCAGTTCTTTCTTTCTTGTCTTTCAGTTATCTCCTCTGGCTATGTCCCTTTCTGCATCCCCACCTGAACAGCTCCAGTCCTTGCTGTATCCCAACCCTAACAGGTCAGGTGATGGCAAAAACCTGCACACAAGGGATAAGGAGCACCAATTCAAGTGTAACAGCTGAAATACTGAAATACTACTGAAATGCTGAAATACTGAAATAACACTGAAATGCTGAAATACTGAAATACTGAAATAATACTGAAATACTGAAATACTACTGAAATAATACTGAAATAATACTGAAATACTGAAATACTTCCACATCAAAGCCAACTGTCCCAAAGCAGCAGAAAGATTTCATTGCTGCCTGACCCCGTGAGTCAGGAGTTGTGGATAGTGACACACATTCCTGCTGGCTTTAATCAACAGATAATTATGAGCAAATTACAATCATAATAGCATATTCCATCCCAAAGGCTGTTGATAAGAAGTTGGCCAAATGCTGTGCTTAATTACAAGTTCAAATGGGAGTGGGTGTTCTTTAACCTCTGCAATGCAGCCCCTTCCATGAGAGAACTCTGCACCTGAAGGAGGATTGGAACTGAAGGAAGATTGGGAAGATTGGCCCTGTTCTCCTGACCACACCTCTCTGTGCAAGGAGAAGGGCATGGGATGAAGACTCTGGAAAACTCAGTGGGAATATTTGGTTCCAACACAGCTGGAAGCTGTGTGAGTGGAATGCTGTACAGACAGCATGTACAGGGCCTTGCATGAAAAATGCTGGCCAGAACTTTGGGACTCACTGGATCCCCTTCCAGCCTTCCCTACAAGCAGCTCTCTGCTCAGCCACAGGGTCACACCTGCAGGGTGACATCCCTACCCAAGTCCTGGCTGGCCGTGACCCCACTGAACTCAAACCTGAGGAGTTGCAACCCACAATGACCACCAGCCTTGACAATTTAGCAAATTATCAGCAATGAAGTCTAATTGTTACTGCTTGAATCTTATGTCCCGTATTCAGGACATGATCTTTATCTGCTCTGAGTAAATTACTGTCTGATCTCCAGACATCAAAAGCAGCAAAAAAGCAAAACCACGAAACAACACACACTGACCACAAGGCTGTGTTTTCCTTTTGGCAGAAAAAGCAGCTACCTTTTGGGATGAAAGATGACATTCTGGAATTGTTTAAGCAGTTGGCAAATGGAAAGATCAAAGCAGCAGTCTGTTTATGTGTCACCTAGAACAGCACCACAAGCACAGCACTGGAGCTGGGGGTGCAGCATGAAAACTGCTGCAAACACAGACAACAACACTCCTCACACCTGCCAGAGCCAGGCTGAGGTGCTTTGTGCTTGTCAGTGCCACTGCTTCAGGTCTTCCTTCAGGCCTGCAGGGAGCAGCTTCCAGTTTACACTCATTTTTCAACTGAAATATGTGTAAGGTTTCAGCCCTCAAACCCTCAGTATTCCCTTAGATTGCTAAAACAGTGCCTGGGTAACTTTTCCTGCCAAGACTCTCCAGGTGACACAATTCCTGCTCCTGTGGGCAGCCCTGCCCCATCTGAGGTATTTTCGCTGAACGGACAGCAGGATGCTCCAGTCTTCTCCTTTTCTCATTAACACCTGCAGCCAGGCCCATGCCACCCCAAAATGTCCCTGAGGGGAGGCAGTCCCCAGGCACATCCCACAGGCGCCAAGCCTGCCTCCATCCAACAGATTCCCTGAGATTTGTGCTTCTGAGTCACCAGCTTGCCCACACAGCAGGAGAAGCCTGGCACATTTATAAATAATCTGGGGGAAACTCGGGGGAAACCAGAGCTTTCCTCCCTCATAGGAGCTGCGTGCAACAGGAGCTCCTTTTAGATATTTTTAAGGAACTCCACAGCACACAAAGGAATTCAAATCAGGATGTTCAGGGGACAGACAGGGTTCCACCCGGAGATACCAAGAGCAGCACAAGCCTGTGCTGAAATCCATGCCTTGATCTCGTGGCTGTTTGTTTAAAGGTACCTTGGACACTTCTCTGGACCTTCTAAGCCCCCAAATCTCTGAGTGAGGATGGAAGAGCTGCAGATCGTTCTCAAGTCACTGAACTGCAGCGTGACATCCAACTTCAAACAGATCTTTCCACTGGGCCATGCCACAGCTCTCCTCACAGGTAAGGCTCAGAGACAGATATGGCCCCCAAAATACAGCACAAGACTTCTTCCTCTCCAAATTCTCCCTGGCACAACTTGGGGCTGTCTCCTCTTGTCCTGTCCCTTGTTACTTGGGATAAAAGACTGACTTCCATCTCCCTTTATTCAGGAAGCTGTAGAGAGAGGTAAGATCTCCCCTGACCCTCCTTTTCTCCAGGCTAAACCACCCCAGCTCCCTCAGCTCCTTCTCCCGAGACTTGTTCTCTAATATCAGAATGACAGGATTATTTTAGCTTTTCAAATCTCTCATGGATCAGACTAAACTGAATTCAGGTGGGCTTGAAATCTACCGAAATGCAGGCTGGAATGCAGGTCACAGCACTGGCCGGGACAATTTGGGACCCACTACAGTAGGGTTTTGGGGGTTTTGGTCTGCACCTTGGTGGCTGTTAGTGTCATTTATTCCCTTAATTCCCTCACAGAATTGATTCTTTTAATGTCAATTTATTCTGCCAAACTGGAGCTTTCCATTATAAATACATCTAGGCTCAAGCATCAAAAATGTGAGAAGTGGTCCCACCCATGGCTGCCAGTGCCAGGTCAGGTAGTCTTGACCTTTTCCAGTGGTTCTGACCTTTTCCAGTAGTTTTGACCTATCCACAGCAAACAGTCCCAGAGGCAGAAGCCGGCCAGCCCCACTGCAGTGTCACCAGAGCTGATGGCACGTCCAAGCCCAGAGAAAGGCATCTCCTGCTCCACATCCAGCCTCAAGGGAAAAGGAGGAGTCAATTTTTTCTCTGAGAGCAGCTCTGAACAACTGAATATATCCTGTATTTTTAAAAGGCTGAGTCAATCAGCACCCATGCTTAACCAAAATGCAAGGACAATGGCACTGTGATGAAGACAAGGACTAATCAAGTGCTAATCAGTAGCAAAATCTATAACCCTGAAGAATGATAGGAGTTACTCATTGCTGCTGTAAAAATCAGCTCAAATATCATTAGCTATTACCTTTCCAAGCCACATGGCCAAAGAAAATTCCTGATTATTATGGTGGATTACAGGGCAATCCAATTATTATTCTCAGCATAAATACTCTTTGTAATTAATGGGCAACAGAGTTAAACTCTGCTGACATGTTTTCTCTGTTAAAACTTGCAAGCAGATCATTGAAGATTTTGAGTAATCTGGCAATCTTTGCACAATTAGCTGGGTTTGGAAATGGTAATTAGCCCATTTTAAGCCCTGATCTTTATGTCCTAATAAACATCAGTGTTTATGTTCCTTTTGCTGTGTGATTATGACGTGTTAAACATTGGCTCACATATCATCCTTAATTTCACACTGAGCAATGTGGACATTGAGCAAATAAGGGGATGGGTTCATGATGCCTTGGTGGGGAAAACAAAAGTAAAAGACCCCTTCAGGCCTGCTTGGGATGGAAAGGAGGAGGTCAGACCCTCTTAACTCAACATGTGTTTGACAGCGCAGTTCATGTGCCTGGTTACTGATTTGGTGCATTTTAACACAAAAATTGTGAGTGTTACCTGACTTTCCAAGTTGTGTTCTCATGCAGTGAGGCACAGGACAAGACAGGATTGATCCCATCACTGTGATGGTTGCTTGAATCCTGCTGCAAGAGAAACCATCACGGAACACTCTCCAGCAGGTGTTCTCTGGGGTCTGTCCCCTGGGCTGCTGTCCCTGCCTGTGACAATCCTGCTCAGTTCCATGTTTCCTCTCCCTGCTCTGCACTTTGCCTGGGTGCCTGGGCTGGGGCTGTCCTTCGTCACCTTGGCTCAGGTGTCCCCACCTGGCCCTGTCTGATCTTACTGAGGGAGCATCAAACTGAGCAGGATTCCATAGATGAGACCATTCTGGCCACCTTTTTGAGGAGGCTCGGGAACACATCTGTGCCTTCACATGTTCAAAACACAGTTCTAGACATTCCTGTTTGAAATCAATTCCGCACTGCTGCCCCAGACCCGGTCAGAGAGCTCTCAGCCTCCAGCAGCTCCCCAGACTGGCCATTGTCAACTTCTCCGGTCAACTTTGGTTCACCGGGGCCGGGGGGGAACCAGCTGAGGGCACCAGATCCCTGGACTGGGTCTGCAATCCTCGAGCCTGCCCGGAGCAGAATGAGGGAAAAGGGTGAGCTGGTCACAGGTGTCACCTGGCCCTGCGACACGGGGCCTCAGCCTGCCACCAGCCCCGAGGGGACCCGCCGGCCCCGAGCGAGAGGATCCATCAGCCCCGAGGGGGATCTGCTGGCCCCAAGGGCATCCATCAGCCCCAAGGAGCATCTGCCAGCCCCGAGGGGACCCGTCGGTCCCGAGGGGGGTCTGCCAGCCCCGAGGGGACCCGTCGGTCCCGAGGGGGGTCTGCCAGCCCCGAGGGGACCCTTCGGTCCCGAGGGGTGTCTGCCAGCCCCGAGGGGACCCTTCGGTCCCGAGGGGTGTCTGCCAGCCCCGAGGGGACCCGCCGGTCCCGAGTCTGCCAGCCCCGAGGGGACCCGTCGGTCCCGAGGGGGGTCTGCCAGCCCCGAGGGGACCCGCCGGTCCCGAGGGGCGGTCCGGGGGCGGGCGGGGGCGGTGCGGGCCCGGCCCCCAGCCCGCGCGGGCGCTGCCGTGCGGGGAGGGCGCGGCGGAGCGGCGGGCGCCGAGCTTTAAATGAACATTAATATCGCTCGGGGAGGGCAGCGCCGGTGGCTCGGGACGGGCGGCGGCGGCAGCGGCATCTCCAGCTCCTCTTCCTCCTCCTGCTCCTCCTCCTCGGCCGCGGCGGCAGGTAGGCTGTGCGCTGTGACCGCGGGGTCCAGCCCGTGCCCCGCGGTGCTCGCGCCCCGAGCGCCCGGGATGCTTCGGGATTCAGGGATGATGCGGGATACAGGCATGCTGCGGGATAGAGGGGATGCTGTGGGATTCAGGGATGCTGCGGGACGAAGGAATGCCGCGGGATACAGGGATGCCGCGGGATGCAGGGAAGCTGCGGGATGCAGGGATGCTGCGGGATGCTGTCGGGGCGCAGAGGGGGACGCGGCAGCCCCCGGGGGATGGAGGCTGAGCCGGCGCCTCCTCGAAGGGCGGCGGAGCCCCGCGGGGAGCGGAGCGGCGGCGGCGATGGCCGGGATCGGCCGCCTGTTGCCGGCTGTGGGAGCTCGGGGAGCAGCCGAGCCGGCGTTCGGGGGCTCGGGCAGGCGTGCCGGGCTCGGCGGAGCCTCCCCGGTCCCTGCGCGCTCCGTGCGGGCGGCAGAGCCGGCGGTGCGGGGTCCGGGGCTCCGCGGGCGCTCCCGGCAGCGAGGGGCTCTCGGCGCCGTGGAAAGCTGGACCGGCCTCGCCCCGATAATAAAAGTTCTTTGCAGAAGGCGGAGTGGTTTATTTTCTTTCGTTTGCTCCTCAAACGCGTCCCGATGCTCCGCTCGCCCGTGGCGGAGCGCGGCTGCGGAAACACGAAGTGTCAGCCCAGCGCTCCGTTTCTGGCTTGTTGGGAATGGATTTAAAGCTTTAGTTATAATTTCAGTGCATCTGAGAGCTTCGCTCGGTTGCTTTGGAACTCGTTTAAGACTGTATTTTCAACGGAGACGAGTGAACTTTAAAGAAAATCAGGTCAGCCATAGATTCCGGGCATCAAACCCTTTCAGGTCCCCGAAATAGCCACAGAAGTAGCGTGACCAATTCTTTTTTCATGCACAAAGCTTTTTCCTTTTTATTTTGGTTGGAATTTCTGACGGATACCGGAGCTCATCAACTGGATCTTTTCAGCTTACTTTAATGAAATAAGCATGCTTTCTAAGCCTGCATTTTGATGCAATTATATTAGTGTCCCTTAAGTACACGAGGTTTGAGTTTCTGATAGAGCTTGTAGTTCTTAAAATAATAAAGTCTGTTTAGCAGAAGGTTTTTCTTTGTGCATTTTTAAGGTTTAGATTGATGGGAAGGTAAGGAAGAAGATGACTGAGAGGGAACATGGATATGAGCTGTTATGGGGTAAAGAATACGCTTGGATATTAATGGAAAAGGTTCAGAGGGGACGTTTTATTTCAAAAATTCTGCACTTGAAACAAGGCTGTTCGTAAGTTTTTGCATCTCTTATAAAGTCTCGAAGCCAGGATTGACAAATATTTATCTCGCAGTAAGTGGGTCAGATGATAACATCTTCCACTGGATCTCTCACTTCTGTATTGGACAGCTTTGGTTGCTAAGTAGCTCTGAATTGCTAATCCCAAAGTCAATGATGTCATAATGACATCATCACATCCTTTCACCTGATTGATTCTCAGAAGAGAACAGTAATGAGATTTGATATACATGTCCCATCTCTTTAATATTCTTCCTCTGCTTCAGGGGATTTCCTGACCTGCCTGGCAAATTCCAATGAATCACACTGAGCTCTAGTAAAAAGACGTTTCTTTTGGAGACGAGGTGGAACATTAAAGGGACAGTGGCTGCTCCTGGTCCTTTCAAAAGCCGAGGAACTTGGCAGCTTGTGTTTCAAATGTGGAGTTGTGGATATGGAGGGCAGTGATTAAAACTCGGACTTATTAAATTCGCGTGCAGGTGTGAAAGTGGCTCGGGTTTCAAAGAGGATCAAGTCACTTCATGTGTGTGAGTCGGAGTGCTGCAGGTGCTGCAGGGAGCACAGAGAAAGCAGGAGCTGTTTCAGCTGCCAAAATAAATTGCAATTCTAATGGTAAATGCATGAAATCTGTCAGGAATTGCCATGTTAAGAATGGTACTGAACACTTCTGAAGACAGCTCAGAATTTATTTCTCTTTCTAATTAGGCAGCATAATTGGTAAGTTTGAAGGATTTTAACAGCAACACTGCCATCACAGGGAACTCCTTGTAAGAGAGTTTTAAATATTCAGTGTATGGAATGTGCACAGAATTGATGGGTTTGGTTCCTTCTGAGGTGAAAGGCACAAATGGTGTCATTTGCTCATGATCAGCAGGGACTGCTGGTTGTTACAGCTGGTTTTTATTGTGTGTGTCCACATGAGCACAGTCTGTGTGAATTTTAGGTGTTTTCCTCCTCAATAACTTTGTGATCATGAATTTCTCCACAGACAGTGAGTTTGAAAGATTCCAGACGGCAGTGTATATTTCAGGTGTGCAAACCTTCTTGCTTCACAAGGGAGAAAAGAAACAATTTCCATTTGTTTTGTGGAACGTGTGGCTCTGTTTGGTAAAGTGAAAAGCTGAGCCCCTCTCAGAACACTCAGAGGCTGCACAGCCCAGTCTCACTTGATTGATAAATACCGTGGGCTGCTAAAACTTATTTCAGAAGTAAACAATGATTTGTTGGTGTGGATGAGTTGGTGTTAATGTATTTACTGAAGGACTGATTGCTGATTTTATTCCTGCTCCAGAGCTGCAGTGTTGATGGCACTGTTAAGTCTAACAGAGTAGTAATTGAACATGAGGAGTGGGAACGAGTGGGAAGGCGGTGGGGGAAGATGTTTTTGGCTCTGTGTTTGAATCTATTCACCCTGTAAGTGCAATCCAAGCTCCAGATGCAAAAGGGAAATTTCTAAATAATCTGCAAGAGTTCTGCACTCCTCGTACTACACGCAGTGACAAATTTCCACAAGCTTTAGATTCTTTCTGGGATGACTCAACTACGAACAAGTGATTTGGAAAAAAAAATATTATCTCTGAAGAGAATCCTTGGTGACAATTTCTTTTCAAGTTATCTTAGGATTTTCTACTTACCATGATCTCTTCTAACTCATGCCTGCCTTGAACGTTGGAGACGAGAAATGAGTTTGGACTTGGGGATAAATCTGTGCCTTCCAAGTGCACGTTGGAGGGTCAGCTGTGACATTTGCATGGTTGTGCTTTGGATGTGGTGCCACATTTGGTTACATAAAGCAGAGCACCTCAGAGCCTCCCCCGAGCTGGCAGGGCAGGGGTGATGCTGCAGCATCCCTGAGCTCTCTGAGCAGGTGACAGAGGGGGACAGGGCTGTGCTCACAGCAGGACAGAGCTCACACACACAGCAGGACAGAGCTGTGTGCTCACACACACGCGGGCTCAGCTCGTGCAGAGCCTCAGCAAAGCTCGGACCAGGCAGCTGAGTCTCTGCTTGTAACAATAGCAAAGGGAAATTCAACCTTTAGGGTTTTAAACCACAATCAATCTGCTTCAGAACCCGACTGAGATGTTTTGTCCCCCTGCGTCCAGCCCTGTGTCTGTCAGGGTGAGGACAGCCACTGTTTCAGCCCCAGCTTCTGCTCCTGTCCTCAGCTCTGCGTGAGGATAGAATGAGGCACCCACTATATTACTGGATTTACTTTTCTGCTTTTTAGATGTAGATCTTTAAGGGGAAAATAATATCAATAAGGGCTTCACAGACCACCTGTGTGGGCCTTTTATCAGGGCAAGACTGGCAGTTGAGTATTTGAAACGTGTAGTGTGATAAGCAAATTCATCTACAGCTGGATCTTTATTGATGGAGAAAAGTCTGACAGAACATGGACAGGATTTGTCCCTTATAAACTAGGAAGTAAAATAATTAATAATCCCAATGATGTGCAGCAATCCCAGCGATCTGCAGCAATCCCATCCCAGGGATCTGCACCAATCCCAGGGATCTGCAGCAATCCCATCCCAATGATCTGCAGCAATCCCAATGATCTGCACCAATCCCAATGACATAAAACACCCCGTGAAATGAATAAAATTACCCCAGATATTTTCACTAACATTATCCAATAGCTATGAAAGTTCTATTTAAGACGTAAATTAAGAAATCCGAGGTACCAATTTTTTTCCCAAAATTTCTTTTCTATTCCAAGTGGGCTCTAAAAGGATTTGTTGTCCAAAACTAGAAGTTATTTTAAAATGATTCCTACAGTGAATTTTTAAGATGTAAACTTTTGATTTGATTTCGGTTTTGATCTTTATCTATAAGTTATATTTTGGAAGGAAAGTGATGTTGAGAGCAAACTCAGTGCTGATTTCAGTCTGGAGTGCTTAGAGTAACCTTTGTGTAAATGGAATCTTTTCTGGCAAAATAACAATTATTGGAATGTTTCACTAGAATGATGTTGCAATGAAAAACGTACAGTGAGAAATCAGTACTTTTTATACCAGTTGTATTCAGGAGTTTATCAAGTGATGCCTACACAGCTGAGGTTCATTTTTTGGTGTTACAAAATTGTGTAACAAGACTAAAGTCTAGGATGGAAGAAAAAGCCATGTTAGTGATGCATAAATACATTACAAAATTTTCTTTGGAAACAGATGCTTTAATTTACCAATGTGATCCTTTTAATACAATGTATTTCTTTTAATACAAACTACAAATTCCTAAGGAAATTATCCCAGTCTGATCCTGAACTCTGCTTGTGCAAGGAATTATGATTATTTCCCCCCATCTTTCTGAAGTAGAGCAGACAAAACTCAAACTGCAAACTCTTTTGCCAGAGAGGTTTACTCATCACTCCACAGCAGTGGGTGAAAAGTTTATGGAAACACTTCTCATCTGGAATATGACTTCTATGATGCTCTGGAAGGCAAAGGGCACCACCAATAATCCAATTAGTTACTCTGAGTTCTGTGATAAAGCTCAGGGAACCACTTTGCTGTTGGTTGCTTTGGTCTGGGATTTTTCTCCTGGCTGGAAAGCAGTGGAGACTCAACTGGAGACTCATTTTTTTCCTGGGTGAGTGGAGACTCATCTAACAACTGCCCAAAGAGAAAATCCTCTCTTCTGCCAAGGTGATATTGCTGTGTAACACCTCCCTTAATTCCACCCCCTGTGCCTCCCCCAGGCCAGTCTGCCCAGAGGAGCTGGGATGAGAGGAGGCAGCTGGTTAAAAACAAGGATCCCAGGAATTAAACACGGCCTCTGGTGGTGGCCACAACAAGGGGGGCACTGTTTGGTGCTCTTCTCCTCCTGGGTTGTTTTGAAAGGCCAGCAAAAGCCTAAGGAGGTGCTCAGGCAGTCACAGCACACAAATCCCCATTATTGCACTGCTGCTGCCCAGCCTTGGTGCTGGAAATTTTGCATTCTGCATCTTTGTTGCCTTCTGTAAATGTTACAAATAGCAGGAAGGGATGGATAAAACGACACAGATGCTTTAATTATGATTTGATTACAGAGCAACCAGAGGAGTCTATTCTGAGGAGTATGCAATTAGAGAAAATTCTGAGGACTATCTAACCTTCCGAAATTAAAATTAACTGGGATTATTTGAACGGGCTTTGAACATCTCTGAAAAAAGAGATCATTCCTCAAGGATCCTGCTGCTCTTGTCTGCTGGATCCTCTCTGGCTTAGCAGATGGGCTTCAGGGTAACACAATGTCATCCTCCTCAGCTGCTTGTGCTGCTTCCTACGCCTCCCAGTCCCATTTTATTCCCATTTTAGCATCCCTTGCTGGTCACTTACAGGAGGGTGACACAGAGCCTGGAAGGAAACAGCCACCCCTGGGTTGGAACAAACAAAAAGGGAGAGCAGTTTAAGCATTCCTGGGTCATCAACAGAGTTTCTCCATCCCAGGGGCAGGAAAAATGGAGCTGTGCACACTTGTGGTGCATGTTTCAAAGGGAAAGTGGGGATGGAAAATTCCATGCCTTTTCCTCTGGCAAATTATTTAATGGAAGGAAACTGTATGATTAAATATGTTAAGCTTCTCTGTGGGCTTAAATGGTACAAATGGGCTGAATTTAATTCCATTGATTTCGCTGGTTGTGGAACATGAGCAGAATTCCAAATCTGTCCCAGGATTGAGGAGCAGTGTGCCTCCAGCTCTAGTGTGAAACCACTGAAATCCCATGGAAGCTCCATCCTGGATGGGGACCATGGCTTTCTCTGCTGTCCTGAGCTGGGCTCAGCCAGCTGCACGGGGCAGGGGAGGCAGTGAGTCAGCCTGGCTGCAGGGGCACCAGCAGGGCACGAGTGCTTGTTGTGCCCTGCACCCAGACACGACCCCTGGCAGCAGCTGCAAACCTCTTGTGTGGCTCTTGCTTCCCCTCAGTGCTTGACACATTCATGAGCCAGTGGTGAAAGGGCTTTTTTTAGGTCGTCTTTTCTGTAGAAGTTTTCAGTGTTTATTGCTTCTGCTTGAAAATCGTGTGCAGAGCGTGATGTCAGCTCTCCAGCCTGGAGAGCAGGGCCTGCCAGGACCCCTCCTGGACTCTGCTGGGGCTGGAATGTTTGTTCTGAGGCTGGGGAGGGAAGAAGAGTGTCTCCCACCTCAGCCAGCCCTGTTCCTGCACTGTTTGAATCCATGAGAAGCCAGGAGATGGCTTTGGTGCTGCCTGGGTGCTCTGAGGAGGGATGGGGGTGCTGAGAGGGGCACAGCTGCTTTCCCCCATCCCCACTGGGGATGGCTGACCTTGGTTTTGACCTTGCTCACCTCCAGAAGCCCCCAGAGCTGCCCTGACAGGGAATGTGGCTGTCAGAGGTGCTGCTCAGGACACTCAGAGAATCGCTGCTCTTCCCAACAGGTGCTGAGCACATTTAAGCTCAGCTGAATTCAGCAGCCTGTCAGTCCCCTTTGTCACTTGCAAGGACATTTTCTGGCATAGTGCCTTATTTATTTATTTCAACGTCTCTTTTTAGGAGCCTTCAAATCCTCCAACTTCAAAGCATTTGTGTGTGTTCCTACTGACCCATGTGTATTTCCCAGGGATAAACCCCAGGCTGGCAACTTAAGGATGATTTTTCAAGGGTCTCTTTAATAAATGAGGTTATTTATTTTCTGCCTGAAATTCCCTGGTTGGTGACTAAGAGAAAGTTTGTATTAAGCTGTACAGAGCATAATGAGGTTGCTGTAATGCTTTGATGTGGAAATGCTTAAATGCCCAAAAAAAAAAGAAATGGTGTTATTGATAGAGCTTGCTTAAGGCATCTAGGGACAGTTTATATCAAGCAAATATAGATTATACTATAAAGATTATAGATTTTGATAATAGCCCTTTAAAACTTTAATAGCTGACATCATAAAAAGGTCAAAATCAAATTATTTTCCTGAACCATGCTGCTGGTGCTTACAAGCTGAGCCCTTTTTCAAAATAAAGACCTGTGTGATATCAATTATAGAGGCACTAATGTTACAATAGATGTGCAGGGAGATTTGATTTCCTAACACCTATTACAAACCCGTTCCTGGTGAACAACCTGCCTGGACAGGCTGTTCAGTGTGTGGAAATAAAAGGCTGGAGTGGATTTGCAGCACGTTAGTCTCGCCTAATGAAGGTGGTTACATAAGAGTCCCTTCCCCTCGCTGCTGGAACTCTATTTCCCATGCCACTTCTTGCTTTCCATGTTGCTGATAGATTAGAAAAACCAGACTTTGCTGCATTTTCTTCTTTTCTTCTTGTGTCTGTTCTTGAGGCTGATTAGCACAAAGTAGCTCTGAGCCGTGGCTTGGGCACCAGAGATTCTGAGAGCCTCAAACCGCCCAAATAATGGAGCAGGATGAAGGATGCTGGTTGCCATGGGAACAGTGCATGTGCCACACAAGATAATGGAACTGCTGTGGTGCAGGGATCTGTGCTGAATATTGATTTGAGCTCTCCTGCATTCCTTGGAAGAGCTGGGCTTTGGGTGTTCCACCTGGCAGGGCAGAGCAGCTCATCAGCTGGGCTGGGGCCAGGGAGAATTTCCTCCTCTGAGCAGAGCTGGCTTTTCCATGGGATGGGGGAAGAAAGAGCAGGAATTCCTGGGGAGAATTATCAGGGTCACAGCCTTTCCTTGTGGAGCTCACAGAGCCCTGGCTGTTGAGCTGGAGTTAATGAAGAGTTGGAACTGAGATGCTCCAGGGAAGTGCCCTGAATTAAAGTGACAATAAAACACTCAGGAAGCTGAACTTTCACCTGTGTAATGTTTCTTGTGGTGGCTGTCACCTGCACACCTGCACAGTGCCACAGTTCCCCTCTGTATCCCTTCATGGCAGCACTGAAAAGTTCCTTTTTGTTCCAGCTTGTCAAGGACGTGTCTAATTAGTGGCAGAGCTGTGCAAAATTGTGGGATTAAGAAACATCAACTCGTTGGCAGCCAAACATTATTATTATGGTAGTATTGGCCATTTTCCCCAAGCTGGACAAGGTCAAACATGAAAGTTTTAATTGAGGGAAGGTAAAACATGAAGGTTTTAATTTGGGGGAAAGTAAAACATGAAGGGTTTCATTTGGGGCAAGGTAAAACATGAAGGTTTTAACTTGGGGGAAGGTAAAACATGAATGTTTTCATTTGGGGGGAAGTAAAACATGAAAGTTTTCATTTAGGGCAAGTTAAACATGAGGGTTTTAACTTGGAGGAATTCTCTGGGAGCAGGATCACACTTTGTCCTGTTTTTTAGGTGAGGTTGGGATTCTTGCATAAAATGAACGATGCAGGACTGGTTCTGCTGTAATTTTGCAGCCTGAAGTTCTGGCTCCTGGAATGACAAAGAAGCTCTAATTATTGCTCCTCTAGCCCAGATCTTCAGTAAAAAAAACCAGCAAAACTTTCTTAGTATTTTCTCTGCTTGGCAAGAGGCAGCTGGGGCCACTGTTGCTCGCGAGGATTGTGCAGATGAGGTAATGCAAATTAAATTCCTGTCCTTCTCATGTTTTTCCCTCCAGGAAGGGTGATGCCACAAACTCCTGCTTACCTTCAGCAGGATTGCTGGCACTTGGCCACCTGTTGGAGAAAATGTTGTGTAATTATTGACCTTAGCAGCTTTTGGGAAATGATCTGAATTCTTTCATATCTGCCTCGTGCTCCTTGGACCTCCTGGTGTTGTCTGGATCAGCCTTAAAAGTACTGGACCTTTAGGAAATGTGAATTTCTGTGGCAGCTCTAATAAGATGCTTATCTTGAGGCAGAGATGGTGAACTTTAAAAATATCTGAGGTGTTATTTGTCAGAAATGTGTCTGGGAGAACGGATTTAGAAATTCTAGGCTGCTGTGCCCTCTGGGCACGATTTGCAGGTTTGTGTGACTTTGTTCTCCAGCACAGGTCATGTCCAATGTGGTGCTCAGAGAGCCATTCAGTTTATTCTCTCCTGCTGGTTTTGGGTTTAAATCCTGCCACTATATCCCAGCTTTATTGCCAATTCCAAAACCTGATTGTACAGGATCAGCTCCTCTGGACTTCTGGGGTTTTTGCATAGCCAGGACAAACTGAGGTATCATTTAAGACATCTTTTGATAACCAGGACACCTGCTCTGTAATGTACAGAAAAGTTATGTATTAGAGCACCTAAACACACTAGTGGACTTTGTTATGTTTAATTAAAGCCATTAGGGGCTTTTTTTTTTTTTTTTTGGTTGGTTGGGATTTTTGGGATTTTTTTTGCTAATGTTTAATGTTTTCTGAGTTTTTGTAATAATTTTGCAGGTGAAAATCTTAGTCTATTTTAGAAACAAAATCCATTTTGGATTTAGGGAGTGAACTAATTAATGAACTTGGACATTAGGCATGGCTTTAGATATCAGCAAGACTTCTGCCTGAGTGAAACCTCCTGTGTCCTGTGATCCATCCCTCCAGGTGCAGTTGCTGTGCACAGCAGGATTGGGATTTCTACCAGCTGCCAGGGATCAGCTGGCCAGCTTTGCCTGTAAATGTACAAATCCACGCCCCAGCAGCATTTGTGTGTGTGTGAAAATGTGTGTACTCCACGTTCCCCCCTTCTCCAGGGAGGCTCCTGCCCTGCCCTGGCAGTGGTTGAGATGATTTCTGGGGTTATGAAGTTCTTCAGCTCAGGTCCAAGTGAACAGACTGAGTGTCAGCTGGAGCTTTTGCTCTGGCCTGTGCTGTGCGCCCAGCTGGGAGTGGTTTGTCACCATAACGAGGTGACAATGTCGTTCTGAGCCAACCTGCAGCAGTGGCACAGCCATTGATTGTCACTCCTTTGTTCTTGGGCTGTCTGGGCTACTCCTGGGCAAAAAGCATCTTAAAGAAAGCTCAGCTTTAGGTATGGGGGCAAGCAGAAATGTCTATAACCACACACAGCAGCCTGGCTGTGTGCCTGTGGGGTTTTAAGGGGTTTTATGAGGTTTTAAGGGGTTTTATGGTGTTGATGTCTGTCAGCCTATTGCTCTGCACCCAGGAATTTCCTGTACCAAAATGGTGCTACATTTGATAAAACCAGGGGCTGTTTACACTGTGATATCTTCTCAACTGCCATTTTTCTGAAAAAGTAGACTTTGAGGGGATAAATCCCAAAGCCCTGTGAAAGGCAGGGAATCTGGTGCTGCTGTTCCATGGAAAACCATGCAAATGCTCGCCTGACCCCAGCTGACCCCTCAGGTGACCTCTCTTGGCTGAACTCCTCTGACCTGAGAGCCACCTGCTGACTGCTGGCGTGTGGTGCACAGCATTCTGTAATCCCCCCTGTTCACTGCACTAAAACTGGGATTACAAAGTAAATTACCTCCCTGTGGCTGCCCAAGTTTTAGGAGAGCAGGTTTGAGAAAAAATGTGGCTGCTGCCCCCTCCCCAAACCCACAAAAGCTCTGCTTGCTGGCTGGAACGCAAAATTGTACCAATGAACAGCCTGTGATGCTGAAAGGGGAATAAGAAGGAATATTTCTGGAGAAAACAGCAGGGAAGGGAGCCAAGTGTGTACCTTGGAAAGGGCTTGAATAAACCAACAGGAGTTTGCCCTGGCTGTGAATCTGGCCCTGGCATCCTGGTCCCTCCCCTGAGGAGATCAGGGAGGGTTTTGCTGGATCCCAAATACCACCAAAGGGGGTTGGCTGTGGTTCATCACTCGGAATTCTCTTTTGAAGTGCTCACAGCAGCCTTCCAGAGGAGGCAGCTTTGCATGGACATGTGGTAGAATTCCATCTTCATGACTGGCTGGAAGAGGGGATGGATGGCGGTGCTTCCAAACACAGGCAGGGCTGTGGGGAAGATTGTTCTCCCAGATTTGCATTCAGCCACTCCGAGAATATCAATTTCCCCTGAGCATGGGGATGATTCTGCTTTTACACAACAAGAGCTTCCAAGGAGGCACTGGAGTGACAAAAGCTGTTGCCAGGGGTCTCCAAGGCACTTGACAGGTTTATAGAGTGATGATAAACTGCTGGGGTAGTCCCAGTGGAAATTGGGTTTGATGGAAATAATAAAGAAGTGGAGGTGCTCAAGGACATAGTTCGAAAGCAATTTGGAGAGGCTGTGGAACATTTGGATTTGTCTCAGTGTGATTCCTCCCACAGAAGGGAGCTGAGCTGTGACTGGTGGGATTTATTACAGCTTTATACCTTTTCATACTGAAAACTGAGCTTCAGCACGAGAGCCTGCTTCTGTCTTTATGCAGATTACATACAAATAAATGGCTAGCTGATGGAGGTAATATCTTGGGGACAGGAAAGGTTCAAATGAAAATTCTCCAAGAATTCTTTTATTTTACAGGAGCCTGTATATCTTAGCCAAAATGGTTTTTTAGTGGACAAATATGCGCCTGAAAAGTGCTTAAATGGGCCTTTAAATATGTCCCAAAATTTCCTGGATAATTTTTTTAAGTCTATTTTTATAAAAACCACGCACACTATTATGTTCAGCTCACATCTGTGCCAGCACTGACAGTGGTAGAAAGGCAACCCCATTTAGTTTCTTTTGTTCTTTATATAAGAACTTGCTGCCTTGTCTTCTGAGCAACACAAAAGCTGTCTTATTTCAAGGAACACACACTTGCTGAGCAAACCCCTCAAGAGATTGTTTTGCCTGTCATGCTACCACTACATTTTCATTTGGCCACTATTTTTGAAGTTTTAGAAAACCTCAACAGAATCGTATTGCAAGGACAGAGCTGCTTGTGTTGGGATTTGCTTCAAGAGGTTAAAAAAGGGTTGCTGAGAGGTGCCTGAGGCATGGCAGGTAAATATCTGAGTACCTGGTGGTTAAAATCCAGGTGTGTTGTGGCCACAGGTGAATTATTTTCATTTATAGATGTGCTAAAGTTAAAGGTGAGATGGAGGGGCAGGGCAATAATCTGCCTTTTTACAGATGTTGTATGAAATTCTTTGTATTCTGACTCCCTCCAAAGCTTGTGTAGCTTCATTTTGGCCACAACCTATAGTGAGGATTAATTGAGTTCATGTCAAAATGAGCTGCTTCCTCCATCCATGCAGACAATCTAAAAACCACATTGGTGAGTATAAACAGACAGTCAAGCAAGCAGAATAAAAGTAGGCAGGTTTCTGGGCAGGTTTCTGGGCAGGTCAAAAAAAGGGGGTGACCAAGGTGTGCAGACTGAGGGAAAATTGCTGTAAATGCCCAGAGATGTGTCAGTGGCACTTCCCTTGGGGACAGGAACACACAGAAATAATTAACTCTGCAAAGGAATGGCCACAATGAGGGAGCTCAGAATTCTGCTCCGTGGGAAGCAGATGGGAACCATCAAGGCCACCCTCCCTGCCTGCCTTGGCTGCTCACAGGAGGCTCTTGGCAGCAGCACTGCAGAAATATTTGCTGCTTGCTCCTGAAGGAGCAGTTGCACCCTCTTGCATCCTTTGGGATGAAAGAATGGCCAAGGAGCCAAAGCCGGGGCATTTTTTTGCCTTCATGCACCATTTTATTCCACTTGGTCTGCTAATTTTTGGTAACAAGAAGTTCTGCTGCACTTAATCCAGCTCTCCCCAGCAGGTGCAGGGTTTTGCTGGGTCGAAGAGAAGAGTTTGCAGGTGAAAAGTTTGAACAGCAGCAGAGAACAACCTCAGCTTGAAACACCTCAGTCTGCTCAATGCTTGCTTCTGGATTAGGAGCATAAACAAGCAAAAAAAAAAAAAAAACCCAAAAAACTCTGCAGGATGCTTTAACCGCCTGAAAAACCCCAAACAAACCAGGCAAAGAGCAAAACCCCTAAGAACTGTTGTTTCAGAAGCAGCTGTGGGACACGAGAGATTACTCTGCTCAGCACCTGGCCTGTGCAGCAGCCTGCCTCATGTGTAAAAGAAAAAGAAATGTCTGTCTGCAGCTCCTTCTGTTATCAGGGCTGGATTCTTGCACTCCTGCAGAGTGAAGGAGATTTCCATGGGTGCCATCCACTCTACTGGGCTTGTGTTACCTGTGATTTTCTGGGATAGTTTCTATGGGAAGCCAGTCTGTGGATCTGCCACATCCCCTTGTCTTTTCTGCTGGCTTGGGCTGGTTCAGATCACACTGCTTTGTCTGTTTATTATTTTTTTTAAAGGCATTTGCTGTGTTTGTGTATGAATTGATGGCAAGGGGTTGTTCTAAGCTTTATTCTGAGCTGGGATGTTTGTTGTACAGCAGTTTTTTTCTCCGTGGTTCTCCTGCCTTCAAGATGGAGGCTTTGCACATAGCTGCTGGAAATGAGAGGAAGCTCTTGGAGTGGAATTTGGGCAGCTGGGAGAGAGAGAAACGGGGTCTTTGCAGAAAGCCATAGCTCCACTGGCCTGGATACTCTTCCAGCAGTGGACAATGCAGTTCTGTGCTTTTAGATGGTGATGGGGAGCATGAAATGTAGACTGGGTGGCAGCTGGGCTGCTGTGACTTTTTGTGTGGGAGGGTCCTTATTTTCCTCAGGAAGGCTGAATTGGTCATTGTTCTCTCTGGAGGATGGGAATCACAAAAGAATGCTGCTTCCATTTATTCTCCTTACAGTTTTAATTCAGTTCCAGCTACTTAATGTCACCACTGCTTCCACAAAATGTTTCCAGTTCTGGAACAGCAAATTAAAATAACCTCCATCCAATTTACACCAAGGCTCTGTATTTTGTTTGTGTAATGGTGGCACCTTCCTTAAAAACAGAGTGAATTCCATCACTGGAATCACTCTGAAATGTGCAGAATGATTTGTGTGTGAGGGTGTCTGAAGTGCCTTGCAGATAAATGTCTCCAGCACCAGCAGGGTTTTTTTGTAGGAGCTGTGCTTAGCAGGAGCAGGAGTTCTCTGTGCCATGTAGCAGTCAGGATTCACAGCTTTCCTGTGAGATCTAATACTCCAGCAATAAAGAGTTCCTTTGTTTACAGGAGTGGAGGGGGGGAAGGCACCCTCCAGGCTGTTGTTTCTAGCTCCTGACATGTGATAGAACACGAGCGTGCCTTGGCTTGTGGGACCTCAGATTGGCACCTTCCAGGGAGGGGGGATCTTCAAGGGGAGCTGGGAGCTGACACTTTGTCATCTCCTGTGATGAGCCCTACAAAGAGCTGCTGAAAGTGCTGGAGGATGTGGTGCATAACAAAAATGGAATGCTGGGAGAGTCAGGCACAGGGGTTTGTGTTCAGGAGCTGACTTAAGTGTAAGTTACCCTTGCACTTACAAGGTGCAGCGCTGTCTTGTGGGGAGCACTCGCAGGTAATGGGAATTTCTTGGCTAATAAAAGGCTTCAAGCTCTGGTCCCATGGGTCTTTAAAATGATGTTGGTATTTGTGGATGTGTTTGGCAGCTGTAACCCCTCTTCTGCCCCCATCCACATCTTTCCCTCCCTAGTCTGAACTGGCCATTAGACCAAAACAATTAAACCTGGTATTTCTGACCCAAACTAGGCATTAATCAGTCAGCATAGGGTTTTTTATTTTTTCTGAGGACTCTAAGAAGGACAGACACCTCAATCCCACTGAAATGCACACGTGTGTACTTCTGAAATATTCAGCCACACTCTTTAATATAATCCAATGGTGATCTTTGATCAACACATTCTGAATTACATAGAAGTATTTGCTATGTGATATTTCCATCGCCCATATAATGTTTTAAAACAATAATGCTCCCACCATTGGTTTTTTCTCTCTATTTAATTTTACCACTTGATACCCACAAGTGCTTCCACAGCTCGAGAACCCAATTTTCCCCAGCTTCCTCATTGAGGTAGGCAGTGAGCTGCTGTGAATTTTGCATGAGTTTTCTTATCCTGAACAAGCCTGAAGAAACAGAATACTATTAAAACATGCAAATAGCATTGGCCCGGCTGAAGTGTGACACGGTTTTACCCTCTTAAGCAAGTGTCAGCTTTGCCCTGAGTGTCGTTATCCCTTCAGAGTTCTTGGGAGGGATTGGTACTTGTCTTGGTAACCAAACATAAAGGCCCTGTGGTTTGAAGATGGGAATGATGGGAGTGCAAAATTGGAGATATCTGAATGCAGCCTCTGCTGGTGGGAGGTACTTCAGCCAATGTTTACACCAGGAAGAAACAGTATTTGGAGCCTACTTGCTCTATTAATAAATGAATAAACAAATAAGTAAAGGCAGGAGGATTTATTCTGCCTTCCCTGATGGAAAGCTTCATCCACAGCAGCTGCCTCCATGGGCCTGGCTTCCCCCAGGATCTCTGGGCCTTCCCCCAGGATCTCACATTTAGAGGTGATGGACATCTCCAAAATTCATGGTGCACCTCACAGAAAATTTGGGAAGAGCCTCCGGAGGTCCTCAGGCTCATACAGGAGGGCTGTGGGTTTGGCTGTTTGGCTGCATTTGACTGGCTTATAGACAAATGGCAATAAATCAATAAATTATGCACATTCCCTCACTTTCTCTGTTCCCTCCAGGCACACCAATGTTTGTAGCTACAGGGCAATGAAGATTTCTCTCCTGACTGTAATAACTTTATACCATGGTGTGCTGTTTGTTTGTTTAGGTTAAAATCCGCTCCCTTTAGGGAAATTCCATTTTCCTTCAAAGTAACACGGGCTCCCGTGTGCACAATCCCTGCAGTCTGGCAGGATATTTGGAGCAGCTCCATTGCTGCCTTAGACTGGCTTAGAGCTCAATCACAGGGGAGAACTCTTCACTCAATCTGTGCCGTGCAGATAAGAACTGAGATTTTTCTGTGGAGAAATGGGACTTGGTTTGCCATTTTATTGTGCTCAGAGGGTATGGAATTAACTATTATGTGCATTATTCTTGAGGAGTCCCATTTGCCTGGTTAATACCTGGAAGACGAAGCTCCAGAGGAGCTGGGATGTATTGTTCCAACTCAATATTGTGCAATACAGAAAGATTTCTGTTCTTCTGGAGAGCCAAGGAATTGCTTATTGTCTAATAGGCAGAAACAGATTTTTATTTTGATTTCTTTGGGTGAAATGCATTTTGGAAAGGAGGTGATTAGTAAAGAATAAAGAAATGTGGAGTAATATAGAAGATAGTGTTATTATTTCAATTCAGGTTTTGCAGCGTTGGGCTCTGGTAGAAAAAATAAAAGAACTTTGTGCCTTGGTATGAACAGGTGCAGCAATTGCTTTTGAAATGAGTCCAAGCAAGTAACATTAAGTGCTCATTTTACACCTCAGTGAGTGCTGTGCAAAGAGCAGAACTTCCCAGCAGCAGAAGCAGATATAATTCCATTGATAGCTTTGGTGCCGGGCCTGCTCACTTAAAGCAGCGGAGTAGTATCTGCTCACGCCTCAGCAAACAAAACCCACTCTATTATATAGGTCAGGACTTGTTTTGGGACACTCCTCAGCCTTTTGAATGCTTCTCTTCCCAACGTTAATGCTGCCTTCCCAAAAGAATCTTCTGTTCCCGCGGCGCCCGCTCCCGGGGCTGCAGGAGCCGCGGGGCCTGCGCGGCCTCCCCTCGGCTGGGACCTCTGAGGGCCCCAACAATGGCAGCAGGATTTGGCCTCCAGTCCTGCACAACTTCCCTCCCGAGGGGAGAGGGAAGGGCTCCCAGCACCGAGGGTGAATGCACTCCTGGGACCGGAGCCTGAGGAACACTTTCAGCTCCTTTAGAAAGGCGGCAGCTCTGTGAGACCACAGTGTTCCCAGCTTGAAATCCTGGGACAAAAGGGGCAGGGAACCTTCCAGAGCCCAGTGCTGCTGTGGGGAAACGGCTCTGCTGCTGCTCGGGAGGTGGATGAGCCCCTGGGGAACTGCCTTTCATTGGTGAATAGAAAAATAAATTGGAAAAGGAGTCAGTGCAGGGTTCTGGAAACTCATTGTTGATGGGGCAGAAAGGTGGTCTGGTCTCTTGTGAATGAGGAGCTGCCTTGGGATTCTCTGTGGCAGGTAAGGAATATATATAATATATAATATTTATAATATTCTGCCTGCTTCCTACTTCTCTCCTTCCTTCCCTTCCCAACCTAGAGCCAGGGATAGTGGAGGGAGTGGAAGGGAATTTTCTCCTCTGCCCCCCATTCCTGTAGCTCTCCCCCAGGAGTTCTGCATGAGCAGGGCAGTGCTGCTCACTGGTCTTGCATTAGACTCAGCATTTTTTTCAGAAATGTTGGTACTCAATATGATCTTTTCGGTTTTATTTTAAAAATTCATTGAAGTAAGGTCATATTTTGAGTATTTCTCTCAGTGTTCCCAGCCACAGGACCCAGAAAAGTTCAGTGCTCACTGGGGTTCTCCCAGTTGCTGTGAAACCTTTAACCAGTTGGGAACATCTCAGCTTTTTTAATGTTTTGCTGTTTATAATGGAAGCCTTTGTAGTGAGGCAAATAAAAAGACATTTCCAATAATGGAACCATCTCCTCCCTGGCAGGTTTCTCATGGAAGCATGGCTCAAAGTTTTCCTCCTGCTATTCAGCTGTGTTAAACTTCTGGGGTGTTACCTTAATTTCAAGCATCAATCTCACCACTTTGAAGCAAAACTTACCCATTTCAGTATAAAGAGGGGGAAAAAAAAAGCCACAGAGCTACATTTAGAGAGGGAAAGCACATAATTCTCATCAAGTGTTGATTAAAGTCTTGAATAAAATACATTTTTCCTTTGCCATCACTGCTGTAGATTGTTAATAAAAAGAAAAGTAAAGCTCAGCTGTGTTCTCCAGGAGCTCGAAGAGGCAGCAGTTATTTGCTTCCCATTAGGAAGGTGACATTCCCAGATAGATGGCCTAGAAAATTGTTTCCAGAGAGTGAGAAAAATTAGTTCAGGAGGGTTACTGAGCATCCAGCTCTCTGCTTTGCAACAAATTGCTGGGTACCTGGCAGCACATGGCACTGTGACAAGTGTGCAGCCTGGGGGGTGGTGACAGAATGGGAGATGCTCCAAACACCTCTTCTCTTTCACATTCTGGCTGAGCTTGCAGAGTTGGGCCACAAAATTCCCCTGTTTGGGGCTTTTTGTGGACATTGATTAGCTGAGCAAGGATATTCCACTGGTGTACTATAAATATGGTGAATAATAATAATAATAATAACAACAACAATAATAATGCTGGGTTTGGGTTTCTGGTTTTTTTAAGTGATAGCACATTGTGCTCATTTTCAAATTGTATGAATTAAATGGACCCTAAGACATAGGATAGAAAGATATTTGGCCTTTGTGGGGATTTCTGTTGCAGTTTTCATGTGCGGAGGGATTTTTTTCTTACCTAGAAAAAGCTGTTTTGCATTGGCTTTTTGCAAATCAAATTTTTTGGTTTACTTTTGCTCCTAAATACAACAATGCACCTTATAAAACCAGTGCAAGGGGAAATAAACCTGAATTCATTATTCCAAAACACATTTCGCTCCCCTTCAGATCTGTTTGTCAGTATTTGGCACTGTGGGACTCTCTCTTCAGCCAAGGCTTGGAAAGTTTTAAATGGGAAGTAACTGAGCACTCCCAAGCTGCTGCTGTAGGGAGTGAGGGAAATGAGGTTTCGTGTGCCATTTGTATTCCCCCAGGTTTCTGACCAGCATTTCAACCACAAAGTGAGGAAGAGATTTCCTCCGGTGACTCCTGTTGAGCCCAGCTATTGTGAAGGGATTGTGGGAGCTGAAAAAGAGCATAAAAAATACCTGTAAGGACAAATCCATGAGAAAAATAAGGCTTATAATTATGGTGCTCATTATGAAGTTTGTTCTTTGATTTAACAGCTTCCTGGAACCTGGGACTGACTCCCAGTCACTTCTGGGGTGGAATTCATCAGTTATTTGTTAGGAAAGAGCTACCACAGGTCCACAGAATGCAATTACAAAGCTGACACTGTGCCAGGACTGTGGATTTACTTTCCAGAAAGCGCCAAGGCATCTTTCACAGTCACAGATCATGACTCTCACCTTTTGGATGGGACACGAGGCCGATTTTATTGGGAAATTATTGCTGCAGAAATAATTTGCCCAGTGTATAAATAGCATCTGCATGTGGTTGTGTTCCTCAGGAGAAGAAGGGGAGCCAGCTGAGCTGCCAAGCAGCACAGATAAATGGTATCTAGAAAAGAGAAGTATTGGTTGCAGGAGGACAGAGGTAATTGGGACCATATGTTGTTCCAAGCTTTTCCTCAACTGAGCAGTCATGTATTACAGTGCAAACAGCTGAAACTGCTCCACACTCATCTCTGAGTTGTTTTGTGTGTTCAGTGATGGCCTTGAGTTCTTTGGGGCTGTGCAAATCCAAAAATCTTGGCTGTTCCCTCAGCAGGAGCCAGTGGCTAAGCTGCAGAAACGAGAGCCAGAGGTGAACTGGGCTGTGGAGCAGCAGAGGGCAAACAGTGCCTTGAGTATTGGCATCAGACCGCTGGGTGAGATTTGGGAGCGATGGAAAAAAGGAGTGGAAGAAACACTGCTCCAAGATCTCTGGAATGGGAATAGGTGGGATGGGACTAGAGGCAGAAATGAGGAATGCCAGAGGAGGCACAGGAGTGTGGGGTGCATGGGAGGGACTGCTGAGCTCTGTGAGAACACATTTGTTCCAGAAAGTCACTGGAGAATGTTTTTAGCAGGAAGCGGGGACTGTTCAAATATGAGCAAGTATTCATATTATTCTATGTAAATTTGACCTCTGGCTTTCTGAAGGCCAACGGAGCAGGACTTTGCAAGGCCCAGGAGGCACATTAGCAGTGAGCAGCATCCAAATGACATTTCAGACACTAAATACAGCAACTCCCTCTCTTCCTATATCCCATCTGTCTTTGTTCTGTCTGTCTGGCTAATTTATTGGAGTCTTGTCTTGTGACAGTTTATTTATCCTCATCACAGACTTCTTTCATGTAGCTAAGATTTCCAGTTTGGCTGAGGGAAGGAATATTGCTGTAGTGCAATTCTCCATTTGTCTGAGAGATAAGCTACCAAAATCTCAGCATGCTCCCCTGGAGCAGTGTGGTAGGAGCCCAAATCAGTTCTTGACCCTGTGCTTTGTCAAGACTCATTAAAAGCCACAAATCATCTGTCTTCCTGATGTGAAAACTGAGAGTCTGCTGTAGTAGAGGAGCAGTGTTGTTAATCCTGCACCTGTCCTGATAAAATGTTGTTCTGTGATGGTAATTGCACATGTGGTGCAAATTTACTTTTGCTCCCTTTCCTTACTTCTTTGTTGCTGTTGTCCCATCACTGCTTCTTGTACAATTTTCCTGCTTGGCTTCATAAAATGAGATTCTCAAGGGGCTGGAATGATCCTTCCAGCCTGGAGAGCACAGCCAGGGTGTGAGCTGGCTGGGGATAAGGAGTTGTTGGTGCTGCATGATCCACTTGGTAAAAACTGCAACAGATGCTGCTCCTCTTTGTCTGGAGATCTTCCCAAATCCAGCAAAAAGAGGAGCAAGGCAGCACCTTTTGGGCAGGACTAAATGGGGAATAATTATATTCAGGCCTGGAAATTCCTAATCCAAGGGATTTCCTCTGCCTGAAAACACGAGCTCTTAGTCCAGCATAAAGCCACCCGGCTGTGCTATCCCAGCACAGAGAGGGTGTCCCTGGATGTGCCTCTGCCTCCCACAACACAAGCTCTTAGTCCAGCATAAAGCCACCCCTGGCTGTGCTATCCCAGCACAGAGAGGGTGTCCCTGGATGTGCCTCTGCCTCCCAGTATGTTCCTGCTCCCCTTTTGCCATCACTTCACTCCCCAAGAGCAAGGGGGTGAAGAATTGCCATCCCAGCTGTCCCAGGAAGGAGCTGATCCTCTCCTGCATGCTGTGTGTGAAATGGTGACGTGGAAGCAGGGCAGAAGAGGAGCAGAGTTGGAGCAATGCCTGTTCTGGAGACTTTCATCAGCACTGTGGGTTTTTCTGTGCTGGGAGCCCCCTTCCCTCCCCCAGGCTGCAGGAACATGACTGGCTCTGGGAGTCTTTTCATGCTGCTCTCCTGAGCTGCTCTTGTGCTTGCCCTTGCCTTTGCCAGGCTGGCTCAGGGGCTCTCTGATCTCTCACACAGGTCGAGTTTGCTGATGGAAACTCTGCCTGGGAGCATTCAAAGTGTGCCTAGCATGGTAAATAATGAACATTTCCCAGGATGGAGTTTGGAGAAAGTGGGTGGAGGTAAATTTTTTCATTGAGAGGAGGAGTGTGTGTGGTTTTTTTCCCCCTTCTCTGCTTTTCCAGAGCACTGCGCTGCCTAACTGGAAGATATAATAGCTGTATGAATTGCTATTTAATCAGGGATGCTAATTAAGTCTTAGCTCTTTAATGCTTTCATAGGAGACCTGTATATGATTTGCAGTGGCTGGAATTGCAGTTGCAGGCCATTAAGCTCCTCTTGGCTTTTTAGAACCTGAAAGTGCAATTTTCTGAAGGAAATTCAGGGCTCGGAGAGATCCTGTCACCTTTAACATTTCCCTTGGACTGAGGGTAGGAGATGTTTGGAAAAGGAAATAGTCTAAAGCAGCAAGGCAATGAAACAGTGCAATCATTTCAGATTTTAAGCAGCATTTTTTGAGTGTATAATTACAGTAGTACATCCACTTTTATGGCACAGTTAATATAATTGAAGGTTAAATATAAAACCCATTTGGAAAAATAAATTTTGCTTGTTTTTTCACTTGTTTAGTTTCATACTGAAATCAAAAAACGTTTTGAGCGGGGGTTGTCTGCTGCCTTATCAGGTGGCAGCAAAGAATTCCCACTTCTGGGTCTGAGCAATCCTTTCCAAACAAGTTGGTCCCACCAGCAAGTGGATGGAGACATTTAAGGAGTGGGACAAAATTGTGGAACACTTGTCAGGGTTGTGAAGCACAGTCAAAAGCAACCCAGGAGCTACATTTTCAACAGAGAACAAGCAGGTCTGTTTGTCAGTAAGAACTGGCTGGGATTTTTGGGGTTTGAAAGGCTTTAGTCCCCCAAAAATTGTATTTTGGCAGCTGAGATCAGTGACACAGTGTGGTCGTCACCTTAATTTTTGATCCTCTGGGAGCTGCTTCAGTAAGCATGTCAGAGCCTGGCATTCAAAAATATGTCATTTCTGCATGGCAAAAGGGACAGAAGAAAGAATAAAAATAAAGAAAAATATTAATATCTCTCTTTCTTGATCCGAATACTTCTTGGAAAAGCAGTCTGCCCTTAGGAGAAGGATAATTCAGAGACATTTCAGATACTTGAGGCCTGAGAAAGAGAGCACAAGATGGACTTTTTAGATTGAAGTGTGGTCCATAATCACACCCCTGAGATTATAGTGGCGTTTATTTTGCCTTTGGCAGAGTCCCCTCTCCTTCCCCCTTTCTGCTGTGGCAGCCACTTCTCATCAGGACAGCTGGAAAAGGAAAGGCGAGGAAAGGAGCAGTGATGTCCTCACCAGCATCTCCCTGAGCAAAGCTCAGTCTCTGCCTGCTCCCTGCAGGTTGGGCAGGTTCCTGTCCCTTGGCTCAGCATGTTCCTGCACTGCTCTGGCATTTTCCAGCTGGGAGCCCCATTCCAGCACTGAATTATTTCACACCACAGCCCCACGGTGAGGAACTGGCAAATATCCATGGAGGGAACAGATCCCACAGGCTGTGGCACACAAATGGGGCTGAAATCCCCTGTGCCAGCAGATCCCACAGGCTGTGGCACACTAATGGGGCTGAAATTCCCTGTGCCAGTGTAGCCAAGCAAATCCCCCAGCTCAGCAAGTCAGCTGGGCCACTGGAAATGCTCCAGTGGGTAATTTGATGAGCTTGTTCAACAGGGCTGTGTGTGGCAGCTGAGCTGGCGTTTTCTGAGCCTTTTTAACTGCCTGGCTGCTGGAATGCTCTGCTTGGTGCTGATTCTGTGAGACCTGGCATCTTCCCACCAGCACTCTGGAGCTTCTCTGTGAAGAATTTCAAGTTGTACCATCCTGCCTTCAGTCTACCCTGAAGTATTTTCAATCAAATATGAAAAATAAAATGTAGAAAAGCAGAAATGATGGTTGATAATTAATGGAGGCTCTTTTTGCTTTGCATTTGGAACCTGTATTGGAGCTGGGATTAGCAAGGTCCTTCCAGGTTTATTGTGTGCAAAGCTTTTCTAGGGACTACTTTGATTTTTAGCTTATTTCCAGCCTGCCCCTCTTTTTGATCAAGCCCCACAGGCACAGATAGTCAGACTTCAGATGCCAAAACCTCCCCAAGGACCTGGATACCCAATTGGTGCTGAGATGCTCATTCCAAAATGTGGGGATTGGTGAGACAAATCCTTTGGATACTGCAAATTGCACTCTGGTTTTGAGAGGGGAGGAGGACAGGCATTTTGTCAGCTACTCTTTTGAAGTTGATGGTGACCTTTGGAAACTTGGATGTTCCCCTCCACAGGAGCTCAGGGTGGGAAGAGGCTGCCCTTGGAGGTGATTGCAGCCACCTGATCCTCCAGAGCCTGTTGGGTGGGGAATAAATTGTGGAAATGTGGAAAACTTTGTGCTCTAGAGTCAGAGACTGAATTCCTGAAGTAGAAACATGCTCAGGCTTTAAATGCTTCAGTTGTAAGGTGGTTTTGTTTACTCTGAGAATGAATTCCCCACCACAGCTGCTGTTTCACATATTTTAATGTTGGACCAGGCTCCCATTCCAGCTTAATCAGTTCCTGTTAGGTGGTTGTGGCCACTTCACCTTTCTTTTTTTTTTTTCTGCCTTTGCTGTAAAACAGACAAATGTTCCTCCATTGATTTTTGCCCTCTGAAAGCTGCTCTGTGTAACGTGCTGGCAGGAAGGAATTGCTGCTGCTGAGAGAACTCACAGGCAAGATCAATGCCTCCCTAACTTGTTCCAGTGTGAAAATACATGTTTTTCTAAGATCTGCTCCATGGATTTACCTGGAAATTCACTCCTGCTTGGAAAGGTTGTCTGGGCAGTCCTGAGGTGCTGATGGAAGTGGAGTGCATCGATCCCAAGGAGCCCCTGGGGTGGGATAAAGTGAAGTCCATGAAGGGAAAGCATGCAGTAGAACATGTACTACAGTGTGGCAGCAAAGGAATAGTTGCTAATCCGTCCTAAATATCACTGGATGCCTGCTGATAAATAACATTCCTCATCTATTATCCAAAAGCAGCTGAGAAGACACATTTTCCTGACTGTCCAAAAAAAATTACCCCCATTTTCAGGCTGTTCTCTCAAATAAATTAATTTATTATTGCATCTGTGATGGCCTGGGGGCTCTCTTCTCCACTGGAGAAACTCTGGCACAATAATCTAATTTGGACTCACTGAGATTAGGGGTCATTTGCAACACCTGAATGGAAGGACTGTGGGCTATTTGTACATTCCTTTTTCCCAGTGAGGATCCTCTCTGCCAGCTCAGGGTCACAGGCAGATTTTACAGGTGGGTAAAGGCAGGATTTGCAGGTGTGCTTCAGGAAACTGAATTTTTGCTGATTATCAACTACAGATCTGTCCCAAAGTAATGTCAACAGCGAGAACTGAATGTTGCTGTTGGCTCATATTGAGTTTTTTGTTTATTTTCATACATATGTCCTTTACTCTGAGTTGGAATTTAGAAAGCTTGAGGAATTTTAAAGAAAAACACTGAGAAATGTCATTTCTTGGGTGAATCTGAAGCACTGATTGAGAAGTAGGGGGTTTATTACTCTTCCTGTTGTGCTGCCTTAACCCAAAAGTTAGTCCAGCTGGAGTTCTTGGAGAAGCCCAGCTGTGGGAAAGGCTTGATTTCTGGTTTTATTACTGCTAATTTCATTACTAATGGAGCTGCTGTCCAGGAAGAGACTGAATTCCTGAAGCAGAAATATGCTCAGGCTGTAAATGCTTCAGTTGCAAGGTGGTTTTGTTTACTCTGAGAATGTATTCCCCACCATGGCTGCTCTTTCAGATATTTTAATGTTGGTTTTATACATGCTCACAGTCATTAGTTTGCAAATGATGATTGAATTAGCAAATTAGATTCCTTCACCCTCGGCAAATGCCACAAACCTTGCAATTGGAAGGCTGTGAAAGTCTGAGGGGGAGAAAAAGCAGCTCCCAAAAAAAGGGGAGGGGAAAAACCACCAAACCAAATTATTTTCTGCAGCAAATAAGGTTTTATCTGATGTAACTAAATACATATATGAGAGGGCTTTTTTTTTTTCTTTTTTTCCTATAGAGTCAAATGAGATTAAAGTGGTCTCAGTATGAATGTTCAAATCCTCAAGTATGGATCTGGAAAAATGTTTCCTGATATGCTCTATCAGGGCAGGCAGATGAAAATAAAGCTGTCAGTCCTGCAGCTTGCTGCAGACTCATCCATTTTGAGAGCAAGGCAAGCACTGTGTGCACTCTTACCCGATATGAAAACACATTTTTCCTCCTCGAACTTCTTGCTGATGAACTGTGTACCTTTGGAAAAAAGGCAAGCTGAACCTAATCTCCTCCGGGGGAAAAAAAAAATCATAACTCCCATGTGTCATATTTTTGCTCAAGTGGTTTATTATTCAAACAAATGGTGTGGGGGAAAATAACTCCCTCCTTTACCTCCTTGAGGAAGGTGTTTGCTTCCTAAGGCTTCAGAGTGAAAAATATGCCCTAGAGATCAAGGAAAATGTGTTTTGTAGTGGCTGGGAGTAAATAATTCAATGTCTGCCTTGGAATGAGCAGCTGTCCCCTTAGAACAGAGGTGATCAGCGGGCTCAAGTGAGGATTTAACACTTTGGACAAGAGCTGCCATGTCACCAGCAAGAACCTCTGCTCTCCTCAGAGCATTTGCTGGCCCTGCTCAGGAGCTCACCTGGCACTGACCTTCCCCAAGTGCCCTGTTCTGTCTGGGACCTGCTTTTCTCCTCCTCCTGCTTGCTGCTCTGGGCTCCTGCTAATTATCCCAGGGAATTAATTCTGTTCCAATGTGGCCTCAGCACCCCTGGCAGAGGAGTTCCAGAGCTCCAAGCCCTTTTTCTGGGGCACAGAGCAAGGGGAAGATTGTCCCAGATGCTGACAGTGGCTCTCAGGTTGCAGAATTAACCTTTGCTGTCAGATTGTCTTGAGTTCTCCTCCAAGCCCTGATGGTGCCTTATCTCTGTGTGTGATAAGAGCAGCAGGCTTTGAGCCATGGCAGAAGCCAGCCCTTGGTGCTGTGTGGCTCCCTGACCCTTTCAGCTGGTTGGCAGCTCAGCAATGTCACTGCTGGTGCATGCATGTCTGCTGGTAAGTTTGCTGAAAATAAATAAATAAAAATAAAAAAAAAAACAAACAAACAACACAAATCAATTCCTTTATGAGGCAGGAAATTGTTACTCTGTGTTTACACTGCAGCCAGCAAAGTGGATATTTTGTCCTGTGTTTGAAATGACTGACTTGCTGTGAGAGGCAGGTATTTGTAATGGTCCCAAGCAAGGAGAGTTGTTAGTGGATGCCCAAGGCATGCCTGAGGAGATTGTTCAATAGATTTATTTTGCCCAAAGCAGCAAAGCTTCGAAGCTTCTTTGCAGATAGAAAGCTCCAGAGAGGTAAAACCAAAATTCTGCTGATGGTTTTCAATGCATGACATCCACACTGGAAATCTTTGTATGATACTTCAATATATTCCAAATAAACCTATTTAGACCACCAGTGTAGCCAGATAAAAACCACCCAGGTGCACTTTTAACCTTATAAATACAATGCCACAGCACAGATATGACTGCCCTGGAGCAAAGGACCCCTCCAGGAAGGGATCCCAAGTCCCCTCACCCAGGGCTTGACATTCCAGACAGCTGCAGGAAATGAGAGCAGGGGCTGCAGCCAGACCTCAGGGGCACCTGACAAACCCAAAGTGGATGCCAAAGCCCAGCAGAGCCTTGCTGCCATGGGAGAATTCAGGAGCAGGTTTGATCTCCTAAAGGCCAATTAGTTCCAGGAAGTTGATCTGAGGTGCTGCTGAGCTGTTGTTACGGGAATTAGGGCTGGGATTCAGGGCTCCAAAATCCCCCCAAATGTGTTTGTGTTCCGTTCAGAGCCATGCCAAGGTTTTAGAACAGACCCTGACCCCAGCGCTTGTCTTGAGGGAGGCTGGAAATCCTCCTGGACAGGCGTGAAGCCTTGCCCTGCTGGCATTGTCATGCAATTGAGCCATCAGCCCAAACCAGCAGGGACTGCTTTTCATACACTGACCCCTTGCAAAATGCTCGAATTTCTATTCAGCTTTTTACTTTTATTGCTTTTATATTTCCTTTTTTGTCAACTGAAAAAACCGAAATGATTCTATTTATCTCCTACCCTCAGAGTGAGCGCCCTGATTGTTTGTCCTTATCACTTCAAGGCAGAAAGTTTTATAGATTTGCAAAGCACCTCGATATTGCAGCTTCAAATTCCTGATTTGACAGGAGGGGTGAGGGGGAAAAGAATTTCTTGTTTCCATTTAAACTGCTTTTAGTTCAGACTGAAATCCCATTTAAACCTGAAGGTTTGGATTGAAGTTTGAGGATCAAAGAAAACAGAACAGTTAGAAAATGTGGCTTTAGCTTGGAGCTATATCTGAAAAGGGTAACCTCAGATTCAGGGCTTTTCTTCTCTCTACTGCACCCCCTCCAAAATGGTCTGATTTTTCCAATTTCTCCTGCCCAGAGTCTTAACTACATTAACATGTGCTTGTGCCTGCAGCCTTTTTTTGTTTGCTTTGCTCTGTATGATAACCACATGTAAGAATCACAAATATAAAGTCTTTTCTTATTCAGAAACCAGGGCTGTTTTAAGGAAGCCACAAGCTAAAATGTAGAGGAAGCCCCAAAATTAGAATCCTTTGGATTAGCAGTGTTGGCAGCTGCTGTTGCCAGTCGAGAGGCTTTGTAAACCAGGAAACAGCATCTGCCAGAGCTGCCTCCTCTCCACCAGGCTTGGGGAAGTGCAGGCCTTGAGCTGGGCTAAAATTGGAGAAGGAGTTTTGTGGGAGTTGGGGGGAAAAAGATAAATTCCAACAAAATTACAGAAACTGAAAGAAGCTTGACTTGCATGAAGGTGGCACAGCCAGCCTCTGAAAAAGGGAAATAATTTAGCTCTGTTTGTCAAAATGCATTTGTAGCCCTCACTATGATGCTGGAGCTCTGTGGATCCTGCCTGGTGGGAGGGTCTGGGAGCTGCAGACAGCTTCCCCCTCTGGATGTCACCCAAAGTGACTTGCCCAGTCACACAGACAAAATCTGATCTCAGATGTGCCAAGATGTCATCCCCTGAACAATAACTCGGCCCTGGCACTTTCAGGCAGTGTTTTTTGGTTTAAGAGAAACTCAAATATCCCCAAAATCTGAAGTACTCACTGGAGCTGGCAGGAGAAGCACAAGGGAGACATGCAGAACAAAAGTGTTGCATTTTTGTGGCCCAAATTCTATTGGTTTTATCAATGATTTTGAAGCTCTACTTGAGTTTGATCTGATCTTCAAAGCCCTAATTTTTCTTCAGCATCACTCTACAAAAATTATTTTTCTTCTCCTTGTGGCTTCATTCTTAAGCATGAAATTGAAACTTGGGTAATATTTTAAAATCTAATTAAGAGAATTGCAAACACTGTTAAAACTTTACTTCTCTCTCTCCACCTCACCCCCACAATGGTGAAGATGCCCCTTTTCAAGCATCAAGAGCCAACAGCCTTTTCAGAGTAGAGAAAATTTTAAGACAGTGTCTGGTCTAAATTTGGCCTGATTGGGCACTGGGAGCTATGTGGGAAATCAGAGGCTGAGGAACACCAAGCATTTGGTGAAAATCCGGGTGTTTGGGTCAGATTCTGTGGATTTTAGCCTTGGAATCTTGGTGAAAGCATTCAGGGTTGCCTTGGCTGCTGCTCCCCATCAACACTGGGCTCTTGTGTGTGACGTGGGGGCTCACACAAAGCAGGAGCCATTCACAGGCTGCTGATCAATAGTCAGAGTTTCCCTTAAATACGAGAAATTCAGGCTGGAATGATGTTCCTTCTGCTGCATTCTGACATGTGGTTCCACCTACTCTCACCCAAAACAATAACACTTTAAAAAATGCCACAGTAACAGATGGGAGCTGCCTCCAGCCCTCAAACAAACCAAAATCCCAGGGGACTGAGCAGCACATACAGAAGGCAGGCAGAGTGATGGATATCATGTTTTCACATCATGTCTTCACCAAAGGAAATGTTTTACTTCAGGGATGTGGACCTCCAAATAATTTAGGCAGTGTGCTGACTCTCACAGGCTTCCAAAGCCACTGCTGAGTCGTGGTGCTGATGCCCAGGCCTGGCGCTGGCAGATTTAGGCACTGGCAGAGCAGATGCAGGGCAGCAGCACCACCTTTTCCATCTCTTTTCCCTCATGGAACACTGCCTGCCAGCAAACTTGGCTCTGGCATGCCAGGGCATTCTCTTCATTGGGAAGAGAAATGGCACAGAGCTTAGAGATTGGTAAAAATTAAATAACAAACACCACTCCCAATTACTTACACTGAGATTTTTTTTCCCCCCCAGAAACCGTGATCCTTGCTGGAGCTTTGATATGCTTTTATTTGCCTTTATTTGCTTCCACGAGGCAGAAAGTCTTTCATACTTAGTCATTTGTACATGCTGGAGATGAAAAGAGGCTGTTAGGAGAGTGTAGCAGCATTATTATTGAAGGTTAAGGGACTGCACTGGCACGCAAAGAAACTCTGCTCTAAATTCTGCTCCAGCCTCCTGCTTGGGCAAATTACTTTGCCTTTCTGAGTACTTGCTGCTCCCTTTTTCTGGGCTGGCTTCCTGCATTGGTGTGTCTCCAAGGACGGGCTTTGTGCAGCTCCCTGGGCCCCAGAGCTCAATGCCCCCAAGGCAGGAAGTCAGAACTGCCCAACTCCTGCCCACAGCAGCTCCCCTGGGTACAAACTCCAAAAAGGCCAAAAAAAGAGGTGCAGAATAGCAGGAAAAAGAGTTGGGTGGGCTCCTTATCACCCTCATCTCCTCACAGGCAAGGGGATGGGAGTAGGGAAGCAAATCTTGTGATTGGTGGTGCCTGTGGGGGAGAATCTTTAATTTCTGCAGTTCAGCACAGGGCAGTAAATCCATTTTTCCACTAAATTTGGCTTTGTTTCTGTGGCCAGGATGGACCAGCAATGTTGGGTTATTTCCTGGGTGTCAGCAGAGGGATAATGGAATCTGTTGGAGCATCAATCCCAATGCTGACTGGCACCAGTTGTGTCCTTTTTTGAGCCTCTCCCTGATCCCCAGATGTTGCATCTTCTAGGCACCAGTTGTGTCCTTTTTTGAGCCCCTGTGTTGCATTTTCTGCCTGCAGACCAGTGTGGGCTGTCAGGGAAGGCCTTGGGCTCTGCACAACAACAATTAACACCAACTAGGGCTAAAGAATGACACCCAATATAGGTAAAGAACAACGAGCAAAGCCATTTTATGCCGCAGTAACTTGTATTATCACCCTGCTCCATTAAACTTCAGATGGATGAGAGTACAACCAGGATTCCAAGTAAATATGGGAACGTTGTCCTTGCTTTTCTAAAGCACATCCTCTTTACTGTGTGGGAACTAGAAGTGCATATGTGGCTGCAGTAGATGGTGATTATTATATTTTATTATATTGATTAGCTTTTATTACCTTATTTAACATTATTTTTATATTATTTACATATTATTTATATTACATTTATTACATTATTAATATATATTTATTATATTTATTATATGTAATCAGTCTAGAAGCTAAAAATAGGAATTGTGACAAAGACTTTATTGCAAATGAATACAACAGTGCAAACAACAAAGAAAACACCATTCCAGAAGGTGGGAATCACCAAAGCAAGCAGGTACCCCAGAGCCATTTGGTTCTGTTGTAAATTGCTAGAAATCTATCTGAAGCTAGGCCCAAAATGTTGTGGTGTGTAAATATGAAGTAGTAGGAGCAGATGGTACTAATGTGGGCTGAGGAGAAATACACTCAAAATAGTTTATAACCACCCCCCGCCTGTTAGAGCTACTGGGATGGATTTAGGAATTGGTGCTGATCGCTGTAAAATCTTTGTAAGGGACTGATTATCAGTTAGTTTTGATTCAATTCCATACTGAGTGGGAAAATCTTCTCCTTCCAGCACCTATTGTCTATTTTAAACAAAAATGTTACAACAAATCTTACATATCACTCCATGCTTGCAAGAAAATATTGTAGATTTTGCAATGGGCCTCATGCAGGCTCCCAGGATTGTCAGGATAATTTTGCACTTGTGGTTTAAGTGTGCTTTGCTGTATCCTGACCCTGATGTTAACAAAAAGAACAAACTCCATTGTCTTTCAGAACTAACCTTGCTATGGGCTATGTGGCCAGCACTTTCCATAATTTTGCATCTTGCATTTCTTTTTTGTTCCTCTTTTCTTTAATTTTAGTGTGGTTTTTTTCCTTTAATTTTACTGTGGGTTTTTTCCCAGACTAATTACAGAATCCCTTATAATTGCACAACTACACATGTGCTAGTAAATTCTTTAGAAATATGAAACTTTGGGGTTTTTTGAGGATTAAGTGATTAATATTTATTGAAGGATCTAACCAGTATATGTCCTTGATAACAACACTGTGTAAGAGACAAGCTCTCTCTGCAGGTTAGACCTTTGTATCTTTACATTAAGAGGGAATTTTGTACCAGGAGAGCAACAGAAAATGATAAATCTCATCCCTGAACTGGACTTGGGCAGTAAATACCTGTTCTTCGGACTCTCAATTGCACAGATGTCTTCTCAGGAATCTCTGCATGCCACAGAAATTTGGACAGCTCTGGCGATGTTTTGTGGCTTTTGGGTTTCATCTTTATTTTATCGTTGCACACGAAGATTGGAAAACAAAGCAGCTGCTTTTCCTTCCTGGGGGTGGGCCTATTTCCAAGCCACAGTTAAATATGATTTCTTTGGATTTCTGCGGCAGTTTGTGCATCCCATGAGAGACAGACAAGTGCTATAGGAAGGCTGGTAACTATAAGGAGAGTCAAGAGAGGCTATTTTTAGGAAACTATTTTCTTTCTTTCCCTCACATGCAGCCTCTGCTGTGTGGCTAGAGAGGAAATTTGTTTCTTTAGGGGTGGCTAGAATGGGAGCAAGCAGAGGAGCTTTCATGGACTGTCTTACAACCTGAAGGGAAATTGGCTGGGAGGGACCTGGGGGTGCTGGGGACAGCGGCTGGACATGAGCCCAGCGGTGCCCAGCGGTGCCCAGGTGTGCCCAGGGGTGTCCAGTGGTGCCCAGCGGTGCCCAGGGGTGCCCAGGGGTGCCTAGAGGTGCCCAGGGGTGCCCAGGGGTGCCCAGCGGTGCCCGGGGGGCAGCAGGGGTGCCTAGAGGTGCCCAGGGGTGCCCAGGGGTGCCCAGCGGTGCCCGGGGGGCAGGAGGCCGGTGTGGGCTGTGCCAGCCCTGGGGTGGCAGCAGGAGCAGAGCAGGGATTGTCCCCTGAGCTGGCCCTGCTGAGGCACCACCCCAAACCCTGGGGCAGGGCTGGAGGGGCCAGGGCAGGGAATGGAGCTGGGAAGGGGCTGAGGGAGCTGGGAAGGGGCTCAGCCTGGAGGAAAGGAGGCTCAGGAGGGCCCTTGTGGTTCTGCACAGCTCCTGACAGGAGGGGACAGCCAGGGGGTCGGGCTCTGCTCCCAGGGAACAGGGACAGGAGGAGAGGGAGCGGCCTCAAGTCACTCCAGGGCAGATTTAGATTGGAGATTTGGGAAAATTTCATAACCAAAAAGGTTGTCATGCCCTGGAAGAGGCTGCCCAGGAAAGTGTCTAAGTCACCATCCCTGAAGGGATTTAAAAGGTGTCCCTTGGGGGCAGAGGTGTACTGTGGGCTTGGCAGTGCTGGGTTGGTCAGGGGTGGATGTGAGGATCTCACAGGGCTTTTCCAACCTCAGTGATTCCATGACAGTTCTGTCACCTCCCAACACATTCTTGTCTTTTCCCCACATTGTGCCAAGCACTGTGTGGGAAAGGAGAGCCAGAGGGAAATCCATTGGCCTCTTCTGCTGCTAATTTCCAGGCTTTGTCTCACCCATTGTTTGACCCCAGCTCTGGTTCTCCACTCCAGTGGCTCCTTTCTTGGAAAAGTTGGTGCTCAAAACACTGAATTTCCTCTGGCCTGGTGCTGACCCCTCCTCTCCCCTTTGTCTCACCCATTGTTTGACCCCAGCTCTGTCTCCCCACTCCAGTGGCTCCTTTCTTGGAAAAGTTGGTGCTCAAAGTCTCAACTTCCCTCCTGCCTGGCTCCTCTGGCCTGAGGCTCCCCACAGCAGGAATTGCCTCAGGAATTGTCCCCTCAGTGCTGGCTCTGGCAGCCCCACAGCTGGATCTGCCTCCACATCTGGCTCAGCCCCACATCTGGCTCAGCCCCAGCTGTGGCATTCAGAGCCTCCAGCTGCTGCCAAGGGCCCCTGCACTGGCTCCACCTCACCTCCCGCCCTGAGCTCCAAACTGGCCCCTTCCTCCCAGGCTGGGGCTCACTTTGGCTCCTCTGGCTGCTGCTGAAGATGCTGTTGGAGGATTTGGGGAGCAGGCTGTGCAGGAAGTCCAGCCCATCAGCCTGGGCAGGATGGGATCTGACTGAGCACCTCCTCAGTGGGAGCTCAGCTACAAAGATCAGAGAAGGAGCCAATGCCTGAAACCTGAACGGGGGCTCCCCTCTGCCAGGCTTTAACTGAGCCACATCCTCCCCTTTCTCCTTCTTGTGCTGCTCTTTGGAGCATCAGATTGCACCAAGGAGCTGGACTCAGATGGGAGTGGATTCTCTACATCCATGCAAAATTTGTTTTAAATTAAAATATTTGCCGGATAGAGCTTGATTCTGCCATCCTGCCTGGATTAGGTGTAGACTTGCATGATCACATAAAATAAATGAAACAGTGAATTAATCTGGAACCTTGCAGAAGCAGCAGGCAGTAGAACAGGTTAGAATTGATATTGGAATGGCAAAACTTGTCCAAGTTGTTCCAACACTTATCACATAAAATAAATGAAACAGTGAATTAATCTGGAACCTAAGCTTGCAGAAGCAGCAGGAATGGCAAAACTTGCCTTTCTGGCCTGTGACATCTGCCTCAGATTGGAGCCTTTCCTGCTTTTAGTGTGTCCTGGGTGGAGAAGGGCAAAGATGCCTTGGAAGTGTTGGGGTTTTGATCAGTAGAGAATTAATTGAGGAGATCTTTCTCTGCTGCTCAAACCATGGTGGTGCCTTCTCCTGATGAATATTTGGCCACCATTCAGCAGCATTTTTGCCTGTGGACTGAGCTCGCCCTGGAGCCCAGCCCTGACCTGCCCTGTTAGGCTCCTTTCTGCAGGGCTTGGGGCTCAGATGTGTACAAGATCTGAGGTTATGATGCCTTTTCTGTCAGCACAGCTAGATTTAAAAGCTGTGCCAGAAGAGAGAAGGTTTTCCCAGGTTTAACTCTGCAGTTCTGGTTCTTTCACAAATTTGTACTCTTTGGGGTTTGGTGAGGTGATGTTTTACAGGTGACTTTGAAACCTGTAAAAGTGAGCTGGGATTTCCAGAAGTGGGCACTGGATCCCTGCTCTTCACAAGTTTCAGGCATCCAAAATGGAGAATTCTGCTTTTCTCAGTGCTAGCATTCATATAGACATGTTAAAAATCAGTTTCCATGTTCTACTTTAGGCACCACCGTCTGGAGATTGCATCTGATGCATTTCCTTCTACTGCCCCACTTCCTGCCCCATCCTGAGCAGAAATGTTTGCACAGCTGGTCGTGCACAAATAGAGATTTCCCTGCCTTTTGCTGCCACAAGCAAGAAAACCTGTGAAAGATGACAGCAATCTTGCTGTTCACTTTCATCAGCTCAACTCCTCCGAGCCACTTTCGTGCAGTCCAGGAGAGAGAAAAATGCTTTTGTGCAGTGGCCCTGCCTTTGTTGCAGTTTCCCTGGCAGTGCCCATGCCCTTGGCTGCTATGTGAGCCTGGCTCTCCCAGGCCATTCTTCCCCAGCTGGGATCCAGCCCCTGATGCACAGGGCTTGCAGCCCTTGGCTCAGCAGCCCTAGTAACTGCAGTCAAGGAAGCTCTTTTATACCCTGAGGAATGTGGTGGGAAGCTGCTGTGCCCTTCCTAGCACACTCAGGGTTGGCCTGAAGGGATGGGGGAGGAAAGACAGAGTTGTTTAATGGATTTCTCCATCTCCTCCCCACAAAGGCAGCGAGTGCCATACCTGCTCTGCTGCCTGGCAGCTGCAGTTTGTATTTCCTCCTGCCCAGGCCAGCCCATGGGGCTTACATAAGTGTCTTTCTGTCCCATTCCATGTCAGAGCAATTTGAAATTTAAATCCCAGTGCTGTGGGATAGTGCCTAATCTGATTAGAGAGCGTGTATCCAGGGTCTTTGCTGCTGCACTGCCAGTTCTTCCAGGTTTTTGTAAGTCATAAAGCACTGCAGTGTATGGAGAGCGTGGACTGGAGGTTAGACTCCACTTCTGCTATTGTAATTTACTATCATTATTTCTTAGGCTTGGGAAAAGTTACTTTTCATGGTTTGGAAAAACCTGTACTTTCCAAACTGGAATTGAAGTATTTGTTCATTGTCTGAAGCTGATGTGCTGTGTGACCATAAATGCACAAATGTCCATGCACGATGCCAGTGCCAGTGCCAGCTGGAATGATGGCACCAGCAGTGGTAGGGCAGCACAGAAGCAAACTGGTCCCCACCTGCATCCTCTCAAAAGGAGCCTCTGCTGAGGCTCTGGGTTTGATGCTGCCAAGATTTGGGATACTTGGGGTGTGTGCAGTGGTTATGTTGTGGCATAAAGTGCAGCACATCCCCAGGTGATTGTTTGAACCACTGTTTTCAATATCTTTTAACATAAAAAGCCCCAGGCTGCCTGCCAGCCACCCCTCAGACTTGACACAAATGTGCTGGGCTGTCTTGGGAAGTGCTGAAACAGGTCTGGGCTCCTTCCTCCGGGAGGTTCCTGCTTTATTCCTGAAGGTTTCCTAACTAACCCTCTGGTTTGTCTTTGTCATGGAGTCTTGCACTGGGCTGAGTTTCTCTGTGCACTCAGCAGAGGCTTTAAAGCCCAGCAGAGCTCTGCAGATCCTGGGAAGGCTGGAGCAGCAGGACAGCTCCATGCCCAGCACTCACCTGCAGGGCCTGTTTGGAGATCTGAGGGGCTCAAAGCCTGCACCTCTCCATTCCTGTCCCTCTCAATCCCTGTTCCTCTCAATCCCTGACCCACTCACCCTGTTCCTCTCAATCCCTGACCCACACACCCTGTTCCTGCAATCCCTGTTCCTCCAGTCCCTGTTCCTGCAACCTCTGTCCCTCTCACCGTGTTCCTGCAATCCCTGAGCCTCTCAATCCCTGTTCCTGCAACCTCTGTCCCTCTCAATCCCTGTCCCTCTCAATCCTGTTCCTCCAGTCCCTGTTCCTGCAATCCCTGTTCCTCCTGGCTTGGTTGCTCTGTTTTGACCCAGGCCAGATCCCCGAGAGCAGGAATTTCTCCCTCGTGATGAACCAAACAAGAGATGTGCATGTAGAACTCTCCATGCAGTGCTGGGTTATTGGACAGGGATTTTTTTATTGGTTTGGGGTTTTTTCCACTCACCCTCAACACAGTCAGCCTCTTCCAGTACTTGGAAACTCTGCTGATGACAAAGCCCAACTCAAACACAAATTGCAGCAACAAGAACAAATCTAATCTAGTGCAGGACTGTTTGTAAAGTCCCAGGACACCGTGGTGGGGTTTTTTTCATCCAGGCTGTGTTGGCTAAGAAGAGCCACGTTCAGTTCTGGCTGTTGAGCAGCAGATGGAGCTGCCAAACTGCACATCTGGGGCTGCCAAACTCCACATCTGGGGCTGCACCCTGCAGCTGGCCACAGCCATCCCCGCATGGCCCCGCAGCTGGCAGCTCCCAGTTTTGGGGTGCTCTCCCAGGAGGAGCCCCCTTTTTCCACCACCATGATCCCAATTTCCTCCTGCATCAGGAAATGCCTTTCCTGGAATACTGAGCACAGCTGGGAGTGGTGGGGTTGGGTACAGGAGACTGGACGGGCATGGGATGTGGAAAACTGGGTTTTAAAAGGGAGATATCTGCACACAGGGCCTGTGAGGATGCAGGCAGAGATGAATTTTCCCTCTCTGAGTCCCACCCTGAAGTGGAACAGACAGGAAGGAAGGTTACAAGCACCCATCCTTGTTCTCTCCTCACCGCAACCACACCTACAGCTTCCAACCAAAAACTTCCTTTTAATAGTTGCACATGGCTTTATAATCATGCAGTGATCAGAAATGACAATTCAAATAAAAACATAGCCTTTATTTTTTAATGTTTCTTTTACCATAACTTTCAATTAGAAATTAATGGCTAATAACCTCAATCCTCCCTTCCAAAAATAGGTAAATAAAATTATTGTTGATGTCTGCCCGAACTCATGCCCAGTGTTACCAACACAAGGTGCAGCTCCTGCCCCCTGGCCAGTGGTTCATGTGCTGCAGCCCCTGGTTTGAGCACTGGGCTGACAAAAAGGAGTTATCAACTGAAAACAGACAATAAATTGGTTGTGGATGGGTCACAGAAGACATGAGAAGCTTTATTTCAGTGTGTTTTCCAGCTGAAGCAGAGCTGTGGAAGTTTGCAGAAGCCAAAAGCACTTCAAAGTTGATTAAAATACCCCAGGTCATTTTTCATAATCCATATTTGCTTCCTTGATTATTCTTTTATTTTGATTTTGAAAGTCTACCTAGCAACAGCAATGGTGTTTTAAAGGTCCACAAATGGTTGGAAACAGAAATGAGGGGTGACCATTGCAGGCTGTCACTCACTGTGCTGACAATTTCAGCTTGGTGAAACATTTGTCTTACATTAACAGCTAATTATAACCACATGTAAAACCTGACATCATCACCCAGGATTATGTCCTGTTGCTTGATCTGGTTTATTGTTTAATTCCTTTGGGAGCATTTCAGGGAGAGGTGTTTTAGATAAGAGAACTTTCTAAATTCACTACAAATCTACTATTAATGGTGGCAATTGCTGTTTCTTGATTTACTTTTTTTAATTATTTCTGTAGATTCTTAAGAGATCTCTAGGGACAAAATATGATCAGAGAGATTGTTTTGGTTAATAGCCAACATTCCAAAGTTAGCATTAATCCACTATTAAACATGGCAACTTCTATTACTTGGTTGGTATTTCTTGAATTCTTTTTTGTGTAGACTCATAAGAGATCTGTAGGGGAAAAGGATAATAAGTGGCCTTGGAGATTGTTTTGGATTAATATTGAACTTTCTAAATTCAGTAGTAGTCCATTATTAAAAATGGCAACTGCTGTTAGTTGAAATTGGTTTTAATTCTTTCTGCAGACTTGCAAGAGATCTATAGGAAAAATTATAATAAATGGGTCTTGGAGATTGTTTTGGTTGATAGTGAGCATTCTAAATTCAGTATTAATCCACTGTTAAAGATGGCAACTGCTACTAGTTAAAATTATTATTACATTCTTTCTGTAGACCTGTAAGTGATCTATAGTGACAAAATGTAATCAGTGCACCTTAGAGATTGTTTTGGATTAATAGTGAACTTTTAAAATTTACTGTTTAGAGATTGTTTTGGATTAATATTGAACTTTCTAAATTCAGCAGTAGTCCATTATTAAAAATGGCAACTGCTGTTAGTTGAAATTGGTTTTAATTCTTTCTGCAGACTTGCAAGAGATCTATAGGAAAAATTATAATAAATGGGTCTTGGAGATTGTTTTGGTTGATAGTGAGCATTCTAAATTCAGTATTAATCCACTGTTAACTGCTACTAGTTGAAGTTGTTATTACATTCTTTCTGTAGACCTGTAAGTGATCTATAGTGACAAAATGTAATCAGTGCACCTTAGAGATTGTTTTGGATTAATAGTGAACTTTTAAAATTTACTGTTTAATTTATAATTAAAGGTCCCAAGTGATACTTCTTAATTTTTTAAAATTCTTTCTGTAGACCCATAAGAATATAGGAAGTGGGTCTTGGAGATTGTTTTGGATTAATAGTAAATGCTCTAAATTCAGTATTAACCCACTATAAAAGGTGGCAACTGCTATTTCTTGAATTTTTTTTAAAATTCTTTTCTCTGTAGACTCATAGGAGGTCTATAGAAAAAAAAAATAAAATAAATGGGTCTTGGAGATTGTTTTGGTTAATAGTGAACACTCTAAATCCACTATTAAGGGTGGCAACTGCTATTTCTTGATTACTTTTTAAAATTCTTTCTATAAACTCCTAGGAGATCTATAGGAAAAATTAATCAGTAGGTCTTGGAGATTGATTTGGATTAATAGTGAATGTTCTAAACATACTATTAATCCACTATTAAGGGTGGCAACTGCTGTTTCTTGATTTATTTTTTTAATTCTTTCTGTAAACTCATAAGAGATTTATAGGGACAATGTATAATAAGTGGATCTTGGAGATTGTTTTGTATTAATAGTGAACTCTCTAAATCCATTATTAGTGGTGGCAACTGCTATGCCTTGATTTTTTAATTTTTTTTTTAATTCTTTCTGTGGACTCGTAAGAGATCTATAGGGATGAAATAAAATCAGTGGGTCTCAGTGGTTGTTTTGGATTAATTATGAATGTTCTAAATTCACTATTAATCCACTATTAAAGGGGTTTGGGTTTTTTTAATTCTTTTCTCTGTAGACTCATAGGAGATCTGTAGGAAATAATATTTTAAATGGGTCTTGGAGATTGTTTTGGATTAGTCGTGAATGTTCTAAATTCAGTATTAACCCACTATTAAAGGTGGCAACCGCTATTCCTTGGTTTGGTTTTTTTAAAATCCTTTTTTTTGTAGACTCATAGGAGATCTATCAGAAAGAATATTATAAAGGGGTCTTGGAGATTGTTTTGGATTAGTCATGAACATTCTAAATTCAGCATTAACCCACTATTAAATTCAGTATTAACTCACTCTTAAAGGTGGCAATGGCAATTCCTTGGTTTGGTTTTTTTTTTATATCCTTTTTTCTGTAGACTCATAGATCTATAGGAAAGAATACAATAAATGGGTCTTGGAGATTGTTTTGGATTAGTCGTGAATGTTTTAAATTCAGTATTAATCCACTCTTAAAGGTGGCAACAGGCTATTCCTTGGTTTATTCTTTTTTTTTTTTTTTTACATTGGTTATTGTTTTGGATTAGTCGTGAACATTCTAAATTCAATATTTACCCACTGTTAAAGGTGACAACTGCTATTCCTTGGTTTGGTTTTTTTAAAATTCTTTTTTCTGTAGGTTATCCATAGGGAAAAGTTACAATCAGTGGATCTTAGGGCTTGTTTTGTAGGGATTCCCCTCTGCTCCCTGCTGGGTGCAGAGCCAGCCCTGCCAGGAGGCCTTGGCCGTGTGTCTGAGTGTGCCCGTGTCGCGCAGGTGGCTCCGCGGCACGCTGAGGCTCCGCGCGGTGGCTCCGCGGGCCGGCCCTGCACACGCCGTCGCTCCCGGGTGGATCGCCACGAGCCGCAAAGCTGCTGTCCACGTGGACTGGTGCTGAAATCTCCCGCCCGGCCGCCGCCAGAGCCTCGCCAGCCAAGCCCAGAGACATGGCCACCAACGGCACCAAAGTGGCGGACGGACAGATCTCCACCGAGGTCGACGCCTCCATCACCAACGACAAGCCCAAAACCTTGGTAGTAAAAGTGCAGAAGAAGAAGACGGACCTTCCAGACCGAGACACTTGGAAAGGGAAATTTGACTTTCTTATGTCCTGTGTAGGTTATGCCATTGGCTTAGGGAATGTGTGGAGATTTCCGTACCTGTGCGGCAAGAATGGTGGAGGTACGTTGGCCGTGATTGTGGGTTGGGAGTCACCAGCAAATCACCAGCAAATCAAACCCTGGTTTGGATAGATTTTTCATACATTTAGTTGGTGTTATTTGGGGATTTTTTGGTAGGTTTTTTAGGGTGTTGCAGGATATTTTTGAGGGTTTTTTGGTTTGTATTTTTTTTTTTTTGGTTGGCTTATAGGGTTGGTTTGGTTTATTATTGGGGGTGGTTATTTGGCTTTTTATTTGCTGTGTTGTTTGTGATTTTTCTTTTAGTTTTTTGTTTTGTTTTAGGTCTTTTGGGTTTTATTGTTGTTTTGGTTTGGGGTTTTGTTGTTGTTGTTTTGGCTTGGGTTTTTTTGGGTTTTCTTGCTTTCCACTTTTCCAGGAGGTTCAGAGCCATTTTGGAGTGTGGAGCTCTGCTTTGAGCTCTGCCCTGGTATTTATTCTAACTCCTAGCTGCCAGTGGCACTTGAAAGACCATAAAGTATCAGAGCAGAACTGAAGCACGTTGCCCTCCACCCAACCCTGCAGATCCCTCTCTTTTGGGCTGAGTTTTGAGACGATTTTCATGGGGTTTGTAGCTGACTCTGAGCTCCCCATAAAAGGCTGGAAAGCAGCCAGGGCTGGTTAAAGCCTTTGTGCTCTCCATGAGAGGTGAAGGCAGCAAAGCCCACAGGCTTCTGGATTTCAGCTTTTTACTTCAACAGAAAACATTTAAACGATGGGGAGTTCTGTTTCTCCCTTTATTTTCACCTCTGGAGGTGCTGGTTAAGAAGTGCACGTGTGATTTCCACTAACATTTTTGAAAGGTTACATCTGAGAGGAAAAATACCCTGTGGGTTTCTTTTCATTTGGAACAGGGATGGAAACTGGAAATTCGCTTGTGTTTTTCCCCATTGTAACAGGCTTGTTAAAATTCCTTTTTAGGTGCATTCCTGATTCCCTATTTCCTTACTTTAATTTTTGCTGGAGTGCCACTGTTCCTTTTGGAGTGTTCCCTTGGTCAGTATACATCTATAGGAGGCCTTGGAGTGTGGAAGCTTGCTCCAATGTTCAAAGGTATGCTATGGATTCCAATTCTTTCTCATTTGTTTCCAAATTGCAGAAGTTTCCAAAAGTGCCAGGGCAAGGATGTTTCTTGGTGTCTTTCAGTTATACTTAAACCATGCTTTTTTTAAAGACACTGATTTTCTGAGGTGTAAGTGATGATTTTGAAATAAAAAAATATTTTTGAAATATTTTTTATTCTCCATTAAAAATAGTAAGATTTAGGCATTAGAATTGCAACAAACTTATTTTTGAACTTCAAAAACTCTTGGGATTTTCTGTAGAAATGCATAAAGACTGTTAAAAATAGCATATCCAGCAGCAGTTGCCTGAGCAGGTTTGGATGTGTTCACAGCAATTTGGTAAACTTTGGTAAATTTTTCTGAGCTCACAGAGATTGGCATCACCTGTTTTTTTTAACTGGAAGTCAAAAGCCAGACACTTTTGGCAATTTCATGCTGAATTCCTTAAGAAAAACTCACTCCACGCTTTGAGTTTGAGGTTTGATTGCCAGAACCCAGGGTTTTAATCTCGATTCTGCACAGACCCACAAAGCTCTCAAATGATGATTTTCACCCTTCTAATCCCAAATCCTCTGACACTTCTGAGCTCCTGAGCCGAGTTCTGGCCCAGCAGAGCTGCGCGTGGTGTTACAAACTACCTGACACAGTAGGACTGACAATTAGCACAGGGTGAGCTGCAAGTTTGTTGAAACTGGATTTTGCTCTGGGAGATTTAACACTGGGAAAATACAGGGAGATCAAATTGTCTCTCACAGAGAAGTGATTTTGCTTGAGTTGCTGCTGTTGGTAAGGTTTGGATCAACCTTGCTTTGCATTATCCTGATTATTGTGAGTACTTCCTCCTGCTCAGAGTCATGGAACAGCTGTCCTGAATAGTTCAGAACACCCCTGGAGTGTCCATGTGGAGCAGAAGACACCCTCATGGTGGAACCCTGGCATGTCTTTAGTATGACGTGCCAACAGCCTGCACTGAGCACCAGGCCCTCTGATCCGTGTCCTGAGAGCCTTGGAACACATTCTCACTGTGTGTGCATCTGCCACGAGCTCCTGTGGGGCTGCTGTTCCAGAGAATGAGCTGATTTAGCTCCTTTTCCTGGGAGTAAGGCATGCCGGGGAACTCTCAGCAGCAGCAGCTGGTGGGACTGCACAGCAGAGAGAGCTGAAGGCTGGCAGTGAGTTCATGGATGGCTGAGCCATCACCCAAATAATGACCTTTGTGTAATGGCACTTCTGAAATTCTCACTCCTACAACTTTTCCCAATGGTGCCTGCCCTGATGTCTTTGCCCTGAATGCAGCTCTTCAACTGGAAGTTCCCTTGGTTTTATTTCTCTTTGTTTTCCTTACAGGTGTGGGACTGGCTGCTGCAGTCCTGTCCTTTTGGCTAAATATTTACTACATTGTGATTATTTCCTGGGCCATATACTACCTGTATAATTCCTTTACCACTGTAAGTGTGTGTCAGAGGGGATGGGGAATTGTTTTGTGGATATAAAGCCAAGTAAAATATGGATGCATCACTAATCTGCCTCAGTGTAGATGTGTGAGGTTAACACAGCACACACAGAAATCTGTAGGATAATCCATTCTTACTAATAAAACCCATTTTGTAAAAATCCCTTTTAATTTTATTTTTCTCCACAAGAAATTTAGAGCAGAAAGCTGAACTTACAGTCAGTCACTCCCCCAAGAAAAATTCTAGTGTACAACTAATTATTTTGTTTCTTCAGTAGCAGCCACACAAACATGAGTTCTTTGGAACATAGTATCATTGCAATGTGGCTTAATGATAGAGGGGTTTATTAAAGAAACCCCCATGGAATGGAAGGTCTGTGACTTGATTAGCTCTGAACTTCCATTCATTGTTGTTATTTTTGCTTTGTTTTCTTTCCTGTTTACTTTATTTTTAGCTGCCTTTTTTTCCCCCTCAAGGGTGATTCATCAGCTGAGTAAGTCCTGTCTGATTTGTGGGGTTTGGCCATCTGAGGAAGCATTCTTACATAAGTTGTATATAATTAATGCGTCATTGTTCAATTGTCTCTTCTATAAATTTTGCTCATGCTTGCTTGTTCTTGGCTTTAAAGAATTTTGCCTTGACCAAATTTGCATTAATTACTGTCTGGAAGTGACATGATCATTTCTGCTTTGTTGTCCTCAGAATTGTTATTGATGTGAAAGGTCAGGCAGAGTCTGGAAGTGTTTCTTGTGGCCCGTGTTAAATGAATATTGACTTCTAATTCCCTTGAAGCCTCTTATCCTTCTGTATAAAGCACACAGTGCCCTGACACAGAAGTTCTGTGAGAGGATTTCCCAACAATTGCCATCAGAAGGATCCATAAATTACATGTAAATGAGGCTCATTCTAATGGATACCATGAGAAACAGGTTCTGCTCCTCACAACTTCTGAAAGATGGGATGGACACATGCATGTAACAAATAGAAATTTTACCTCTCTCCAATTGTCCCCTGACCTGATGGGAAAATGAAACTCTCTGATCAATAACCATCCCAATTTTATTATCTCTTGTGCAACAAGAGGTAGCAGGACCTCCAGGAGGTCCTTTGTGCTGTTTCAATATACTCTCATGGTGAGTGTGTTGAATCCAGAGTGTTTGGGCTGCTGTACTGAAGAAAAAAGGGAATAGTTCCACACCTGCCTCCCACAACTGATAGGAATTGAAATAACTTTCACTCCAGGGAGATCAATGTCTGCAGAGCTCCAGGTGCTTTAGTTCTGCACTCAGCTGTCAGTTCTAGCAAAGAAAGAGATACTTGAGGTAATTCTTGCTTAAGAAGTGTTTGACTCCAGGTTTTTTGTGCTCTCCCTTCTCCAGACCCTTCCTTGGAAACACTGTGAGAACCCTTGGAACACCGACCGCTGCTTCTCCAACTACACCTTAGCAAACACCACCAACATGACAAGTGCCGTGGTGGAGTTCTGGGAGTAAGCTCAGCACTTTCCTCTCTCCTTCCCGTGCATGTCCAAGGGTCACCTTGTTATCCTTCCTGTTTCACCTTCTGAATTCTTTGCCAAATGTTGTGTTGGCTCGTTGCAGACGCAACATGCACCAAATGACCGACGGCTTGGAAAAGCCCGGGCAAATCCGGTGGCCACTGGCAATCACCCTGGCAATTGCCTGGATCCTGGTGTATTTTTGTATCTGGAAGGGGGTAGGCTGGACTGGAAAGGTAAGATTAAAAAGTACTGTAAATACCTTTCAATTAAAAATGCCCATTTTGCTCAAATATTCTGAGAATTCTTGAGGTAAGAGGCACCGCGGCAGTTTGGCTGTGAAGGATTTAATTTGTGTTTTCTTGGATTGATACAGCCCCAAGTTTTAGGAAGAGCTGGCTCCTCTCTAGCTAGGTCAGACCACAGCCTTAGATGTTTCATTTACAGGCCTCTCAGCTTGGCCAGGTATAAAATCACCTAAAAATATTCCTGCTTTTTCCTGGGATGAATATTCCAGCTGGTTTGAATAGCAACAGAGTGAGGATGGAGTGGTTTGGTTCCAGCAAGAATTGTGTATTTATTGCTCAGCTCTTGCTGGGTCTGGATATGTAAGGAAGTGTTGGGAAGAGCTGCTCCCACCTTCCCTCATGTGGGTGAGAAACATTTGAGGTCCTTCCACAGGATTTCGCCCTGTGCTTCTTGGGGTCTGCCTGGCTGTGAGTGGAAATTAGGATTTACTAATCAATTAATGGAAAGTACATTCTTGAAAGACCTTTCTGAATGAAAGGGCAGCAACATCTGATGATGGCTCATGCTTTTTCCTGTCAGAAGAAATCCTAGGGAAATGAAAAGCCACAGCAATGGGGTTTGGTGTTGGGTTAGAAGACCACAGGTCTGGTGCAAAGGACTGGGATTTCTTCACTCTGAGGGAACAGATTGTTAGTTTGACAGGAGGTTATAACTGTGATCCACCTTGAGCTGTGTGTAGGACAGGGCTGAGCTGAGCTCCGAGCAAACCATTTCCTTTCTCCTGTCTCCAAAGCACAAAGAGGGCAAAAAGAGGGCTGAGTCTGACTTCAGAAAGGGTTTCTTACAGGACCTCGGAAAAGGCAAGAAAGTAGGAGCCTGTAATATAGAGGAGGAGAGTGTGGGGAAAATGAACTGCCAGATGTTTTACGAGCAGGATCCTGGTGCCACGATCCTTGTGCTTTTGGGACTTCCTTGTGTTAAATACCAAAAAAAAAAAAAAGTGTGAAAACATCCTAGTCCACACTGTTCTGTTTTCAGAAAAATAGGCAGCAGCCACCTGTCTTCAGAGCTTGAGTTTAGAGAATTTTGCTGTAGGCACGTCCCAAGCTTTTTCATTGAAAAATGCCTCAATTTTAAGAGCCATCCTCAGTTGCTGCTAGAGTATGTTCAGGGAGCAAATACTTTTGATCATTCTTTTTTGCACACTTACACTGTCTTGTTTCTTCACATCAGGTGGTATATTTCTCTGCTACTTATCCCTATGTTATGCTGCTTATCTTGTTCTTCCGTGGTGTAACACTGCCTGGAGCAAAGGAAGGCATTTTATTCTATATAACTCCCAACTTCAGTAAGCTTTCAGACTCTGAGGTAAATATTGTGTGCTGGTAAACCAAAGTTTCACTCCTCACTGTTCCCCTTTCAGACATATGACTTGTTCCTCAAGTGCAGAAACAGATTTTTAAAAAAATTGTTTCCTGCAATCAGGTTTGGCTGGATGCTGCCACACAGATTTTCTTCTCCTACGGTTTGGGTCTTGGTTCACTGATTGCCCTTGGAAGTTACAACCCTTTCCACAATAATGTTTACAGGTAAGCAGATGACTGCACATATTGCAGTGGCACTTGCCTGTCTCAGCTGGAGCTGGGTTCTGTCTCTGTGTACAGATAATTGAAATAAAGTTTAGTGCTGAATATTAACTGTTCCAGCTGGCTGGGGGTGAGATGTGTAACTGCCTTTACACCAATTGGACAGACTTCCCCAGCATGGAATGGAAGCCAAACTGGGAAATCCTAAATCATTGAGATTTTCCACAGGACAAAAAAAAAAAATTAAAAATAAAATTTAAAAAAAAAAGAATCACAAAAAAACAACCCAAAAAGGATGAACATTTGCTTTCCCTGCTGCTTAAAGCCCCTTCCCTTTGTTTCAGGGACTCCATCATAGTGTGCTGCATAAACTCATGCACGAGCATGTTTGCTGGCTTTGTCATCTTCTCCATTGTGGGATTCATGGCCAATGTCACAAAGAGGCCAATTGCAGATGTTGCAGCATCAGGTACCCAAAATCTTTTCCTCTAAGCTATGCATCAGGGTTTTTTGGGGTTTTTTTGCTTGTAGGTTCTTCCTGCAACTGCTTAAAATCCCTCCTCACAGCTCCTCAGCTCCCTGTCCCCTCAGTCTCCCAGAAGGAAAGGCAGAAGAAAAAGTGTTATCCCAACCCACTCCAGGCAGAGCAGGAGGAATGCTGGTCATTATGGGCTGGGTTTTAAGCTGATATTTCCCCATTCAGCTGAGTTTTATTCCTTTTCCCATTTCCTGAGGTTAAGCCCTTGGAGGCAAATCCATTTCTCCCCTGTTCAGACCTACACCTGTTTCATGTGACTCTGTATCATGAAAGACATTTTATTTAGGGCAGGGAGCTGTGGAGCTGTCCATGGGAGGATTGTGTTCTTCCTTGCAGTTTCTTGTGTGTCTTCCAGCTGAAAAAGCTTAAAGCAGCAGAGCAGATGGCTGCCCTGACCCAGCTGGTGCACCAGATACTCACTTAGCAGTTCTGGCCACAGGGAGGGATCTCATAACTCAAAGCTTGGCTGGAACTCACTGGTGGACAAAATCTGGATGACTGTATTAGCAAACACAACCCACTGAAATATCTCCTTGGTTAGAAAAGGAGAGAATTTAAGCCCTAAAAATAATCTTCAATAAATTACACATACAAAGAGATTAGGTACAAAATGATGATGGCAGGCGCTGTTATTAAAAACTGCTCTGGAAAGGCAGTGGTGTGTGAAATAAGCTTTTTGGATTTATGTCTTTGATACAGAAGGAATTATATAAAGGCTACACCTGCAAACACCACAATATTTTTACATCATATTAAGTACATTTGATTACAGATCTCTGAAAGGTGCCCATGACCACTAATTGCAAAGGATATTTAAAAATTTGACCTTTTAATTAAGGTTTCTATTTCTCCTAGTAAGCTTGGAGGCTGGTGCCAGATTTTACCACCATGAGAGGTTGTTTTGCCATCTTTTATACAGCCTTATAAAACAAATGATATTATTAAAAGGCGTAGCTGCATTCCTGTGGAGCGCAAAACAGAGTAAAATTATCATATTTATCTGAAGCTTATTTTGCTTTCAGCACTGCTATTTGGAATGCTTTCTGAACTGCTTTCCAATCATATCTGCTCTTGTTAGCAATTAATTGCTTCAAAATCCTCATTAGACTTTGGAGACCCAGGTGTTGACGCCACCCTTGCTCCACTGGTTTGGTGGCTGTGACCAAGCACTTGTCACTGACAGACTTCTAATGGAAACTGAAAAATCAGAGGCACTCCTTAGGTGAAGCACATGAGCTTTATTCCTGTGTCTATTAAATGTGCTGATTTTCCCTCTGACCCTGATGTCCAGCTATGCCATGAGAACAACAAAACTCCTTTTAAACAGGAATTTGTTAGCAAGAACAAAAATTAAAAAGTTTGGTTGTCCACAAGGACAGAGTTTATTAAAATGTGTATTTAGAGAATGGAAGAGCAAATGGGAATACTGGAAATGCTGGGAAGTGTCTTCTCCATTGCTGAGCTGTCTCTGTTTCTCTTCTGAACGGTGAAAGCAGGAGATTGCAGCTGTCAAACCTGCTTGGGGGGAGAGAGAGCTGAGCAGTGCCTGAGGATGTAACCCCAGCCAAGGACAGCGCTCCTGCCTTGGCTGTGCCAGGGCTCTCAGGAGCAGCTCCTGAACTCATTCAGTATTCTGCTTGGTTGGCTTTGCGGGGCTCTGGGGTGGTTTTTTTTTGTTTGTCTGGTTGGTTTGTTGTTGTTGTTGTTGTTTTGGCTGGTTCATTTTCAAACCCAGGTGCTTGCAGTGCCCTGCTGGTCAGGGAGCACTGAGCAGCTGAAATCCCTGCTCAGGTGCTGCATCCAGAGCCACCCAAACAGAGCCCAGCAGGAGCAGAGGATCCCAGCCAAGCCCTCCCACTGATCTTCTCTCTCCTGTTTCTCCCCCAGGCCCTGGACTGGCATTTCTGGCTTACCCAGAGGCAGTGACACAGTTGCCCATCTCCCCTTTGTGGGCAATACTCTTCTTCTCCATGCTGCTCATGCTTGGCATTGACAGTCAGGTAAAACTGGGGTGGAAACAAAAAAAAAAACAGATTTTCTGCCACTGGGCGGAACCAGGTTTGATATTTTAATTTATATTTTATTTATTTCTATTAGGATTAGTTATTTTATAAATTAGGATTTATTTAATAATTTAGGATTATTTATTTTACATTAGGGTTATTTATTTTATGTTAGGATTTTTTATATATTTAGGGTTTGTATTTTTCATATGCAGTTCTTCAGTGTATAACTCTAAACTCCATACAGAGTGTCAGGTGCTGCTTTCCCATTTTGGTCAGACAAAATAACACAACAGGGCTCCCCCTGTACTCTCCACTGCCAGCTGGAAGTGGGGCAGGATGATCCCTGGAATAATCAAATAAAGAATAGGAGGCTCTCAGGAAAGACTGAGTAAAAACCTGACACTTGAACACTGTTGTTCTTTTATGAACTGTTGGAAGCACATGAAAAATGGGCAGAAAATTTATTCTGCAGGCAAAAAGGAGCTTACCTTTGAAATATTCCCTGTGAAATCACAATGTTAAAAATACCTGTGCAATGTTCAGCTGTGTAGGAGACACTGGGATATGTTTTACAAGATTTAGATGCCACAGGTATTTCTGAAGGGTGGCTCCAGAACTCACCACTGGAGCAAAAAGACACAGCACACATTTAATTTTAAGATCTGGAGTTAATTCAGTGGGCAATGGGATTGTTACTGAGGATGTTCTGGGTTTTGATGTGTTCTGAAATCACTTCCCAAGGGAAAGGATCACAAATTTATTGGTTCAGGCTGTACCTAAGCTCTGGGTGGTATCTGACAACTGGAAATAAAGGAGAAGGATCAACCCTGGGGTTTGCAAATCCAAGATATTCTCTGTCTAGATTAAACTATTAAATAATTAAAACATGGAATCATTAAAAATGTTGATTGTGACACAAATAAAAAAGCACACAGCATGAGAGAAAACCCTTTAGAAATAACTATGTCCAACAAAACCTTTTGTTAATTGGTGCTAATTTTAATACAGAGAACAACCCCATGACAGCACTCAGGAGAGCACCCTGCTTTATTTTGCAAGGAATACGTGGAGGGTTTGGTCAGGGAAGTCCCCCCTGGCTGCTGAACTCTTGGACCATTTTTAGGAGCCCAGTGCTAGGCAGATGTGTTCATTTACTTGCAATCAGCTGCAGTTGGCAAACCAGCACTTCCCAGTCCCTAGCACAGCCCTCCCAGCACGTAAAGGAATATGGGATTTACTACCTCAGCACTGTACCAGTCTTTCAGGAGAGAAAATAACATCATTTTCTACAAATCCAAGCTGACTTCAGCCTGTGAACACAAAAGGACCGAGAGGGCATTTTATCCTGGGAGATGAAAGGAAGTTGAAAACTTACACTTTTTATTTCTTTGTTTTTCAGTGAGCTTCAGGCTTGACATTAAAACCCACTGCTCAATCTGGGGGGAAACTGCTGTGAAAAATTGGGTCAAAAATATTCTTGAAAGCACTTGTCTCTAGGCAACTAACAGCTGAGGAAGGTGGTCTAATATTATTAAAAGGAATATGTATCTACAGGCTGTCATGCTCCCTGCATTTTCTGTCTGTCACTGAAACATTTCATCCACTGTAATTTACAGGAGCTGTAACCATTGGTTCAATTCTACTTGCTCTGCTGAAAATTAATAAAACTTTACTTACCTTCTGGTTTTCATATTTCAGCCACCATAATGATAACATTTATCTGAATATATACACACAGGAGGATTCTGGAGTGTGGCCATGATTTCCGTTTGGAGGACACAGCCTCAACAAAAATGTTTTCTGGGGATACAGAGAATATTTGATTTATTACATATGAGAATCATATGAGAATCTTTAACCTCCTGCATGAAGCACTAATCTGGTTAGACTTTCTCTGTGTGTTGGCTTTCTTGTATGTGAGCAAATCATGTAAAAGAGAAGTTTATTTTGTAGGATTAAGGGACCAAAGCCCTCAACTGTAGGTTTATCATATTTATTACAAAAAAAAAGAACAGTTCCTGTTCACAGAGTGAAAGCAACAGTTCATAGCTTAGAATTTTGAGTGTTCCTCGAGCTGGAAATCTTTTTGCCCAGATCTCTTTAGACAGAAACAAGGATATTCAGGAGCAGAGCTTCCGCTGCAGTCAAGTGAATTTTCACTTCTCGCTGGACGGCTGCAGCCTTAGGCCAGCAAAGGGTCCAATCACAAACTGCTCCCCAGAACTCCATGCTGGGCTCTGGACTGTGTTCTGTGTCCAGCTGGGCTCTGGACTGTGTTTTGTGTCCCCTTTCCCTGCAGTTCTGCACCGTGGAAGGGTTCATCACTGCCCTGGTGGACGAGTTCCCCAAGCTGCTGCGCAACCGCCGCGAGCTCTTCATCGCCGTGGTGTGCATCGTGTCCTACGTGATAGGGCTGTCCAACATCACTCAGGTACTGCTGGCTGGGCTCTGCCTCTGCCCAGCACCAGCATTCTCCCTTCTCCAGTCCAGCCAGGAATCTCTGCCAGCCCCTGGATTGTCAGGAATTGGCACTCGCCAGGGTTTTGGCGGTTTAAGCATAGAACGCCCTGTGGTGCCTTAGGATTTTAGCTTTGAAATTTTTATTCTTATTTTATTTATTTATATCAGGATTAATTTTTTTTATATTAGGATTTTTTGCTTTTATTTATTTAGCTTTTCTATTTTCCATCTATTTGCACTCCTGCAGCTCTCTAGTGTAGAACTCCAAACCCCACACACAGTGTCAGCTGCAGCTTTCCCATTTTGGGCAGACACAACAATTCCTCTCCAGGCCTGGCAATCAAGGACACCTCACTGCCCCAGGCCCCAGAGATGGGAACAAAAGGGACTTGGGGGAGCAAACCTGGGGTCAATGACTTCATTACCTGGAGCTGGAATTGGCAGATGAACCCCCAGTGTGCAAATGGACCAAACTTATACAAGTATAAAAACCCCTGACCCATCATCCATTTTTGGGTGTAGGCCCTGGGGCGAGTCATCTGCCCAAAATCTACCTGAAGGCCCTTCAATAAACAGAACTGCTTTTTATTCCCCTAATTCTGTCTGGCCTCTGTTTTTAGGTAGTCCCTAAAAGGCCTTACCTGGGTGTCCCCTGCAGGGCTCAGGGGACAGCAAAATGCACATCCCCACATTCCTACAGTCCAAAAAGTGGCAGCTGCAGATGTTGACTTTGCAAATTGTTTGAAGGGAATGATTAATGGCTAAATTATGATTAAATTATCAAATAAAGAGCAAAAAGTGAAATTAAACTTTTCAGTCTAAACAGTAGCAATCTTAATTTTGTCAGGATTGACCTCAAGTCTGAACAAAATTCAACCTGTTTAATTTACACTAGTAGGCCCTAACCTACCCACCACTGTTAGTTTGTAACTTACATTTTGAAGCTGGATGCCTTGCTCTACTTTTTTATTCTTTCTTTTCCATTTCAGGGTGGAATCTATGTGTTTAAGCTTTTTGACTACTACTCTGCCAGTGGAATGAGTCTCTTGTTCCTTGTATTCTTTGAGTGCATCTCGATATCCTGGTGCTATGGTAAACAGCCTGTTTGTATGTTTTCCCTGAGCTTTACACACTCAGAGGATAACTCATCCTCTGATCTGTAGCTGACGTGCACATGCTGGGGGTGGAACTGAAAGTGGCCTTGGTTTCTGTGGATATAATTCAAAGTTGGCCTGTGGAAGGTGCTGCTGCCTTTTAAAAACCCTACCTAGAGGCCTGGGAGCCATGAAGTGTTTCAGGAACATTGGAAGGGTGATATTCCATCTCTTTCCCTGTCCCGCTCCCTTGGGAAGCCTGGATCTTCAGAGCTGTTGGGTACATATTGCCTCAGGACTCTTGGGATTTGTAATATTTTGCTTTTCCAGAAATTCTCTCGCTCCAGGGTCCTGCAGTGAGCCAGGCTCCTTGGTCAGTTAGGGAATAATCACCTTCAAATATCCAGAAGCCTGGACTGGCACTCTGGCTCTAAGGATTAATGGATCTGTGGGATATTGTCACAGTATTTTGTCCTCAGAGCTGCATCAGCTCCTCTGAGGAGCTGCTCCCATCATCACTGAGGCACTCCAGCTGCTCCAGGAGCCTTCCTGCTGGATTTTAGTGGGCCTGAGAGGATGGAAAGCATTTGACAGGGGAGAGGCACTGCTAATGAACCCATCAAATGGAAAAATACACCAAAATTCTCCCAGAAATCACAGAATATTCTGAGCTGGAAGGGACCATACAAGGAGTTTAAGTGGATGGTCCATACAGGGCTTGAACCACACTTTGGAATTGTCAGCTCCAGGCTCTAACCATGAAGAAATCAGAGCCACGAATTGGTGACAGACACAGCTTGGGGAGGCTGGTGGAGAGCAGCAGCAGCAGGAGAGCCCCTCTGATTCCAGCTCCACCTCTGCCCATGCATGGTGGGCACTGCAACGAAGCTGGTTAATGCTGGGATGGCTTAGGGGGGTTGTAATTGTAAAACACACCCTGAATTTCTCACCCTAATATAACCTAGGGTTGAAATCAATCAAGGGTGTTTCTTGCATCTGACCTTCCCATGTACAACTTCCTCATTTTGCATGGGAATAAGTTTGCTGGTCTCTATTTAATTAAGTATGATGTGGAAGGGTAAGAACAGGTGATTTTTGGTGCTCTTGAGCTTGCACACTTTTTTTGCTATTCAGACAGAGGAAAAGTTATCTTGAGATCTTTGTAGAGCTTCCAAATATAATCATAGTTTATGGCAATGTCTCTCAGAACCACTGAGCTTCCCATCACCTCCACTACCTGATATGTTTCTGTGCTGTTTCTTATTTCTACATCCAGGTGTTAATAGATTTTATGACAACATCCAAGAGATGGTGGGATACAGACCCTGCATCTGGTGGAAACTCTGCTGGTCCTTTTTCACTCCTATCATTGTGGCAGTAAGGAACAAACTTTTATTCTCTGGTTGAAAGGATGTAAATGAGTGGCCTGGGTGCTGCAGCCTTGTCATTTCCAGCCCCACAGGTTCACAGGTTCATATTAGTTCTGCCCTCACTATTTTTTAAGGATTTGAGCAATCTCATTGAAGGCAATAGCCAAAAAGCTGTGTCATTCCAGAAAGATTGTGCCCCAAAAAGAGAAGCCAAGATTTTTATTAGACCTCTGGAAATGCTCAAGACGTTGACTGGGAGACTTAGAAAACTGTAAGGAACAAATTTTGACCTTTTTTTTTTTTTTTTTTTTTTTTTTTTTGGTGTTCTAAAATAGAATTTAGCAATCTAAAATCTAAATTTTCCACATACACAAAAATACCAACATTCTGTAAACTGAATTCCTCCACAAGCACTTCTGGTGACAGAGCAGGGTTCTAAACTCAAGTTCTTCCCTCATGGCATTCTGTGGCATGTATTACTCATTTCATACTTCATTGCTGTGGGTTTTCTGTCAAACTCTGCAAGGAATCTGAACTGGAAACCACAGAACAGCCTTTTCCTGATTCTAAACTTTGCCCAGTTAATCCCATTCAGTACCTTGTGAAGTAGTAAGCAAAGGAATGTACATGTACTGCACATACACTGAACCCAGATGCAATGTGACAAACTAATCAAGCAGCCACTATTACACATGAGCCAGCATTTAACCAGAGAAAGCAAATGAGGAGACTAAAAAGACATGGAAATGTGTTCACATTGAGGGTTCCTCGAGTCATCCCTTCCCAAATCTAGGCAGATTTCATTTTTGTAAAAAACAAGCAATCAGGAAGAGATACATTTTATTTTAGTGGCACAGGAGGAAGATGCCAAACATTGTCAGACTGGCCAGATTTGTCAAGTCCTCAGCAGAACATGCTGCCCAGCCCCGCTCAAAGCAGGGATAAAAATCTGCCTCTGCATCCTCCTCTGGGAATTTGTCCTGCACAAGGCCTCAGCCTGGGATCAGAATGAGCCTCCCTCTCTCCTGATTGACTTTAGCAGGTTTTCCTGATTGGTTTAGGCATTTGAGACAGGCCAGGACAGGAGTTTTTCCTGGGAATAGCCCATGGAATTCTGTGTCTGCAGGGCATCACTGGAGAACATCCCAAAAGCAACGTGGGTGTTGTTGCTCAATGACACAACGTACACGTTCACAGGTATTCCCAGGATCCCTATTTTCCCCAGCAGCCCCCTTCCCTCTGGCTCTGTGCAGCTTATCCAAGGCATTTACTGGTACCAGCAGCACACCTGGATTATCTGAGGTTCAGGTTTATATGTGAAAATACAGCCTGAAGGTGAAACATTCATTTTGGCAAGAGGCCTCTTGGGAAGCTCCAGAAAATCTCTTGTAGCCAGAACACTCTGGGAATCTCACCCAAAACCCTCCCTTCTGCTTTTGCAGGGAGTGTTCATCTTCAGTGCTGTGCAGATGACCCCTCTGACCATGGGCAGTTACGTGTTCCCAAAATGGGGCCAGGGGGTCGGCTGGTTCATGGCCCTGTCCTCTATGGTGCTGATACCTGGCTACATGGCATACATGTTCCTAACCCTGAAAGGCTCCCTAAAACAGGTAAGTCTGCCTGTCCCGACCCCCTTGGCACCTTGTGCAATCAAAGATTGCTGAGCACTTCTTTCCTGTCATTTATTTCCCCCTCAGTTATTTTGCTTTGAGCCAAAAAACGCATAAAAGTGCCAACCAAAAGACAAGAGGAGTGTCTGAGCCATCTGTTGCTGAACACAATTCCCTACATTCCACAGGGTCCTTATCTCTGCTCTGGCAGCTGCAGACACGGCATTCCAGCTCCTCACACCTAGAAAACAGAGGAGAGGTTTGCAAATTATGGAAATTTGTCCTGATTAATGCAAGACACGCAGCCGTGGATCATGGCAGGGGATGCTCTGGGGAGCTGGAATCAAAATCAGGGGCTGAGCTACAAAACTCTGGGATTGCAGGAGTCTGCTCAGTGACCCTGCTTGCATCTCCCCGATGGCCCCCAAGGCTTCAGCTCCTGCATTTCACCTGCTCTGAGCCACACCTGCCCTGCTCTGCTGCAGCTGGGAGGGAGGACATGGAATACCTTGGGAGCACTTCCCTTGAGCCTTTATTTAAGGGATTTCTGTGAGCAGTCACTTGGTGAAGAACATTAGGGGCTTTTTTTCTCATTGCTCTCAGCCTCTCCCTGACTGCTCATCCCATTTTTTAAAGGAGGTAACATTTCTCATGGAAGAGAGTCAGGGGTTTTTTTCAGTCAGTTTTTATTTCAGTCAGTTTTTATTTCAGTCAGTTTTTATTTCAGTCAGTTCTGAGGTCCTCAGAGATGTGCTGCTAAAGGGGTGGGAAATATTGGCCATGTTATTGCCCCACACATCGTTTAGGAACCACCTACAATCACCACAGCTCATTTTTTTAATCTGGGTGGATCCTCAGTTTTCCCTCTCCAGCTCCTCCTGTACATCACAGCCAGTTCTCTAGCCCAAGTTCTGAAGTGCTCTGTGATTGTGGCAACCAAAGACTGTCAAAAGGAATTTGTCAGAACTTCTGGAATATTCTAAAATCAGCTGACAGAGCCATCTTTGCATAGGGCTGGATGATCTTAAGCAGAATTGACGAGTGATGCCTCATGAAATGCTCAGATCTTGATCCAAAGATTTGTCTTCAGCAAATTTTGAAGGACTCACTGAGGCTTCAAAGAAGTCTGCAGAAAAAATCTGGGTTTTGATTTTTTTTTTGTTTCCTCCCCTGCCTGTTCTTAGCTCCTACATTTTGAATGGATTTCCCTTGGTCTTGTGGAAACTTTTAGGTGCAAAAGGAGAACTGTTGCCCTAAAATACAGCTGCTCTTTGGGCAGGGTTGTGTGAGGCCATGGTAAAAGTTCCTCATCTCAGCCTTGTTGTGGATTGAGGTCTCATTTTTGAAAGCATTGGCAAATTATTATTAAGTGATGGGGGAGCCTGCACCAGTGAGAGGCTCTGAGGAGCCAGACTGGAATTTCTTTTGAGATATGAATGTGAGCTGGGCAGAGAAGCTGAAGGAACAGAGAGGACAAAAGGGTGACGAAAGACAGAATAGGAATAAAACACTCTAAAACACTGGTTTATCCTTGGAGGAACTCTCAGTTCTCGTGGGGAGATGCCCATCACTCTGGTGCCCAGCACTGCTGCCCACTGCCCACTACAGCTCCTGTGCTGGACCCTGGGCTCACAGCGGAGCCTCTCCTCATTTATTTCCCCCAGGAAAATAAACTCCCATTTCCTTGTTGGCACCCAGCATTTGGCACAGGGTTTTTCAGCTCCTCCTGTCACCTTCAGGACAGAGCTGGAATTCTATTTAGTGGAAGTGGCTTGCTGCCGGTCCCTGGGAAGAATTGTCTTTAAATATTTAGGAAAAAAAAAAAAGAAGAGTAAGGTTAGAAAGAGTTTTTTGGCTGCCTCACATTTACTGTTGTCCTTTGAACAGCGCATCCAAGTGATGATTCAGCCAAGTGAAGACATCACCCACCCTGAGAATGGGCCAGACCAGGCCCAACAAAGCAACTCTGCCAACAAAGAAGCCTACATCTAAACTCCTCCCTCGTCCAAGTACCGCTCCTCCTCCAGAAAAACAAAAAATATGGTTGAATATGACCACAAATTCACGTCTGAGAATATAATTACCTACCTCTAGTGGCAAAAAAAAAAAAAAATAAAAAATACATATTAAAAAAAAAAAAGAGGAAAAAAAAAAGCAACAAGGTCATCTCCACTCCGAGGGAATCGCCATGGGTTCGATCAGCCGTCGCGAGCTCAGATGTTTGACAGTGTTTTTGTGTTCTCCAGCAATCCACAGACTGTTAATGTTTTTATCCTTTCACAATGATAGTTGCATACCTTGGAATTTGTAAATTGATGTGCCAAGACCTTTTTAATCTACCTTTTAGCACGACTATTTGAAGTTTTGTGCTGCTGATTTTTAGTAGTTGATCACTATTTCTTACCGCTGAATCCCAAGACTGTTATTTCTGACTTTGCAGGAGTAAAATTACGTTCGGAGTTGTTTTGTACAAAGAGAACGGAGTATTTTGTAAACAAGTGATTTCCAGTGCAAAAGTCTGCCCTTAAAATTTGTTCCAGCTGAGGCCATTTGAGGGGGGAAGAGACTCTTCCTTCAATTAACAGCAGGCACAGCCTTTATAAACATTCCTAGTGCAAAAATTGAGTTGTTTGTGGCAGTGCAGCCCAGGCCAAACACACTGGCTGTGCTCAGCCTTTCAGGGTGACTTTCAGACAAGGTCATAAATTTCCTTAAAAGTACATATCTCGCTTCTTATAAAAAGAAGATATCTGTGTCAATCCATGCTAGAGGCATAAATATGACTTTTAACTTTTTTAGCAAAGTAATAGCCAAGAGCTCTTAAAGATTCCCAGGAGTAAAATACAAAGTATTTGCCATTCAAGCTCAGGCTCCCTGAGCTTTTATCATGCTGTTATCACTCTACTATTATTGCAATGCCACCAAAATAGAAACCAAAACAACGGCTTAAAGATCGAAGTGAGTTCCAATGTCGGGCTCAACTGAACCTGCTAGAGAACTTCCCCAGTTCCCAACCCCAAACTCCGCGTGGTCGGCACTTTGAGAGCAGTGGGATTTCCATTTCCAGGGGCTGGGTGGTGCTGAGGGCACGAGGGAGAGCTCTTTGATCCCGATGCAATCCCGCTCTGGGCTCTGTCCTGCATTTGCCACACGGCCAGAGAGCCCGGCCAGCCCCTGGAAGTTTTCCCTGTGTGGGGAATGCAGCGGGAGCCCCGCTTGGCATTTCTCGTTTGGCAGCTATAAGACAGGCACAGAGGCTTTTTTTTCTTTTGGGAGGGTGATGTTTGATTGTAAATGACTGTGACAGAACTGTGCAATGAAAACATGCTTTTCAGCAAACTTTTTTTGTGCACCGTACAATGTTAGATAGCACAATTTATGTAGAACTACTACGTGGAAAAAAACAAAAAAACATGTTACCTGTGAATGTTGGGTTTTTCGTTGTTCTCGTCTGAAGGTGACAAACATGTTCTTGCAATAAGGTATTATTCTCAGAATGTCAAGCACATTATGTAGAAATAATATATATATAATACACATGTATTTCAAACTACATCCTAAACTCTCAGAGTATGTTGGGTAGGTTCTAAACTGTTTCATACCTAGGTCAAATGTAAAATACTAGGAGATCTAAGCTCCATCCTAAACGGCCATAGCTGAGATGCAAACGTCCTGTAAGTCTTTGGGATTTAGAGGAACCCCTACATCCTACACAGACATCACACGTGATACATCATACTTGTGGAATTCATTAGACTAAGGATAAAAACTCCAACTTTCTCTTTATTGTTTAATGTAACCGAGTCCCATGTTGTTCTAAGAAAAATGCAGTATTTAATGTTTGATTGTAAACAATTATGACAGATGTTTGACAGACCTGCTCTTTAGCAAAAAGCTGTACAAACGTTATCACATAGCACAAACTAGTGTTGTAGAACTACTGTGTGTAAACTGTGAATAGCTGTATCTTTTTTGTAGTACTTGCCCTGAAAAAGAAAGATTATTGTATGATCATATATGCTTTTTGCAATAAGGAAATATCCAACACCAAGCAAATCTATCTCTATATAAAAATATATATGTAATATATACATATTCAAAAATATATACAGAGCCTGTTTAAAAGAGTACAGTATTATTTAGTAAATTGCAACCTGTTCTATGGACCAAATGTAAAATATTTATAAATTAAGATGCATTTTAAATGTCTATAAACGGTGTCATAATTAAAGCACGATTGTTATGTAAGTTTCCAAGAGTTTAGAGGAAAAAGAATAAAGGTTATATTATACATTAAATTCAGAATTTTGCAGTCTTTCATTGGACAAACCCAATCTGTGCTATTTTCAAGTTCCAAATGTGTCATTTATATAAAAATATCCTTTAAATACCAAAACGCTGTATCCCACTTGTGATGTGTATAATTAATCCGTGCTATTCCTACGATGTAATTAGTATGTGCATACATTATACAGGGAGCTTAAGAGGTGACAGTTAATAGCCCTTCCTGGCATCCTGCTGCTTTAATTCTCCTGCGGGAAGATGGCAGAGCGAGCTCCGGGAGAAGGAAAAAAACAGATTTCGGAATGTTTTGGACGGTTTCTCATGTGCAGTCCTGCTGCTGCAGTGAGCTGCACACCTCCCTGGTTTTAGAGCCATCTCAGTGCTGGATACTCCCCAGGCAGATGATCCATGGCTCCAAAAGCTCCGTGCTCCTGTCTCAGCCGCCCTGGCAGGGTGGGAAGATGAGAAGACGCGGAGAAGAAGTGACGGCGCAGCTGCAACGCCGCTCCTGGGCTCGGGATTTAATTATCTGCCTGCAAAACTGGAGCAGGGCTTCATGCTGGGGAAGAGCCTAAGCAATTTAGAGGACCTGATTAGAGTGGAAAATGCTCCCGAGAGAGGCGTCTGGAATCGCAGCCTTCAAGTGCCAAGTGCTGACCTTCGCGAGGAGCGCACGGCGAGGGCGCGGCGGGGAGGGCAGGTCCTGGATTCTTCTGGAAAAGGGGAAGCAGCAATTTTGGGAATACAGAGGGGAAATGAGAGGGAAATGGGAAAGGAAGAGGCCGAGGGCTGTCATTCATTGCTGGCTAGGAGTGGTGGGAGGGCAGGGGGGCAGCAGGGGCTGAGGAGCAGGAAGCTACTTGGAGGATATTGCGTTAGTGCTGTGATATTTCCATGTTCTCCTGGAGGAATTTGCTCTTGGCATGCTGCAGAAATCCCAACAGCAATTCAACAAGAAAAATGCAAATAAGGTCACTTCTCCCCTACAGGACTGCAGGATGCCCTGGGAGAAATCCATGTCCTTGCTCGTCAGGAGTATTAGTTCAGCTACATGTGCTTTTATTCTAAAATAACACTGTGCTGCTTTTGGGGTTTTTTTGTTTGTTTTTAGCCTGATTATTTCTGTTTTGTTCTGCTCAGGCCACGACAGCATTACAATTAACTATTAGAACCGCTCAGCCCCCACTGCTGGCTGGTTCTCAGGGGCTGGAACCCAAAGGCAGGGTGATCCCATGGCACAGGGCAGCAGCTCCTGCTGCCAACACCCCTCTGCGGGCACTGCCCAGCAGGCAGCAGCAAAAAGGGGCTGCACTAAAGCATTTGGACATCCACCTCTTGATCCCTTTCCCTCCAGAATGGATTGGCTCCTCTCCCAGGAGGTGTTGCACAGCACGGACAGACACCCATGGACAGACACAGCAAGGGAGCAGTAACACCAAATCCTCACTCCCAGCACCTGAAGGGATCAGCTCGGAGCTGCAGCAGCTGCCAGCCCCTGTTTGACTCTGCCAAAGCACCACAGTTACCCACGTTCACTGCTCAGGAAGGAAGGCACCAGCCTTTACATCCTAAAGGCTCTTTCTACTCCCCCCTCACTCTCCTTTCCCAGTTTCTTGCCCTGCTGGGGGTGTTTAAATAAACCAAATAAAAATAACGTGGGAGGAGGGGATTTACCCATTTACAAACTTTTTGCCTGCAATCTAAATTACTTCCTCTCTTCTTCTTCTGAAGTTACAAAAGTAAGGAAAAAAATATTTAACTAATATTAAAGCACAAATGGGGTAAAGTGAAACAAAATATTCATCCCTCCACAGAGCTTGGTATTCTCAAGAAGCTCATCCAAGTATTGCCACTTCTCATTCCTGCCTTTATAGTTTGAGGCCAGTCAATAATGACATCAATCTTTCCTGCTGACAATTGATGGAGAATGGGCAACTTTCCTCTGTTTTCACAGAAATCCCATTGACTTTTAGAGTTGTATTGTTGTGGTTTGTTCTTCCTTCTGACCACACACTACACCGGCATTTTCATTCAGGATTTGTCATTATTTGTCAAATGTATGGATTGGTGGGAGGGAATTTTTAGCCTATTTACAAAAGCCTGGAGTGCCCTGCCCATGGGATGATCTTTAAGGTCCTTTCCAATCCAAACCATCCTGTGATTCCATGACTCCACGATTTTGCAGTTTCACATCTGATCACTTTTCCCCCCAGGTTTGTGAACGGTCTCACATGCAAATCCTGAGTGATTATTTTGGAATCTCAAGCAGGCTGAAGTAATCCTGTGAGTTATTTGTGAGTCATAAGTACATGCTGGTGCTAAATGTGTCCAACAGTGCCTAAGAGAAGGACAGGACGGATCAGGCATTGTCACCAGGACAAAAATTAATGTGTTTTGCCAGCAATGGTGCTTTAGTCAGGCTGCAAGAGCTGCCTGCCATGCCTTTGGGGATCAGCAGCTGAGAGGTGGCTGCAAACAAAGTATCAGAGGGTAGAAAATAACCAAAATGTTCATGTTCAATTGGAATCTGGAGCTTCCCCTGCACTTCACCAAACTGGAAAGCCACTTAGTGCTGAAGGGGAATAAAACAGAATGGGATGCGTTGTTGCCTTATTCCCTTACATTGTGCACTTCCTGTTCCTTATAATTATTCTAAAGCAACCTGGGAACGTCTGAAAATGTTTAACATAAAAAAGAAGCCTTGGAGGCTTAGTTTAGTCTAGGAAAAGGTTTTCCAGGCCCCACTGGCACTATCATTTACTGGCCACACCTTGTGCAGACACAGAGCTGCCGTTGCATCCCAGTGCTCCCAGTGGGTGGAAAGGCACCAAAAATGAACTACAGCTCCTGCAGGGCAGTGACCCTGGTAAAATCCTAAGCAGACCCCACAAACAGCAGCTGCCCCACCTCTGGCTGTGCCTGAGGAGCTGCTGATTCCCAAAACCCAAGGCTGATTCCCAAAAAATCAGCTGCAGTTCCTGCTGCCGGGACTCAACCCCTGGGCAGGTCCCACAGGGCTCCTCCAAAGCTCCACAGGCAAAATCTCTGTCCCAACACACTGCAGTGCTGGAGCAGGAAGCCACTGAACATCACCTGGAGGATGGAAAGCTGTTTGGTCCTGCAGGAATGGCACCAGCTTCCCTGGGATGGCTGAGGAGTGCTTTGGTGAGGAGTAAAATCAAAAATCTCTCTGTGAATATAAGCCAGAGCGTCAGGTTGTGTTAGGGAATTATTTCTAGGTCATTTCAGTTCACTGGACTGCACTGCAAACTCTGCACTGTATGAATGACCAAAATAATTAATCAAAACGCTGGGGAGAAACACCAACTCACACTGCAGGCAACAAACTTTGCCTAAAAGTGACAGAGCTCAGCGCTTTTTAACCTGCTCTCTCCCAGCTGTCACACAGCAGCAGCACATGACCTTTCCTGCTGATTTTCCCCAGATCCAGCCTCACTCTGAGGGTTGAGGGTGACCTTTCCCAGCCTGGTTTCTCCTGTTTTGAGCACCCTGTGTCGTGACAAAACTTGCCTGTCAGGATCTGCTTCAAACCTACAAATTTAGACTTGGGTGTGGATTAGAAACCATTTCTGCCTCAGTCCTCCTGCGCTACGGAGGGGACTGAGTTCCAGTCCACGTCCCCCTGCAGGCACTGAGCTCCCAGCAGCTGCTCCCAGCCACCCACCAGGTCCTCCAGCCCAGCTGGGATAAGGAAATGCAAGCTGGGAACGAGCCAGAGCAGGGATATTTTTTCTTGCCCAACTCAATCATCACTGTGATAACTCGGTGTGGAGAAATTCCTCCTGATGTCCCAGCTGGCACAACCTGAGGTTGTTCCCTCTCCTCCTGGAGCCCCCCTGGCTGTCCCCTCTTGGCAGGAGCTGTGCAGAGTCACAAGGTCCCCCCCGAGCATCCTCTCCTCCAGGCTGAGCCCCTTCCCAGCTCCCTCAGCCCCGACAGGACTTGCTCTCATTACTTTCTCTCTTTACACACAATTTTATGGGGCTGCTGTTAGGGTTTTGAGGGGGAAAAAAATACATGGATTTGAATGCTTGCAGTTAAATAATAAAATGCCAGCTTATAAGCAAATGGCACAATAAAACAAGTCTGGGGAATATCAAGGATCCAATGCATTGCCTTTTGCTGGTGGAGAAGGGGAATTTTGCTCGGCTCCATCACTCAAAGCCATTCAAGTGTCAGCATGAAACATTGTGTGTGTCACTTTTATGCTTCTCAACTTGCACAGGAAACTTGCTCAAAAATGCTCAGAGAAGTTTTTTTCTTTGTTCTTTACATGCTCTGTGTTACTTCCTATTCAATATTTAATGATCTGTTGTGGGTTTGGCTCATCTTTTTTCCTTTGTAAGCCACATTCCTCTCCAGGGTTTCCTGGCTTGTTTTGTACTTCCACATTCTGCTTTGATTTTGCTTTATCTCGTGAACCTTGATTCTCCAAGATTATGCAACTGGGACTCGTGGATGAGGGGTTATTTTTATTTACTGCTGGCTTTTCAGGAAATGTTTCATTCCAAATTCTCCAAGATCAGTCACTGCTGTAGGAGCAGCCTCATTAGCAGCTTTCATTAGCCCAAAAATGCAAATAAGAGAACAGCACCACCACACCGCTGTCCAAGTGTTGGAAATCCCCATTTTTCCCAAGAAGCACTCCCTGCTCCAACCTTTTCATTGTCTCTTTTTTGAGCATTTTACCACTCCTGCAAAGGCCACTTTTCCCTCTCTCCCCTGCACACATTTCCCCTGGCAAAGGAGGGGGTCAGGAATATCCCATTCCTATTCCCATCCCCATCCCTCTTCCTGTGGGTGATCCCAGCTGCCAGGGTCCATGCCACGTGTCCCAGCATCTCCTGGGCCCCGGAGTCAGCACAGGGAGGCAGGAGCAGGCCAGAGCCCATGGTACATTAAGCAGGAGAGTCTGGGAGTGTAAAACTCACTGGGCTGTCAGAACGATGTTCCCGCGGCGCTCCGCGCAGCCCAGCTTTTTGTCAGGGCAAGTACAAATGCCACAACTGCCTAAGCCTTCAAACCAGCCAGGGACATCCTTGTAGGGACTGATGGAGGCAAGGGGAGGCAAAAGAGGAGGGAAATTCATCTCCCTTGAAGTCCCTGGTGAGTCCATATGCTGAGAGCCGGGTGGCCAGCAGCCTGTGGCTCCTCTCCGGCATCCCAGGGATGAGCAGCTCGGACAGAAGGGACAACATTCCCCATTAAACTCACCAAATTCACACCTCCTGGCCACACACTGCCCTCACAGTGCCCTGGGGACGTCCTGATGGCTTTTAAAGGGTGGCACATTGCAGGTTGTATGATTACATCAGAGCTCAATCAGCTGGATTTCAACCTCGCCACGACTTTGACAACTTGTTGTCTTTATCTGCTCAAGGATTGTTTCCTTCACTTATTTCCTTATTTCCCACTGCCACTGGAGCAGCCCAGGGGTCTTGGCTAAGCCAAGTTCTCATTCCTTCAACACTGCACAAACACAAAGCCACGAGCAAGGCTTTGCTTTCCAGGGCTTGGTTTTACCTGGGTTTTGGAAGGAGGGCAAAAGGTTCCTTCACCAGTCTCTGTCCATCTGTGAGTAACAAATCCAAATTCTGAGTGACCACACACTCCCATGGCAGGGGCCCCTCCCAGTCTGGGTGAGGACAGGCTAAGGTGACATCCCCACCAAGTGCATCCTAATGCACAAGGAAACAGAAGCCTCAATACAGAAGGTGCTCAGCACCTTTTAAAAAATAAACCCCACCAGGTCCAGCTTCCAGTTCTGCTTTTTACAGGGATCTTCCCCAGATCCTTTGCATCTTGCTGCTTCAGAGAAGAAGTAATCTTCACACACATCCTGTTAAATCCACAGGATTCATGGCCCCTGGATGTGGCAAATACTCAGTATTACTGCACACCTCCCACACTCAAGGCAATGTCCTTTGCAGAGACACCACTGGTGGCTGGGATGGCTCAAATTAGCTCCTTTTTCCTTCCATCACTTTGAAAGGAGCATCAGGTTTTTCTGCAAGGGCCACTGTTTACCCACTCAAACTGTCTAGCAGATTTTAGCAAAAAGGCACTGATGCCTCAGCATTTTATCTTGTGTGTTTTCCATCTATTTGCACTCCTGCAGCTCTTTAGTGTAGAACTCCAAACCCCACACTCAGTGTCAGCTGCAGCTTTCCCATTTTGGGCAGACACAACAATTCCTCTCCAGGCCTGGCAATCAAGGACACCTCACTGCCCCAGGCCCCAGAGATGGGAACAAAAGGGACTTGGGGGAGCAAACCTGGGGTCAATGACTTCATTACCTGGAGCTGGAATTGGCAGATGAACCCCCAATGTGCAAATGGACCAAACTTATAAAAGAGTGAAAACCCTGACCCATCATCCATTTTGGGTGTAGCCCCTGGGGGATTCATCTGCCCAAAATGTACCTGAAGACCCCTCAATGAATAGAACTGCTTTTTATTCCCCTAATTTTGGCTGGCCTCTCTTTTTAGGTTTCTAGATTTCTTATCAAAACTGGAGGATTTTCTTTTAATTTTTCCCGTGTGCTGTTGGAAAAATTCCTGAAAATTGCCCCAGAAAAGGCATCAGCACCAACACCTGGCCCCTAAATTCAGTAATAATTGTGACTCTGCAGCCTGACTCTTACACACAACATGCAAAATAAAACTGCTTTAGGACCTGCTGGGATGATTTTTAACCTGGAGGCACCTGCTGCACTCAAGGGGCTGCAATGAGCTGATTTAAGAGTAATAAGCATTTCCTAATGCCACACTAATGAGACAGATCTTTATTGATTCTCTTTCCTAAGGCTCTCCAGACCCACATTTTCCCCAGAAGGCAAAGCAGCAATGCCAAAAGCTCAGGGAGGAGCGTGGATGTGTTTATGGAATGAGCTTCTCAACACCCTTCCCACCATGGGTGGAAAAGTTTGGGTCTGGCCTTGGACAAAAAGAACAAAGGAGTGACCTGCTTTCCTTCTCCCAGGGTGAGCACATCCCCCAGGGCAGCTCGATGGAAATTGTAATTATTCCAGAGCTAAGAATGGCAGCATTTATGATTAAAAATGAAAGCCAGTTTGATGCAGAAGAATGGGTATTAGATCACTTTGTACTTCTCACTAATTATTACATCATGAATGGCTGGTTTTATTTTTTAAAGGAGTCACAACTACAAAGATTTCCTTATGCATATATTTCTTAACACTTTAGAAATTAATTGGAACAAAAATATTTTGAATAAATTATTGCAGATGACATACTTTTTAAAAGATTTATTCATGGCTAAAAAGAACCTTTACTTTCTTTTCCCTTGAAGAATCCTAGATATACATGCTTTTGATACACATGTCCTCATTTCAAAGTCAAAAATTACTTCAAAAAAATCAAATTGTTCAGGTATTTATTAGGATGGGCTGCCCTGGGAGGTGGTGGAGTCACCATTCCTGAAAATGTAAAAAAATTAAGCATATGTGGCACTTTACATCATGGTGGAGTTGGTTTGAAGGTACTTGGAGGTCTTTTTCATCTTTAATGATTTTCTGATTTTACTCTCTGCTTACTAATGAGGAGAATTATGAAATAGTTAATTTTAAAAGGGTATTTTTAATTCCAAGAACTTTCTAACAGAACACCACATCCTTCTGTGATGGAAAACATCAGAGGAAAGGGGCCACAGGAAAAATGCAGCTACAGAATACAGAGAGGGAGGCAGGGCTGAATTTAGGAGCTTGTAAAAAAAACTGGAAAATTTCACCTGTGCCAAACAGGGAGCAGGAATTCCAGTGGGAAATTCCCCCTCTCAGGGGAAGGGTGTTTTCTGTGCTAAATGCAGAGGATCTGCTGTGTGGGCAGGTGATGACAGCAAAATCCAAACACAGGGGAGCACCAGCTCTTCCAAAGCCTCTTGAGAACCAGAAAATCAGGGGAGGAGGAGGGAAATCTGCTCCAGGATCCTCCTGGCTGGTGAAGCTGGTGACAACACTGAGCAAAATCCTATACATATATATATATATATATATATATATACAAATTTTATACATAATTTATATAATATGTATATTTTATATATATAAATTCCTATAAATATATATACAAATTATATATTTATAACATATTATATATATATATATAATTTGTATATATATATATACACACAAATTCCCATTTAAAAAAAAAAATATATATACTATAAATATATACTCATTCCTATAAACAACCGTTTCCTTGAGACCAGGCAATGTGGTTTGGAGTTCTTTGGGTTGATTTGTGAATAATTAAAGATTGCCTTGGATGTCTTCTCACTCCATCTTCCCACATGAGGATTTTTCTTCCCTTGTGCAGATTTTTTGCAGGGTTTGCCTCTAACAATTTCAGTTTGGGCATCTTTAGGAGTTTGGAATTCCTTGTGAGAAAACCTACACTGATGGATGTTGTCCAAGTAGTAACACCCCAAAAATATCTGTACAAATCAGGGGTGTGTGCAGGCCAACTGTGCATCCAAAAAACCTCAATTCAAGAGGAAATTGGGAAAACACACTGGAAGTTTTGCTGTGTAAAACATGCTCATCTTCACCAGCAGGAAGAGGCCTTAGGAAGTGGAATTTTTTGGCATTTTCTGTGTTAGTAGCAAGCCATCAGTTTCATGCAGGGTTTGCAGACCCTCGGGGCTGCTCAGTCTGAACTTCTCCTGACCTGCCCACAGCTTTGTTTTACTTGGTTTAGCTGTGACAGCAATTTCTCTGAATGACCAGTTATCTACGGATAATCTGGTTTGGGTTTGTTATCTTGGTGTGCTACAAACATAGTTTTATAGCCACAGCAGTAATTCTGTGTGAAAGGGGTTTTTTAATGACTGCAGTGCAAAGATAAAATGCAGAGAAACACTGGCCTGCTGCAGCAGTGAGAGCTGGAGCCACAGGAGGAGGAGAACACACGTGGGATGGTAAATTTGGGGCACAAGAGATCTCCAAGGCAATAAACAGCTCATCAATATTGAGAAATGCAGACCTAGAGAGGGACAAAAAAAAAAAAAAAAAAAAGTTGTTTAAAACATGTGAAAGGTACCAGGTATAGTAAATTCAGATGAATTGTGGAGCTGCAGTTCAGGGAAAAAGGAAAATAAAAATGTAAAATCATGTTAGCAAATAAGAAAAATGACCACAAACTAATCCTAGAGTAAAATAGAAGAAATCATCACCTCCACCTAGGCTGCTGATGACCCTTGAATGACATTACTGGGGTTTCAATGGTACCAACAGCACACTCTGGGCTGGATATTCCCAGTATGAATTGCATTTACCCATAAACAGGATTTACAGTGCAGCAGCTCCATCAATGTCCAGTTGCAGACCAAGGCCAGCACTCCAGAGGGGCTGAATTCCCTGGGTGTCTTGGTTGGAAAGACAGGTGGCTGCTGAGGAAGGCAGGAGCCTCCCTTGGAATGGAAAATGTAAACTCCCTCTCTTCAAATTGTTATCATTTTGAAATTAAAACGCTCTCAGGCAAAGATTTGGGAATAGGAATAACAGTTCTTTATTAGGAAATTAAAATAAAACGCCCTAATACAAAACCCACGGCCAGAGTCAGAGCAGGAGCTGACGCCCTGTGGGTCAGGGTGGTGGCACAGTCCCATCCCATGGGGGCTCAGCCCTCCTGCAGTGCCAGCTGTGCTTCTGTTGGAGCAGGGATCCTGCACAAGGCTGGAGTTTTCCTCTGAAGCTCCAGTGGTGGTTTAGATGGGTCTGGGCTTCCTCTGGGAATGCAGTGGAGAAGAAAGCTGCTGCTCTGGCAATGCAGTTGGGAAAAGGCTGCTGTGGTGTCCCAAAATCTCCGATTCTGTCCAGGTAGGAATGCTTGGCTCCTCCTCTGGGTGGAGCTTCTCCCAATGGGAGGATGTAATTTTATCAGCCATGCAGTGACACTCACTGGCCCGTGGACAGAAGATAATTAATAATTAATGGCCCATTAACAGAAGAGATCTCCTGGAGGGAGAATGGGTCCTGGAAGAGCTAAAGAAAACCACCCCACCTGGTTTTAACAGGTGGCAAAAGAATTATACATAATACACACCCCCAGCACATCTTGCATTTCCAACCTAAGACACTGGGGAATTCTGTTTGGGACTCCCTCCCCAGCTCACACCAAGGCATGGTCATCCCAACACGTCACTGCCTGAAAAATCCCTTTCCTCAAAATGCAGCAAGCAAAGGACCAGAATATTCCTTCCTCATGAAAAACGAAGGGTGCCTGGAACTTCTTATTTCAAAATGTATCATGGCTCTAAGCAGGATTAAAGTTCAGAATTAATCTGGGCGGTAGGAATTTAGGAAAATATAGATTTTTTTTCACATATTCTGCAGAAGCTGAGTGGATCCATTTCCCACAAAGTGTGTTTAACTGGCCCCTGCAGCAGCACAATTGACTTCATTAGTCTGTCTCAGAGCCTTCTTGTTTTGCCTACCAATCAAGATAATCACCCTGTCATATGAGCTTTGCAGCTGGGACAAATTGGAGGTCTTGGGAAGCAGCTGGAGATGAAAACCAAACCCCACAAAAGCTTCCTTGGAGTATGTGCCTCCATCAGTTCTGTCCTAGAGTTGAAAACAAATCCAAAAGGTGAAGAATTTCCATTTTCTCCTGGTTTCTCTTGCTATATGCAGTTGTACTCATCCCAGGCTCTTCAGGGGAGCAGAGAATTGTGCTTTGACCATCAGACATTTTCTGGGATACTCAGACATTTGTCAGTCCTGACTCAGCTCCCTCAGCCCTTCCTGCACTGCTGAGAGCAGGAGATGAGGAACCTGCTGAGGTAGGTCCTGCAATCAGCTCCAGCAGCACCTCTGGACTTTGGGATCTGAGAGATTTAAAGGCATTTCCCACAAGATTTTTGCTGCAGCTTTTCTCAGATGCACAAGATGAAAGTCACAATCTGTCTGGAGAGCAGAGAGGGAAACAGAAAACACCATTTCTTCTCATGGAAAACACCATTTTCTCTCACTGGAAACACCATTTTTTCTATTCAACAGTATTTTTGTAGTGGCAATGGCTTCACTACCCCCCTGAAGCTGCTGAAGTGATAAATTCCATTAGTTTCCCTCTATGTGTAATAAATCTTGGCTTGAAATTCACATTCATGCACAGGAAGGCACAGATGACTTTTAAATGTTCATGAACTCTATGAAAACCTGAAGAATTTAAATTCCTAATAAAACACAAAGCAAACAAGGGAAGTCTGAGACTCCTCTGGTTCACTCGTGCTCTTCCCAGTAACTTGCAGTAATTTCCTGTGTAAAATCTGTTTCTGGTGACCTGATGCAAGGGCACAGAAGGAAAACCATGTGACTCTTCAGACTTCGTCCAAATTCCATTTTTTTAATACTTAACATTCATTTATTTAACAAATATTTCCCTATGTTTGGAAATATTTGCCCATGACAAAGTGCATTTCCATTGCAGCCAGTGAAATAAAATTCATGGGAAATAGCTTCACAAAGCTTCATCTGGCACCTGCAGCTCAGGTCCCAGGGCCTGTTTGAAAGGACTCTTCCCTTTCCCCACATCAGGCAAGCTGTGCTGGTTTATCCAGGGCAGCAAAAGTGGGAAAAATAAATTATTTTCTTCTCAGGTTGCTGTTCTGCAAAGCCCCAACACCAGAATTCTGCCTCACTCCCATCTGTGGCTCGCTCATGACGAGGCAACTCCACAGAGCTCAGCACAAATTCGGGTCTCACCAGTGTTTGTCCGGATGATGAATAGCAAAAGTTTGGTTGTTTCACAGAAGTTCAGCAGAACTGAGACCATGGAAACAAACACTGAATAGCACAACCTTCTAAACCGAAGTGAAATTTCCTAAAATGTTCCCAGAGAGCTCCAGGAGAAGATGGATCCTGCCCATCTAGCTCTGGGGGATGATAAATTCCAGGATGCTGGGATCAGGCAGCCACACGTGGAATTTATAAAACCTTCTGATCTTCAGCTTGTCCTCATGTCTTTGATTTTAAACCAAATTGTTCTGGTTTTCCCAGCCACCCCTTTGTTTTAGGTAGAAACCTTAATATGGCAATATGACATGCATTTAAAATAAATAAATGGCAGATTTAATTAATCCAAGACAGGTTTATGAATGGAGCAGATCACACTTTTTAGCTCTTATTATTTGATCAGCCAACTTAATCTCAAAGAACACTTGCAGCTTCTTACTGCATCTCCTTTCATCTTTCCTTTTTTATTATTTTTAATCATAAGCCTTTTGTGTTTTATAGCCTCTCCTGCTAAGTAAATCATAAATACTTTGAAGAGTAATTTCAAATATTTCCTTACAATCTTTTCTTCCCCCATTCCCATTTTGCTGCTGATTTCCCCTTTCACATCTCAGCAAAATCCAAAACCCCGTGACAGAAATTTTTGTTGTCATGAAAGAATATTTTTCAGAAAGCCTTGCAGAGGAAAATCTAAGTGTTCTTCACCTTCCAAGCCTTGTGGCATGGAGCTGACATCACACACACGAGGTTCTTTGCTCAGACAAGCCTCCAAGCAATCCAGCAAAGATTGAGGACACACCAAGGTCAAAAGAAAGGGAAAAAAACCCAAATAAAATAGTAGCAGTGAGGCTCGCTCTGTTAAAGTATTTAACTGCAGACAAACAATCCCAAAACCTGCAGAAAAATAAGATATATCTGGATAGTGTTGGATTCAGGATGCCCTCTGAGAAAAATTTTTAGTACTCAATTATTTTGGCTGGAAAAGGCAGTTTAGATAAAGCAGAGTATGACATCACTCAGCTAAATCTTTTAATGATATCAGCTTACACTTTAACAACAACTATATTTAACAGAGCACACTGGGGATTAAAGTGATTTACTGGCGTTATTTCTGAAAATACACTGGTTAAGTTTAAATCTGAATTGTTCACACATAAATCTGGCAGAAAAAACATCTTAACAAGCGAGGTTTGCAACATGAGACATTAATGAAGTTGGGTGTCAGTCCCAGCTTTTAGGTGGCCCAGAATTAATGGCTCTGTGCCCTTCTGCAGGTGCTGCTGCCTGGTTTTGTGTTGGGATAATGGGATTGGAACAGGAATCTCTCAGATGGCAAAGAGGAACACTCAGGTAAAGCCCTGCAGGAGTGGCAGCTGCCTACAATCAGCCTTTGTTCTGTTTGATGTCTTAGGATTTTAGCTTTTGTATTTTTCAGTTCTTGTACTGTAACTCTAAACTCCGTACAGAATGCTGGGGACTGTCTTCAGGTTTTATTCAGAGACAGCAATTCCTCTCTAGGCCTGGAACCCAATGACATCTCACTGCCTCAGGCCCCAAAAAGGATAACCTAAAGTGGGAGAGCAAACTGGGGGTAAATGACTTCATTCCCTGCAGCTGGAATTGGAGCATTAACCCCTGATATGTGAATGGCCAAACTGATAATTGTGTGAAAAACTCGTGCCCATGGCCCACCTTGGGTGCAGCCTCTGGAGGCTGTGGCTGCCCGAGCTGTGCCTGCTGAAGGCTTTCATGAATCCCCACATTACCTGCAGCTGGAATTGGAGCATTAACCCCTGATATGTGAATGTCCCAAACTGACAATTGTGTGAAAAACTCGTGCCCATGGCCCACCTTGGGTGCAGCCTCTGGAGGCTGTGGCTGCCCGAGCTGTGCCTGCTGAAGGCTTTCATGAATCCCCACTTTATTCCCTTCACCTTGCCTGGCCTCTGCCCTGGGGGCTCCTCCAAGGCATCACATTCTGCACTCAAATCCTTGCTTCCCAAAACTCCAACCCTGCCTGAGCTCAGGGCTCCAAGGCAGGCAGTGAACCCAAAGTGCCAATCCAAAATCTGGGCAACTCCTGTCCTCGTCCTCCTCCCTCCCTCCCAAACATCTGTTTGGTCCCATCCTAAATCCTTAAATTGCACCAAGATTCCAGGTAAGAACTCAACACCATTGTGTTTTTCCCTTGACAATTCCCAAATCAAATGGTTCCCATCAGTGAGAATTCCCTGGTTCCAAAAATCAGTCTGTAGGGAAGAGCTGTGTGAGGAGAGGGGGAAATGTCTTTGCATTGGCTGCAGGTGAGGTGCTGCCCTGATGCTCTCCCTGGAAAGGGAAGGCTTTGGAGTGGAAGGAGCTCCTCATCCCCCACCCTTCTCCTGTCCAGTCCTCCAGCACCAAAGCAGAGCTCAGGCTGCCTCAAAACAACCCAAATTTAGAGTGCAGCAGAGCATCATCCTAATCCTCCTTTAGACTGGACATTGTCTACAGAGCTGGAATTCCAGTTCCCTCTGTCCTCCACACACAAAAACCCAATGCAGGCAGCTCCAGCACCTGTCTTCTCAGGATGTGGAATTTTGTACAAAATTATATCCTTTGAAACATTTTGGTGTGGATTTTGTCCTTTTTTGGGATGATCCACCCAAACACAGGCACTGGCATCTCTGCTGAGAGCCCTTCCAAGCTTCTCACAAAAGGCAGCACAGGGCTTTCCACACTTGAAGACAAATTCCTGCCCTGGGAGGACGGTGTCCTGCATGCAAATAAATATTCTGGGCAGCCTCCTCTCCCACCTCCTGTTTCTGCCTCTTGCAGGAGAGCACCTGAATTTCAGCTCCTGCATTCCAAAAAGACCTGAATTTCAAAGAGCTGTGCTTCATGGACTCACTGCCCACAGAGCCTGCTGGTTAAAATCCATTTTATAGCTGTTTCTGCAGAGTTTGCAGGCAACCAGTGATGTTCTGTGCAATCAGAGGCCAACTTAAATCTACTACTTCTGCTTGCACTTGTAGAATACAAGTTGCAGTAAGGGAAATTTTATGCTTCGAGAGTGGTTTGGATGGTCTCAGCTGTGATTCTACAGTTGAAGTCATCTGATAATAAAGAGCTTGGAACTGATACTTTGCCTGGCTTTCCTCCTAAAATTCCTAGGTGGTGAGCCAGAATTTCACTGTGCTCACAGAGTCTGGCAGGGTGACACAGCACCCCTCCTTTTGGCACTTGACACAAGCCAGGAGAGAGTGCTGAAGATAATCCCGTGAAATCCACGCCCCCAGTCCCGACCCTCAGTATGGGATTTGTTAACCAGGTCCATCTCCTCTAGTACCTGAGTACACCAGCCCACTCCTTGGTGGGAGGGATCTCCTCCCCTTGTTACCCCAGTTCAGGCCAGAGCTCAGCCCAAGCAACTTAACCCTTTCCATTCCAGCAACCAGAATTTCCTCCAGTACATTGTCTCATTTTAGTCACTCTGGGAACCCTAAATTTTTATGATTTCCAGATGACCAACCTCCTTTATCACAACAACTCATCAGCTGGGTGCATCCTCCTTAGAGAGAGAGAGAGAAAGAGAGAGAAGTGACTTGTTTGGGGAAAGAAATGCAGAAGAAAAGGTCTTCAGCAAAAGATTTCCTGGCTCAGTCCTAAAAGGAGCAATAAGGGCAATAATTTATTCCCTCTCCCTTCCCTTCCCCCTGCACAGGTTGCTCCCCTCCAGTTGCCAGGCAACATTCCTGGCTCACGTGCTCTGCATCCCAAAAAAAAAAAAAAAAAAAAAGGAAAAAAAGATCCTGCAGGGGCAAAATTATACTGACAAGTCGGGAGCGTAAACTTTTTGCTGTGCTCCCTCCCCTCTCTCCCGTGCTCAGTGCCTTTCACAGCACATTAAATCTCATCTCTGCCCTCCCCAGAGCAGCACAGACCTTGGGAGCACGCTCAGGGTGGGCTCAGAAAATCCCCCAGCCAGGAGAGAGCTCCCAGAGCAGATCCCTTCGTGCTGCTGCTGCAACAAATGCTGCACGTGCCACGCTAATCTAGGACAGGTTACAGACACACAGCTTTGTGTCTTCTGCAGCAATGGCAAATCCATTTTCTCTACTCTTCTTATTATCAAAGGCTTTAAAATTTGACCATAAAGCAGAACTCCTCCAGGCTGCAATTTATTCCTAATGCAAGGCCATAGTGCTGCCTGAACTCTCTCTCTGCTGTTATCCACCCACACAGACGATGAACATCTTACAGAAATAATAAAAAATACAATTCACTTAAGCTATTCAGCTTAAATTCGAAGCTAACCTCTTTATATGCTCCTCTATTCCTGTGTAATCCAATTATTCGAGGGGAATCTCACAGGACTAGACTTGGGGGAAAAAAAAAAGTTTACAGCTTCATATGTAGAGATGTGTTTGTTTAGAAAAAGATCAACTGCACTGCTCTGCTTTCCTTCAGCAATACTGATTCCCAATTTTTAGGTCCAGATCTCTCTCCCAGCCCTCAGAAATTCCTGGAAACCACCACAGTGCCAAGCTTCCTTTAAAAGTACCACAAAATGCTTTTTTTTTTAATTTTATTTTTGTGCTTTGCTTCACAGCAGTGCTGATCCCTTCAGCAGAACACTTCCTTTTCTGTTAACACACCCCAGTTTGGAAACACGTTGGAGCATTTGAGCCTCAGTTTACCATCAGTAAAACACATGGAGTCCTTTGCTTCCCTCCTTTGTTCAAATTGTTCAGCAGGGTAGCAGCCTTTGGCTGCTACAACAGCCCTGTTTCCATCAGATAATATGTTTGCCATCCAAGCTATCCATAAAACAGTCAAACTTGGTGGCAGATTTTTGACAAAACAGAAAAAAAAAGAGAAAAAAGGATGCAAATATTTCATTTCAGAATGAAGCCAACAGAGCATCTCCAGAAACAAAGACACAAAGACAAATTTATGTAATTCAAGGTGAAATTTTCTAAGGAAATAGTGAGATTTTCAAATCTTCTGGAATGTCAAGGTGAGGTAGTCATGGCTGAATGAAATATTGGTTTTTGGCTCTGAATTGCTTCCTGGAAAAGAGCAGGGGAGGGCGGAGCAGTGGACGTGCCACTGCCCCAGTGCTTTCAGCCTGGTGTCTGTGACACCACAAGGAGCAGACAAAACCTCTGATGTGGATTCAGAACAGAACTCTGCCCCACACCCTGAGCACTCCCTGGCATGGCCATGGCACATTTCTACCCCCCTGACCCTTCCTACAACTAGCAAATCTCTCCAGTCCTAAAGCAAGAGCCTCCAAAGGCTGTGAAGGGACAGGGTGTCCCTGCAGTGGTGCCCAGCTCAAACCTTCTCTCTGTAAATGCATCAGCAGTGACTGGGAGCTGCTTTTGGGTTGAAGGTACCAGGGGTTCACCTCTCCCCAAGTCACTTGGCCTCACAGGGTCCTTTTCAGCCCAAAATCCCCCAAACCAAGCCTCAAGCCCAGGGATTTCCCCTGGATTTCCTCTCCACGAGAGCTTCAGCAATCCCTGTGCTTTTCTTGGCCCGTCCATCACCAAACCCTGGGTGACAGGACAGGTCTGTACCTTGTGACACAGCGGCATTGTCACATCACACCAGGGTAAATATCACCCTGCAGTGATGCACAGCACTGAAAACACAAATCCCAGCAGGTGATGCTGTGCAGAGAACTCCCAGCTCCGGCTGGGTCATCACTTCCATTTCTGTACAGCAAACAACGGGGGAAACAAGCAGGGACAGAGTCAGGGTGTTCTGCCCACAGCCATAAAAGGAATATATTCTGCCCATATAAAATGAGTATATTCTGCCCATATAAAAGGAATATATTCTGTTCTCAGCTGTGGCTAGTGGGCTCAGCCCAGAGAAACATTTCATTCTGTAGTGGTTATTTTTCCTCAACACAGCACTGCTGTGCCTCACCTGTGTAGGAATAAATCACACAGCCTCCATTTCCTTCATGGTGGAAAAGCCCATTTTTTATTCACATAACTCCTTTTTATACAGTTTTACAGACCTCATGTGGGACTCCAGTTTGTTAGTAATTGTGGTGGTTTTACATGAGAGACATTTAGGGAAGTGATGTAAAGCTTCCAGCTACTAGAAAACTAGACATGCTTTTGTGAAAAACACAAAAAGAAACTTAAGAACTACTTTTTTCTCTTCTGATTAGTAAAGAAGTAACATGCCTTGAGAATTTATTCTAATTCTTATTTCTCTTTCTTTTAGTTACTGTTAATAGTTTTCTTTATACCCTTTTAAAGTTTTAAGCCTTCTTTACCTTTCTCCTAATCCTACCTCACAACAAAAAGTACATTAGTAGTTAACCAACACCAAACCCACCACACTCTTTAATACATTAACCAAAAAATCTCAAAATTAGTAAAATCTCAACAAGCCAAAACCACTACACAAAATTAGTATTTCCACCTGGTTTCAAACTGAAACCGCTACAGGAGCTTTCTTGCCAATTACTTTATTGGTTATTAACAAGCTGTTATTCTGTATTGATTGGTCACTCAAACCCCCAGTGTGTAGTGCAGGGACAGTTGTTTGTGAGAGATAGTTTTCATTTTTCGATCTGATGGTGTACAAACAGTTTATACAGGTGTAAGGTGTTTTTCACGCAGGAATGGATTGTTATGTTAATGAACTGCTCCCACCAGGATTGCTTTCACATGGGAACCTGCAAAGTGCTGCCTTTGACAAGGCCAGCCACTGATTCCAGGAGAGCAGGCTTCATTTTGTGAAGCCTTTCTTTATGATTTTTCTTTTCTTTTTGTTTTTTTAATCCTTATGATTTTTCTACCTTACTGCAACACCCCTGCTCATTCAGTGAGAGAGAAACATAAATCTCAGGCAAGAAGAGGAAATAGGCATTCAGTTCTGAGGGCCTCGTGGTCAAAATGGATGTTTGCTGGGGAAAAACGTGTTTTCCCAGCCACACAGGGGTGCAGTGCACTGTGCAGCCTGGTTACAATGCTCTTTAAAAGTCTCCAAAGGGTTTCAGTGATGAAGAAATGAGACCTTCAGAGCTAATTTAAGGCAATTAGAGGATTAGTGGCTTTAAGTTGGAAGAACTGAGAAATACACAAAAAGCAGATTTTGAGGGGGTGAAAGTGTTTTCTTCAAAGTGCCACCCATATCAGCAGAACAAGAAATTAGTATCTGTCTGAACTATGCTCTCAAATCAAATTTGAGCCACCTGCTCCTCACACAGATCTCTCACCAGCTGTCAGAGGGACAGTGCTGTTCAGTTGTACTCAAAATACTGGCTTGTTTTTAATATTTGTTTTCAGTTATTAATGTAATATCAAAGGGGCCATAAAAATGTCACATCCTATTGATGCAATTCATATCAGGATGTGTTCAGCCCTTAAAAACATGGATATTCAACTATTTACTCCAAGTTCAGCTCCACTGATGCACCCAGCTGGCAGGTCTGACACCACAGGAGCTTCCAGACACCAGGAATTAGTGCCAGAGGAGATGATTCCAGCATTTTATTCCTTCTTTAATGCATTTTGCTATAAATATTGGAAATCAGAGTATATCCCCCATTCCCAAAGCATTTTCCAAGGTAAGCCCAACTGCTCTCTAGGACTGCCACTTATAAAAGTCTCTTCTTATCTCAAATACTCTACAGCTCCTGGATTTGTTTGGTATTGACCTGAAAAATATTTAGATGACTAATTCCCAGCCTAAATATTGTGCATTTTCATTTACTGAGTTGTTCAGCTGGTCAGTTAAAACCCCCTCTGTACAGATCTGGTTCTCTTGGTGTGATGCTGCTTTCCAAACTCGAACAACTTGAGATGCTCAAAAGTGGGTGAAATCAGTCGTTTTTAGTGCTGTTATTCACCCAAGGTTTAACAAAACATAACTGATCATGAGCAGCAATTATGCCTTAATATGCAAATCAGAGAGCTGTGGAATGGAAATCCAACCCAACCCTTTTATGCACAGAAATATCCACCGAGTTTTTTATTGTTAATTATTTCATTTGTCAGTAAATACCATGAGTGCCACTTTTGACACTTCCCATATTCTCCTGTGAGCTCCACACCAGTTTTTTCTCAGCTTATCCCCATTCATGGGTCAGCTAATTTCAGTTTCTCCCTCTCATTCTCTCAGATGAAGATTTTATGTGTATAATGGATTAAATAATAAAGCCAAGAAGTTGGGGGTTTATATTTAGATAAATATATATTTAATATTTAGACAGCGACTGGAAACCAAGAATTGGCTGACACAAAATAAAGGACTCCTATGTCACTATGCATTAATTTTCAGCTCAATTCAAAGATTTATGTTGTAAAATGTGCACCACACCTTGTCAGGTTCAAGCAGTTGATGTATTTAGAGTTGAAAAAGCAAATCTAAAGCCACAGTGGCACCATGGAAGTGAGGCAGGGTGCTGAGGAGAGCCATTCTCCAGGGAGCTAAAATCCAGAGGCAGCCTTTTTTTTATTTTTTTTTTTTCTTTTGGTGTCTAAATATGGCCTGGTTTGAACCCTTCAAGGCTGCCAGAGAAGGGCTGTGCAGTTTCACACCAGCCCAAGGAGACATGAAGGAAGTGGCATGTGCCACTTTGAGGGGACACTCTGGGACAGCAAGGGCTGGGCACAGCAAACAGGAGGAGCAGCCTGGCAGCTCCAGCAAAGCCAGACTTGACAAAATTCATTCCTTCTGACCTCTTTGTTCTGCCTTGCTCTGCCACTGACACTTACCCAGCCACTGGAAGAGGAAAAAAATCCCACAAGCAAACAAAACCTGCCTCTGCTGCTCTGCAAAGACATTTATTGGGAAGATGGGAGCTGCACCAACAGGTGAAAATGAGCTCTTGCTGCTGCAGTGAGGCTCTGGTTTAATTTGGCACAAAATCTCTCGCAAATCAAGCAAATGTGACACAGCCATGGCCCCTCGTGTTTGGCTGTGTCCAGAAACTACAGCCACAGCTGTTCTGGTGGCCACACAGGGCTCCAGTGCACCAGCAGGGAAAAACAGCACATCCTCCACCTCTTCCTCCATCCTCTCTTCCTCTTAAGCCTTATTTGAATTTTTCCTCCATTCAGGCTCAGTCTTATCTGGTAGCAACAACAATCCTGACCAGCATCTTCACTACAGAAACTGGGATTGCTGCATGATCCTCCAGTGCACACAAACTGCTTTTTCCATCTCACTGCTTTCATTTTAGGCAGTGCTCCTGTGCAGACTATTGCCATGACTGTTGGTACAGGACATTGGGGAAGGCTGTGAAATCCCCAGCTCGGGTTTAAGGACGGATTTTGGGGCTCACAGGGGATTCTTTCAGCCTCTCAGGTTTCAGGAAGGATTTTTGGGCTCACAGAGGATTTTTGCAGCCTGTCAGGCTTCAGGAGAATCCGTGGCACCTGACAGAACCTGACACTGATGTGTACACGTGGCTTTGAAACCAGCTGCTGTCCCCAAAATGACATACCAAATGCAAGCTTAAGGCAGATGATTTTAAAAGCAGGATAGATTTATTCCCAAGTATTGGTTTAAATAAATGTATTTTAAATATCAGCTCTTGTCTGGATTCTTCTGGTTTGTATGTTACCTTGTCTTTGAACTCCCTTCTGCACTGCTCTTGCTTAGCTCAGTGCTGGGAGTTGACCTTTTATTGCAATGAGAAACAAGGCCTTGGGCAAGGCAAGTACAAAATAAATGGACCAAAGTGAAATCTGATGGATTGCTTGAGTTATAACATCCAACTGCTAATGCAAATGTTATTCCTCATAAATCACTTCACTTTCTTAAACTTCCTCTGTGTGAGAGTAGCATTCACCTCTCAGAGCATAATATTCACTGGTGATTAACACATATTAAATAGAATTCCAACCTGCCCCTTTGAAGGGCTTGTTTCATTCTTCCAGAGGAGCTTGTAAAGTGTTAAGTTCTCATCTTCAAATAGATCCATGTCCTTCTTCTGTGACCCCAGCAAACAACCTGGAGCTACATGGCACTGCTGTGTGTGCCTTGCTCCAGCTGCAAAGACAGCAGTGCTGCAGAAGGCTGCTAAATGGGCACTTCCTCTCAAAAGAAAAAGAAAAAAAATCAAAATGATAATAAAATTTAAAAAATATTTTAAAAAATCAAAGTGATTTTACCAGTGGATTTCTTTCTGAGCCAGTGAATAAAAGCCACCCTGATGATAAACTTCTATTGCAGGGTTGTGCTAGATCAGGTGTTTGGGCTTTATTTCATTCTTTGAGTTGCTTCCCAAAGCTGGTGGGGCTGGCAGGAGAGAGGACTGTGTGGCAGTGCCCAAAGAGGACATCCAGCTCCTTCCTGCACTGATCCTAAAGCTGTGGGAGCAGGGCAAGGTGACAGATTTCCACCAGCCACCTTGTCCTCCACTTCAGTGAGCCCCCAGGTGTGTGCTGAGAGAACACAGGCTGCACTACTGACATGGAAATAATAAATTGGGCTCCATCTTTTATGCTCTTTCCAGTTTAGGGAAGGGAGGACAGGATTTATATCAGTTTTACAGAGGGCACCAAGCAACTCCCTAATTCAGACTTTTAGAGGGTTTTCATCCTCCAGGTCAAATCCTAAAAAGCCATTTTAGTCATGCTGAAAAGGGAGCATCAGACAGGAATCTCCAGAAAGTTTCTTTCTCCAGAGGACTCTCTGCTCAGCTGCCTTTGCAGGGATGGATTTTCAATCTCCTCACAGGATCAGAGCCTTTGCAGCCAGGATTTCCCAGCTGGGAAAGCTCCGGTGCAAGGATGAGCTCTGTAACACATCCAGGACAGCATCTCCTTCCTCTCAGGACAGAGAGGCTTCTACAATTGTAATAACTTTAATAATTAAATGCACTCCATGTGCCTAGAGGAGTTCAGGCATTACTACCCCTGGTTTCTCCCTGCACACACTGAGCCGGGTCCTGCAGTTTCCCTCTGATGCCACAGAGAATTGTGCTCTCACAGGCCAGACTGTTCTGAACAGCTTTGGTCAATTCATATCATTATATCAATATATATCAATGTTTGGGATCTGGCACAAGCAGCTGCTTGTAGCAGGGCTTTTCCTGGCAGCAGGGCTATGGAGAAACAGGCTGTGTCCTTTTAGGGCACTGGAATAGTCACAGTTTGTACCAAGGGCCAACCCTCACCTTCCACTGCTTATCCTTCTGGAGAGGTCACTCAGTGACATTTATTTCTTCACTGGAGCAGCACCAGCTTGGGACCCATCCTCAGCCTTAAACACGGGGCCTCTACAGCCCCAGAGCCCTGAGAATCCTCATTTACAGCACACAGCACTGGCTGCAACCATGGGAGGGAACTGGAACGGGAAGAGTTGAAACTGTGCAAAGAAACTGAAACCTTGGAAGGGAATTGCAGCATCAGCACTGTTCTTCCTCTAGATTTCCTCTGAATAACGAAGCCATTAATGAGCTCATTAACCTGATCTTTCTGTAATGCCCAGATTAGGGTTTTGGCAGCCCATGGTTGATTCCGCTGCCCAAGTGACCTCTCTTTCCAGAACACAACTTCTTGCTTGTCATCCTGTTCTCACCTCGTGGTGTGAACACTGAGAAAAGTGGGAAACCACTCTTGAGCCCCAGGGAAAAGAAATTCTAATGAAGCGGTTGAAAACAAAATTGGATCCATTTTGTTCTGATTACCAGTCAAACAAATTTCCCTAATCATATTTGAATTAGTCTCTCTTTTCCTTTTCACAAACAAAGAGGTGCACAAATAAAACTAAAATGTGCTCCCAGGTAGGTATAGATACATTCATTCCAAATTTTTAAGGGATTGAACTGGCAGAAAAAAACCAGCAAAATACATTGAAAAGCTTGAAAATCTGTTTGGGGAAATAACTGGAATAACTGAACCCTTGCTTACAGGTATAAATCAATAAAACCCAAAATAACTGATTTACAGCAGCTTTGAATTATTAGCTGCTGCCAGAATTGGCAGTTTAGTTAAATTTAAAGAACTCAAAATCATTCTTAGTCAATAAGTTTTCCTTGATGCTGGGAAGCCAAAGTGCAAAGCTCACCAGTAGTTAAATAAATAACGATTTGGTTTGGTTTATACACAACTCCTCAAAATCACACTGTTAATGTGGGATCTCCTTCTGTAAAAAGCTTATAAAGCTGACACAATAAAGTTGTTTAATCAATGTTGATGTAAGAGAAGCAAGGATTTTAGGGAGAATAAAACATGGTTTTGTTCAGGTTTAGCCCAGGAGTCGGGGTAAAGCAAAATGCTCATTTTGGACATGCAAAGCCTTCTTTAAGACTGAAATAAAATAAGATTTTAAAGTTAAGGATGAACCTATTAGCAGCCAAAAAAAAATTAACTCCTAATTTAAAAAACACTTATTTTTCTACCAAAATGCAGAAGTGGAAGTGCTTGTATTGCAGCTACTCCGTGAGGATTGGGTTTATTCACTGGCCTCTCTTGGGTCTCCAAACAAAAATTAAACCCCAGATGGTTCCTCAAGAGCCAGCAAAGACAATTTCTCCTCTAAAAATTCTTATACAGACAGAAAAAAGATTTTTGAAAATCTCCTCATTTAAGCTAGTTTCTTTGGGAATTCCTCCAGGGCTGAAGGTTCTGCTGTCCAGTCCCAGCCATGCCCTCCAAACCCAAAGAGTTTTTCTTCCATCAGTTTTATTTAATAGACAGATTCCTTCAATCAGCTCCTTAGACATGTTTTCAATCAGCTCCCAAATTCCCCATCATCTCAGCCGTGTCTCAGGCTATTTCCATCTCTTTTCTGGATAGCTTTGGACTCTGTCAAGTCCTGGCATATACAATACATTTATTTCCTGTAATATTGGACATTTTCCTGCAGCAATTACTTTCAAAGGCATTTCAGTGTCTGCCTGTATCTGTGGTGAATTCTGGGTTTATTAAGGTGGAAATCCACGTGAGCTGCTGTCAGGGAACAGCAAAGTTCAGCCTGCCCTTACAGTGCAGAATTTCAATGACCACACTCAGCTAATTCCATGCTTTATTCCTGGCTTAATTTGTCCTGATAATTGATTGTCCTCCTGTGTGGCTTTACCTTGTAAAGTGCTGTCACAGGTGAGTCTTTGGAGCTCTGAAATTACTGTTTTCCCCCCACAAATGGTTATAATTATGATTTTTTAGCATTAAATAATATTGCTGTTCTCTAGATGTTGTTTTAGCTTGTGTTAAAAATCTGCTTTCCATCAATTCCTCAGGTGAGCCATGAAAGTATGGAATTTATTTACCTCCATAGTGCCGGAGGTGAGGGAATGCACCTTGGTGTTTCCTCCCAACATGAAACCTGAGTTACCTGGGACACCTTCTCACCCATCCCTGATGGAAAACAACTTCCTTGTCAGGACCACACTCCTAAAATATCCTGGGATTTACAGCAGCAGGCATTTGCAGAGCTCCTAAATGTCTGCTGAGCTCATGGCAGGGCTCCTCCTGCCATTCCTGCTTTGCCTCTGCTTCTCAAAAAGATATAAAAGGGAAAAAAAGGGGGAAAAAGTGTTCCACAAACATTCTGGACTGACCCCCGAGGTGTTTGGGTCCCTCAGTTTCACCTCTCTGCCCCTTTTCTTCCCAAGCAAAGGTTTCCATGTCATCTGCCACCAGCTCCCAGATTTTGCCATGTTTCATGGCATAAATTCCTGGGTTTTCACAAATTAAAATGGCAAAAGACCACAAAATATCACCTGGTCCTAATTACCCATTAACCAAAAAAAAATAACAGTTGATTTTTTTATGTTATATTATAGAAGATATTTTTGATTTCTTTCCAAAAGTATCCAAAAATGAAATGGTACCAATGATTTGTGAGGCCAAATGAGCACCACGCAATGATTATTTTACAGCTGCCTCACTGCATTAAATTCCCCTTCCCCAACAGGGAGAATTTAACAAAATTTAATTTAATCAATTAAATTATTAATTTATCATTTATTTTCACCTGGAAATGAATCACCTTCCATTCTTACATGGATATGTATTTCAGAGGAAGCCTTTCTCATAACCTGTTTTAAGTACACTATCACTATTTTCAAATCAACATAAAATTAGTACAAGAAGACCTTTTAAGCTGCAGATAAAATAAAAACAAATAAATAAGGGGAAAAAAAGCAGAATATGTAGACAAACCCTGGAGGTTGTCACACTCCAAGGGAATCTCAGGAGAGGGATTTGGGATTTGGCTCCTCTGCAAGGACACAAAGTCACTTTGAGGATCAGTGCCACCAAGCCATGTCAGTGCTGACTGACAACACTGAATATTGACATTTCTCTGTGCTCTTGCTCTGAAATCAATGCACATATTTCAATATTTCCATGGCTCCAGTAAGGTGATGTCCAAATGCTTTGCATGTACAAATTACCAACACACACAGCTTTAGGCTCCCAGGACTTTTGAGTCCCTTGAATTTTCCTTTCCTCTGGTGCTCAGTTCCACTGAGGATTGCATGTTCAGCACTCCAGCATGAAAGGAAAATCACTTTTTTTCTTCACTGTTTCAGCTCTTTCTTGGAAAATGGTGGAGCATACTTAAGAAAATTTAGATTTGATTTAACCTGGCTTTTCCTTTTAACCCTTTTGCTGCCTTTGCTGTTGGGAAATAAAGCCAGATGTATTTGAGGACAGCAGTGTGAACAATTACCCAGTAATCTGCACGGGGTCAGTCTGTTCCTCCTCCACTTGCTGTAAATCATATCCTGACATTCCCTCATTTTCTCTGGCCACGTTCTTTTAGTTCTGTATTATTTTCCAGCCCTTGGAGGGCATTTCCTGTAGTCTCTCTTTCAGGGGGTGCAGATTTTTTCTCCCTTGGTGCTCCAGCCTGACCTTGCTCCCTTGTGCAGCCCTCCAAGGCACACGTGGCTTTCAGAGCTGTTTAATTGAAGCCTGCAGGTCTCTTCTCAGCATCCTAATTCAGCTCTTTTAGCTGCTTCTGGAGGAGACTGAACTTTGTGGCCTTCATTTTCCAAAAGCCTCCAATCTCCTAATTAGGCACACGATGTGAGAAGCTGGAATTTCACAAAATCCATCAACGCTTGAGCCCTGACCTTCTGAAACTCTACCCATCAGCTTCCAAGGCCTTAGGGTTTATAATTTTTTTTAATCTAGCCCTTATTTTAGTAGCAAAATCCTGATACAGCTGGGCAGCAGAGGTGCTGTGATTTTTCAGGTATTTTTGCAAATACACACAAAGACTTCAAGAAGTCCAGACAGAGCTTTGTTCTCTGTACAACATCTTTTATACCATGTACAGACTGAACTTAACACTGGCTGTGAAGAAACAGAATTAAAATCACTCCTGGGGTAGCACAAATGAGTACTTGTCAGCGCACAAAGCGTGAGGCATTTAGGGAGAGAGACAATAATTAGGATTTGTCTAAGAATGCAGAATATGTGAAAGGAGAGAACCATCTGCTTGAAACAAAGATGGAATGGAACAATGAGAAACCTTCTGAGAAAGAGGGATATTCAGAAGGCTAAAGAGGAGGATTATATTGCCCTACTAGATTTTACCACCACCGCAGAAGGGGTTGTTTTAACCTGGGAACCAAATATTACATTGTGGCTGACTGATGAACCCTGCTTGGCTTTGATAAGGAAGAAGTGTGACAAAGCAGCACATTTCTTGGAATAAAGTGGGAAACTGAAAGTTACCCAATGAGCCAGTTTTAATAATCTGTAGCTGAATGAGCTGTGGAGTGATGCAGCAGCACTGCTTCAGTGCCCTCAGTGGGGTCAAGAGAAGGAAACCACTGTGAGTAAAAAGCACATGCATGTGTTTTCTTGACTCCAGTGATGCCTTGAGAAGGCTGCCCTAGAACAGAGGCTGGACACAGTTACAGAATAAATCAGGGATTTATTCAAAGGATCTCCTCCATGGATCCACCTTGGGCAGCACCAGAGCCCAGCCAGGGCTGCACCCAAGATGAACCCAAATGGTCCCAAAATGCACGAGCGCTCCCGGGGTCTCTCCCTGGGATCAGCTCTGCTCCATGTGCACATTGCAGTTCAGTGTCCAATTCCAGCTCAGCCCCTGCACTCCCATCCTGCTTGTTTTTCTCTCTCCAGCCCACGGGGTTTGTGCTCCTGGGCTGAGATTTGGATCATTTGTCCTTGGTGCCCAGCTGGAGCAGGAATTGTTTTGTCTGCCTGCTCTGTGCAGAGCTCAGCATCCCCTGATATGAAGCTCAGAATTACACACTAAAGCAGCACAGAATGTGAAAAATATAAAACCTCAAATCTGAGGCATCACCAAGTAGGAGGAAAAAGCAAATTCCCATTGGAAAGGAATGTTTTTTGGTACCAGGAATGCCTGCAGAGTGCAGCTGTGCCAAGATTCACCTTTATAATGGGGAGCATCTGCCTCAAGGCAGAGCAAGAGCAAATCCAAACCAGCAGCATTCAACACGGACACTTCTCCCAAACAACTTTGGGGTGTTTACACATGAAAAATTCAACTGGCATTGCTCCTGAGGGTGTAGCAAGAGGGGCTGCAGGCTCCAGGGTCTGAGCTGGAGGGGGCAGCTGGGCTTTGGAGGGTTAGAGGTGGCTGCTCACCAATCCTGGATGTTGTGAGGACATAACAAACACCTGATCACACTGGTGCTTCCTGTCCCTGTGCACCCTCCAGAGCTAACAGTCCCCTCCTGCCTTATTAGATTGATATCTGGGAGAAAAAAATGATGCCTGTTGTGTTTATCAGGGCTAGACAACCCTCACTCCACATGCTTGAAATTAGCACATCAAGGCACGGAAAATTAATTAGCAATTTGGGGCTTCAGCTGGGAAAGGCAGCTTGACCTCAGCTGGTTGTTCTGAAGAGGTCAATTTTATGTGACCGTGGTCATATAGACCTCAGACACTGTGAGAAGAGATCCCTGATGTTCTCCTGGGCTTGGCAGTGCTAACTCAAACCCCAAAAATCACCAGGAAAAGTGCATTTTGTTTATCGGTCCCCCACCTACATAGGTTATATTCATCTACTTCCACTTTGTGCTCCTTGCCTATCAAACAAGAATAATTCCCCACTGGTGAATAGTAAAGTTTAATTAACATTTATGAACTACTGCCTAATGTTCATGTGGAATTAAACAGAAAGGACTAATAATGGAGAGAATATACCATTCAAAACAAAGCTGAATGCAAAATGTAGGGCATGCAGTCATGAATCTCATTTTCCGCTTATGCCCGGCACAATTTAAAGGACATTTTTAGCCTGCTTTGTGTGGAGGAGGACAAATACTATGCAGCTTTAAATAAATATGTGTTTTTAAAAGACGTGTCTGTGGGACCAGCTGGGATGCTATCCAAGGAGGATACAGTGGGTTTCTCTATTCTTTCATATCACTTTATTTCTCCATTTTCTCTTTCTATAATACTTCATTTTGTTTCTTTTCCCCACAGTCTGTGCTGGTATCTCAGCCCACAAAGCTTTGCCCAAGTCCACCCTGTTCCAAAAGGCTGGACTTGATGAGCTGGACAGCTCCTGCATGTGAGAAACCCAGAGCAGCACAAAGCCCCGTGCCCAAGTGTGGAACACGAACGTGTCAGGACAGATCCCAAACACAAACTCACAGAACCAAATGTGGGATCCAAGTTGCTACCTGCTGCTTAGCAACACTCCCCTGATGTCACCCAAATGGTGACCTCAGCATCAGAGATCTGCACAGGGGCAATCTGATCTGGCAGCAAACAAAACCCCACAGCTCCATTTCAGGCCGGCTCTGATGGCACCGTGGGCAAGGAGCTCGTTTGCTTCCTGAGAAACTCTGAGTGTGCCTGGTAATTAAAGCAATAATCTGCTGAAATTCTGAAATTCTGACCTCACAGATGGAAAGGGAGGTGGCCACAACCCAATGGTGTTGGCAGGCCAGATATCAGAGCCCTGTTGGGAGGGGGTGGGACAAGGTGGGCAAGGAACTGTTCTCCCCCTTAGACATTCTCTCCCTTAGCCATTCTTTGCTTTTCTCATGCAACACTTATATTTCTTATTCCATATTTTCCCCTTTTCATATTCTGTATTTTTGCCCTTTTCATATTCTATATTTTTATCCTTTCTATTTATGAATATATTAAGTTGCAGAAGTGCCAACACTTTTTCTTTTCTTTCCAGAGGATGTCATAGTCTGTTTCCTTCATTAAACAGCAAAACTGAAAAACCTTTTCAATATAAAACCAAACTAAGTTGCTTAATGAGACAAAAAAGCTTAAATATTTCAGATCAAATATTCGTTCCAATTAAAGAAATAAATTACATTAAATTTTGTCTTTTCTCTCTTTAACTGGAAAGAGCTTATTTCATTCAACATCAACTTGCTATGTAGTGTGAAAAAGGAAACAGAAGGCCACATTTTGTCCTTTTTTGCAGACCTTTGAGTGTGGAAAGTACTTGATGTGGCTGGAAACAAATTCTGCTTGAGGCACCCACCCAAGAAGAATGTTCTTGTCATTAGGCTAAAGAAATTCCTGGGTGCTGCTGAACAGATTGAGCACAACAAGGAGCAGAAGAGGAAATGAAGAGAAAATGCTCTCCACCTCTGGGTTTTCCCAATCAAACCCCAGCTTGCTTCTGAATATCCTTCAGTGTGTTAAAACCTGAAAATCTGTCCTCTTCACACCAACCCACTCCCACTCAGACAAAAAGACAATTCTTGGTTCCCTGAACACTAAAAATTAGGCCAGAGACATTGTCCCTCTCTAATCCTAAACTTCTGCAGCCAAAAGGCTTAAAGCAAAAAAAAGAAAAAAGCTCTTCTATCCTTTTTTAACAAATCCTGCTGCTCATACAGACATTAGCATACCTGAACTTACGCTTGGAACATAAACAATCCCTTCTGGTCTTGGATGTTTTCCTAGTTTTCCAGCCTATGTAAAATCCAGCATTAAACTCATCTGATAAATGCTTCCTTAAATATTTATTTCCCGGATTTTCTCACTGGCCCAGCACAAGTCTTCCCCTGTGCATTTTTCAGCTATTCCAAAGCTGTCAAATACAAATCTGTCCTCAATCAAGCAAGCACATGGCAGAAGTCAACTGTTTAGTGGCCATAAAATATATAAAGGAAAATTTGGAGCAGCTGCTCCCCAGCTGGAACACAGCTTCAGCAGGTACTAATGACAAAAATGGCAATTTTGGGGTAGTGGTAGCCTGACTCTGCCAGATTGGAAAGGCTGACCTCAGGATGGCAGCTTTGGGGAAAAAGAAGCTGTCTGTGATGGTCTTGAAACAGGAAAAATGTCATAAACTTGGTGGTTATTTCTAGCAGAATAATCGTGGGAGTAAATGATTTTATGGGACTTTTGTGGAGTCACAGAATGGTTTGGAAGGAACCTCAAAGATCATTGAGTTCCAAACCCCCAGCAAAAAACCAACAACAAAACAAACCACAGAAAATCTGTTGGTGGAGTTCACAATTATTACAGCCCTGTTGGGTTTCATACATATACAGGAAAATTTAATAATCAATCCTGATAATGAACAATAATGAATTTAATCATGAACTGAAAAGTTATTTGACATTGGCTTGTGTAAAAGCAAGGTCTGTGCACTGATTCCCCATCAGTAATAAACACCATTCAAGGCAGCCTGGTCCTTTGGTCAAACAGGAACCCAGAGCTCCCACCAGCAGCAAGGCTTCCCTGTTTTCTCTTTTAAAAATTTAAGTTTATTAAATCAAAGTCAGCCCTGAAACTCAGGCAGTCCCCACCATGTGTTTAGGTTATGCTGCATGAATTAAGAAACAAAAAACTTGAGAAAAACCAACAAAGTGATTCTGAATTTATTTACAGTGAGCTACAATGAGTGCCTGGATCTGCAATTACTCATCCACTCAGGACAAAGGACCACATGCACCTCTTCCCTCCAGGAGAGCCAAGCAAGGACCAGGCAAAAGGTCTCTACTTTAACTTAGTAAGTTATGATTTTATAAGTTTATAATTTTAAGAAGAATCTAAGGGCTGATTCTGAAATCATTAACAATGAGTGCTGGAAACTGCTAAGCTATTTTTTATGTACTGTTCATCTGAATATAAAGGTTAATAAATCACTGCTGTCCTCTCAGACCATCTCACAGAGGAACTCTGACACTGCCACAAAGTTCTGGAACACCTTTTTATAACTTCTTCCAAGGAGTTCTCCCAAGCTCTGATGGAATTTCCTTCCCTACTTTTACCCATTCATTCCATCTTCTTCCAGCCTAGATTCTGCCTGTAGCCAAAGCAGCCCTGCTGCCTTTACTCTCCCATCACTGCAGGTTTCCTGCTCTCACAGCTATCCCCTGAATGTTGCAACAGGTGAAAGTAAGGAATCAGGGAGGGATTTATCCAAAATTCCTTTTTGCATTGCACACACTGCTGCTGAACACTGAAATGTGGGCAGCCTCTTGTCTCTCCAGCCAACTCCTAAATAACACAAGAACAAACTCTGGAGGATTGTACAGTCTCTGATCAAATTTAAAATAGATTGCTGGGATAAATACTGGAGGCAGTGATGGGACTTTAAATCATCAAACCATCAAAGCAATCTAAAAATAACCAACTGCAGCTTGCAGCCACTCCATTTCAATTTATAGCTGAAATAATTGAGGGGTTCAATTATTTCCAGGTTGCATGTTTGATTTCCTGCTCTTCGCACTGTTGTAGCTCTTGTGACATTTTATAGCAGAAGAAAGGAACACTGCCCATCTCTCCTTTACCTAAAGGAGCAGTAAAAGGAGAGCCTCAGGTGTTTAAACCTACAAAAGTTCTGGCTTGTTCCGTTGTAGCAGTTGGAAATTTCGGGAAAGGGGGCAGGGAAGAGGGATTTTTACTGAGATCTGCTGTTAACTGGGGTTTTTTTCTGCCATTGTGCAATTGCCCAGCTTTGCAGGGGGAGGTGCTGGGCTTGGAACATGAGGCATTGCAGGGGTCAGAGTTCTGCTTCAGCAGCCCCAGCACTGAGAGAGGAGATGTGGCCAAAATATTTCCCTAGGACTCAGAACACACAGGCTCCTATCCCATGGGGCCCTTCTGAGTCCTACAACACCTCTGCATTGCCAAACCATAGAAAGAACCTGGTTAGCAGTGAATAAACCTTAAACATGCACATGAACAAAATTAACATCATCAGTTCATGGCCTGTGTCCCTCAGACACTAAACCACCTTCACTAATCCCATTGAAAAAACCAAAATCTCACCTGTTCTTCAGAAGGCCCATGATTTCTAAATCAGTTTGTCCTCTATATTGCTTTCTAAGAGAGGAAGAAAATCCAAACAGCCTCTCTGCAGGTCCAGCAAGGTGGTTTTTTCACCTTACCCACACCACAGAGTTTGTTAGAGGAAAGGAGATGCCACACAGACCCTACAGAATGCCAAGAAAGAATCTGAGTGCAACAGGTGGAGTGCAATGCATTCCAGAGATTTTGGATGCTCTATATGGCAAACAACACATCGCACAAGGCATCACTACAGGCACTGCTTTTTCTTCTCTTTGGGACCAGGATCTGGTTTTCTGCTCCCTTTGCTGATCGTGGCAGTGATGTTCCCCTGCCAGCACGTCCATTGTCTGTCACAGAGCAGAAACTGCTCCTCCCAGTGTCTTGCCCTTGAGCAGGGCTGGCAGCCACAGCCTCATCAGGAATTCAGCTGGAGAAATGCACATCTCCCTTATCACTGCTCTGGACAGCTGCTGATAAGGCATCTTGTTCCCCTTGTTGTCTACAGCACAGCTCTTAATTTGGGATTATTTTTCCTCTGTACTACCAAGTACCAAAAAAAAGAACTTGCTGAGGTTTCGGTTGTGCCTTTTGGCACCATGTTGGCACATTTTATTGAGGTAGCATGACAGAAATTAGAGTTGAAACTTCATACAAGCAAAAACACCTTCCTCCTTCCTTGCACTAGCTTCTCATGCCAATATTTAGATCATTAGGGATCCTGTCCTGTTCAGGAATCCCAAATCAGAACCAAAACGAAGCCGATTTAACCCCCAGCTAAAATGCTGCAGCCCTTTTCCCCAGACCTTGAAGTCAACTCTTTAGGATAAATGCTTTTCCAGACTTGGGCAATTCTGCACCACTTCTGCTTCTCCCAGTCAAGGCAGCAGCAAAGCCATCAGCTCTGAGTTTTGTCTGAAGGCCAGCACAGCCTATCTGTTGCAAGACTGAGCTGAGAACATTTCCCTGGAGTGGTATTCCCATCACTGCCTACACCTTCCCAGTTTATTACCATCACTGCAGCAGCTCTGCCCTGCCCGTTGCGTGCAGGGCTCAGGCTAATGGGATGTGTCACATTGCACAGCCATGCTGCTGTGTGCTCAGAATCTGCACAAATAAACCTAAAGAGAGGCCCGAATCAGAACACTGCTGCAGGGCCAGCCAGGATGTGTTTCAGACCCACCACGCTGTCAGGGGCTGCAGGAGCACCAAGGAGATGGCTCACGTTAACAGCACTGGACAGGCCATTTTCTAGCTGCTCCTTGAGCCATCCATCACGGGGCTGTTGTGTCAGGACTAAATCAGGCTGATCCTGTCAGGATTCTGAGCCTGCTGAGTTGTTGTCATCTCCAACGTGTGCAAATTGCACGCAGGGCGGTGCCAGGGCTGGGGTTTTTCTGTGCCAGAGGTGAGTGTGGATGAACACAAACCCGGAGCACATTTAACAGGAGACCTGTAAATACACACCAAAGTGACTTTGCCTTCAGCCTCACCTGCCTCCATGGACTCAAAAAATACCTTGATCTGATGAATCACTCCCAAAAGCTTTGCTGCAAGGGAAAACAATCTTCCAAGAACTTCAGACTCTGACATGAACTCCTAGAAATTACATCTTCAGGAACGCTCCTTCTGGGGGTGCTGGTGAGGGGATGCAGTTTTCATTAGCTCTGCCCCATAAGCAAGACAGGAATAGCCTTATTTCTTACAAGAAAGAAATAAGAAATAGTCATATATATACATATATATATAGTCATATTTATAATAGAAAGAAATAAGAAATAAATAAGAAATAGCCTTATTTCTTTTAAGAAAGAACTTCTTTCTCTCTCTATGATCATGTTGTTCCAGTGAGCATAAAGACAGAAATATTTGTCATTTTCTTGTTTTTTCTCCCTCACTCCACATTTGAGTATTTAAAAATTCTAGTCATCATTTGTGCAGCGCTTACATCTGTGTAAATAGCCTTGCTAATTACTCACTTTCTCCACCTCCAAGCAGAGCTCATTAACCCTACAAAAGGCAGGAGCCTCTCAGTGCTCTGCCAGTGTGAAAACACATTTTAGGAGAGGCTGGCTAACAGGGAAGATAAACTTGAGAAAGGTAAATCACAGACTGGTTTGTGGTTGCCTCATTCAAGACAAGACATTTAAACAGCTTTAATATACGGCACAGATGTGCTGAATGTCTGCTTGTGTAGAGTCTGAGAATTGAAATAAAGAATAAACAGTGAGTGCTGGGTGACACTGTGGGGCCAGTGCAGAATCTTCTGGAACAGGAGCAGCCCTGAAGCAAACGTTCACTGCCCAGATGGGTTCAAACAGGTTTGTGATGATCAAAGGACACTTCACACTGAGGATATAAAACATGTAAAATGAACATATACAGGAGAGCAAGATTCTTCCAAGCAACAGAAGAATGGATCTCCATCAGAAAAAAAAAGAGACAAAGCAGCATGCTACAAATATATTATCCAGAGGATGGTTTAGTGCAGTATGCAAGAGGAATAACTCTTTATTCAAAACTATTAATTGGAAATGAAAATGAGGAAGAAAGTATCTGAAGGGCAAATTAGTTTCAAGGCTAATCCTTCCTGAAGGTCTTTTCCCTGTTCATTTTCTGGCTTGCATTTTACTTTCCTCTACAGCAGCTCTTCCCCAAAATACTGGTTTTTGGGAGGATCTGAGGTTTTAAAAGTTATATTTGACTTTTAAAAAGATCAAAACTAGTTAGGCAGCTTCAAAAGTGTGACACATTTGGATATAGGGGTTTTTTTCATATTTAAATCACATCAGGAGCATCAGGGCCCTGTGACCAACAGCAGTCTCTGCCTCAGCCCTGAGGGCCTCACCTGGAAAAGGCCAAGGTTTTTTGGGAGGATCTGAGGTTTTAAAAGTTATATTTGACTTTTAAAAAGATCAAAACTAGTTAGGCAGCTTCAAAAGTGTGACACATTTGGATATAGGGTGTTTATTTTCATATTTAAATCACATCAGCAGCATCAGGGCCCTGTGACCAACAGCAATCTCTGCCTCAGCCCTGAGGGCCTCACCTGGAGAAGGCCAAGGGATGAACTTTTGTGAAAATAAATCGTGAATCCAACCCATTTGGAAATGTGCCCTGTAAAAATCAGTCTCCAGAAAAAACTTGTTCCCGGTGAGAAGCTCAGATTTGTTGGAGAAAATTGCTCTGTGGGGGGAATCATTTCCCACCTTGGCAGGGCCAGGCTGGCAGAGCTGCTCAGTCCCTCGGAGCATTTCCCTGCCAGGAGCGATGTGTGCACTCAGGGAAACGAATGGGCTGAGAAAATATCACACTTGGAGGAAAAAACAACAGTTTTTGTGGATGGAAGCTGTGCAGCAATTTCCCAGCAAGTCTTCCCAAAGGAAAAGAGCAAAGTGGAAACCACTGCAGAGACCCCCCCTGTGCTTAGTTCAGTGCCAGCTGTTGGGTATGGATTTTTAAAGGTGTTTGCCCGGTTTTGGGGGTTTCTTTGAGCCACCCTAACAGGGCAGTGAAAGAAAGTGTACTGAGGATGTTGCTGCCATTTATTTTGAGGCATTTTGCAGCTGGAAGCAGCAGTGAATGGGGCTGGAGGTGGTGATGGTGAGGGCTGGGGAGAAGGTCAGAGCAAGGGCTCCTTGTGAGCCAGACCAAAACCAAACTGGGAGACACTGGTACCAAGCACTCCAGCATCCCTGCTCCCTCAGCGTGTGTGGGAGCTGAGGCCTGTGGAAAATCAGGCCTTTTTTTTATTTCAAAATAAGTTTTTTTTGGTGTCCAGCTCCCATGGAGCAGGGACTTCTCATTCTGCTGGCAGCTACAAATACAGAATATCCGTGCATTACAGGTGCTACTGACAACACAGCTCCTAAATACTAACAAACTGTTCTAGAAGGATTTGGAGCATGCTTCAAAATTATTATTGGGCTAACATTCACCCTTGTGCCTCTCCTGTCTGCATGCCCCAGTTTTTGCATGAGTAGTCCCCAAAGGGTGGCTCTGTACACAGTGAATGCACCTACAGGAACTGCATTTTTCTGGAAGAAAGCCAGGCAGATATCATGCAGAAAGGTAACATTTCATAATTATTATTTAACTGCCACTTTTAGCTCTAGTCCCCTCCAGACTGAAAGCAGTGATTTCCAACCAGGCAGCAGCAACTTCTCCAGCCAAGCACCGCTCACCAATAGACTTGATTATCAAGAGATCATCAGATGCTCTTTGTGAAGCATTCATTCCCAAAAAACAGCTGAAATGGAGGCAAAATTCACTCAATTCACTTTGGCTGCTGCTGGGTCATCTTTGCCTTTGAGGAAAGGACTGCAGTGACACTTCATTGACACAGATCCATAAAGCCAAGCACAAGGAAGGGAGAGGAAAATGGAATATCAATACCTTTCTACCCACAGCTCTGCAAAGGGACTTTACAGCACCAAGAGGATAAAAAATCAAATCCCTAATGAAGCCAGAGCCTTTCAAAAGAGTGTCCTGTCCCTGAGGCTCCCTGTGATCAGGAACTGCGTGGTTCATGCCACGTGGAAGAGCTTTCACAGGAGAGAAGAGCCAAGGAGCCTCTTTGGAAGGTGAGGAGATGCTGGTTGGCACACCCTGAGACAGGAGTCTCAGGGTCTCAGTCCTGGTCTCCCACATTATGGATGAGTCAAGAGTTAGATTGGTCCTATAATGAAATTTAAAAATAAAAATAATTTTAAAAAATAGAGCTAGAGAGCTACTACTCAGTTTTGTAAATTATACTGAAATCCACCTTGTTCGTATCCTTCTATGCTCCTCCTTGGATCTAAATGGAAATGTTCATTTGAGAATTTCATTTGAGGGAGATGAATTAAACAGACACTGAACCCCCTTCTAGCACAGGAGAAGAAGACCTCAAGGTCCAGTCTGTCCCTGTCTGCCTGAAAGCAAGGTCTCCCTCATAAATCCTCAATAAAATAAGGAGTAAGAGGGAATTAGCTGCTTTTTCAGAGATGTTTTCCTGCAAGAAGCAGCAGTAACTGCATTAACCTCGAGGCTGATGCTCCTGTGCTGATGGGGAGAGGAAAAGGACTGAAAGGTTGAGGTCCAAACCCTCCCGTTGATTGGGGCACAGAAAGCAGCAGCAAAGAAGAGCAACTTCAGTGCCAGGGCTCCAGAGGCACTTGCTCATTTTCCAGGAAAACAGATTGGTTGGAACATTGAGTTCTGGTTTATTTATGTCTGGAACAAAGCAAGTTAACTTTGCTGACATGGGGGTATCAGTCAGAGCTCCCTCACAAACTGTGACCCTGCTGGGGATGGGTTTAACCAAAATATCAGCATTTCCAGCAGTTCTGACTGCACAGTCACACCACCAGGATGCAAAGGTCACCCTAATCCATTACTCATTTTCCTAACCTTTTGCTATCCAACAAATAAAAATATTAGGGTCTTATTTTCCAGCCCTTGCCTTTCTTAAAACTATTTTAAAATACTTCTTATTTTCAGTAAGAATATTTTTTTCTTTAAAAACAGGCACTTACTTATTCTTAGACATCAATATCCCAGCATGTCACCCACTAGACAGGACTGCCTCAACATGATGGCTTATTTTTATTTTATTATTATTATGAAATAATCCCAGCCGTTTCAAACAAACAGGCTGGGATTTCCTGCCTCTTCTTGCTTGATTCCAATTTTTACAGGTAATTCTGCACTTGCTATGGGGCATTTTTTGTCTGTAAACGGATAATTTTGTGAATAAATTAGGGAAAAGTTTCCAAAGCAGCTCAAACGACCACATCACAGGCAAATTTCACTGCTGACACTCTCTGGGAAAACATCCCTTCAATTCCTGGCTGCAGGAGGTCACTTGTTGTTCTCACTTCTCAGTATTAACTTGCAAAAGAGGCATCTGAGGTAACAAAACTCAAGATCACATCATTCATAACAATGAAAATCCTGGGTTTTCCTCCTTTTCACACCTTCCCCTCATGCACTCTGCAGCCAAACAAACTTTCCCCCATTTCTGGCAGGAATGAGAAGAGGTTTGCATCTCCAGGCTGAGATGCCCAGAATATGTTTTGACTGCCGCTCAAATTTACATTTCCTTGGGGAAATGATGGGCCAGGTGAGTTAAGTGACCTTTAAAAACTAACCAAGCAAAATAACACCACACAAAGTGCCAAAAAACCCCCCCAAATTAAAAACAAACAATCAAAAAAACAAACAAACAAACAAAACAAAAAAACACACACACAAAAAAAAATCAAACCAAAAACCAATCCCCAGTATAACTCAGGAATTTGCACAAGGCAAATGCAGGAATTGAGCTCACTCCAGCTCTTGGAATTGAGGGGTCCATTTTTTGATGCCCAAAGGCATTCCCAGCCTCACAGCTCTGCCCAGGCTGAACCAGCTGCCCAAAATTCCCTCCCATGGTGAAAATTTGACTGCATTCACTGCCAGTGACAGCAAAAGCAGAGCAACGTGAATTTTCCTTAAGAAAGGCAAGACACAGGTTCAGACAAACAGATTTAAACATTACTCTGATAGTTATGTTTTCTAGCAGGCTCCATTCATTCCATAAATTTATGTCTTTTTACCCAAAATATCAACTTTCCCCAAACAACCCCCAAACCAATGCCTCCTAAAAAGGTCAGGGGAGGCAGGAACTGGATTCCTGGTGGAATCCAGTTTCCACTCAGGATTATTCTGAGCTAAAGCAAAACTGAGTGGTTTCAGATAAAGGATCACCTCATTAAGCTTTAATGCAGAACTGTTAAAAGCCAGTTATTAGGAAATTATTTCCTGCTGCTTTATTCTCTAGTAAAGTTCAATAATTAGAAATGTTGTAAATCTCCTTTATTTTAATACTCTGATTGTGATAGGGGCATAATGACTCTTCTTAAAGAGAAAACCAAGCAAGGGGAATTAAAAACCTTTCCCCAGAACAGGAAGGGTCTGCAGATATTTGAATATATTGGTTTAGAACACAGCAGGATTGCCAGGAGAAATATTCCCAAACATCTTCTTGTAAATAAATTATTTGTTCATTTATTCTCTGAAAGACACACACTGTTCAGGACCTGCCTGACATCCAGAGCACCAGAGATTAAATCCACGCAGTTAAATCCACGCAGCACCCAATAAATTGTGCAATTTATCCCTAATTTATGTTCTAGATTGAGTTTCTATTTATTTACTTACGAGTTCTTCTTAGTATTGTCTCCTTGACACCTCAGTAAATAAATTCCCTGCTGATTAGCATTTTATATGCCAGTAAATTCTGAAATCCAGAGGCTTTGGGGTTTTTAATCCAAGCTGATGCACTCCAGGTGATCCTGTCTGCTTCACCAGGCAAAGCTGAGCTTGAAAAATGAGGGACATGGATTTTGGCAGGGCCAGAGCCATGGAATTCTGCAGTGGGAGAAGCAGAACACACATTTCCCATGCTCTTGCATGACACATAAATATTTCTATTTTGTGCACCTTGATGAAAAATTATTCTAATTTTATTTTTTTCTTTTTTAAGTGAGCAGGAGAGCTTGAGGAAAGATGTGCTGGATATTCTAATCAGGCTACCATGGGTGGGGAAAAACCACAAATCTGAAGGAACAGATCTCCTCCAGGCGATTTTGCAAGTTGAAAAACTCATTGCAATGTCAGTTCTTGAGCAGTCAAAGCCTTTCAGCTCAGCATTAATCAGGATATATTTTAATCAAGGAGAAATAAGTAGCCAGGAAATAAATCTGAAAATGAAGCAATAGCAGCGGATTTACAAGTAAAATTATTTCATGAAAATAAATTAATTTGTGTTGGTGTCTTTCAGCCATCAGCTTGTGGGGGTTTTTTAGGCTTTTATCTAAGTAAAGCAGCTTGGTAAACATAGACTGTATATTTTTATATTTCTGCTTCTAATCACTTAACTAATTAAAGGAAGACATTACTTTTTAATGTGCATAATTAACATGTATCATCTTTATTATCCTCAAGATCGGGGTGAAATTAAACTGAAATGAGATGAGAGAATGCACTGGACTAAACCCCACTTTCAGAAGACACCATGGACACACCACTATGGGAGGGTTCAGCTCCTAGGGATGGGGGAAGTCTGTTTCAATTGGAAAAAACTATTCATTTGGCATGGAACTTTTGTTAATAAAGATAATTTTCTGCATGCTCACACTCAGAGCAGAGGCTTTAGCAGGAAGGATTCAGAGCAAGACAAGATGGAATTTTGTTCTTACCCTGGAGCTGAAGGATGACGCCTTCCTTGGCCATCCTGGTCTCAGGAAAAACAAAATTTCCAGGCTCAGGGCTGCAGAGAGTCTTTGGAATGTACCAAAAGACATCACAGGAATGTTCTGGTCAGCACATGCAGCTGTACATGGGGAGGGCTGGCAGGTTCATCAAGGTGCCTCTCAAAGTGCTCCCTTTTGAAATACTGAATGTGAATCAAAACAGTTACGTAAATTACAGTGAAATACGAAAAGAGAATAGAAAAGTTTATGTTGTTAGACAATGCAGACCATTGGGAATTTGCTCCATTCTTTCCATTAAAAAAATTTTTTAAAAAATTATATATATAGTGAGCTTTTAGTGATGAAGAAGAAGAAGAAGGGAGAAAAAGAACTCCTGGGAGCAGGAGAAATAAATTTATGACACAAAATAAGTAAGGGGGAAGTGTTTATCTTTTAAATTCTCCTGGTGTCATGCTCAAACTGTCCACAAGAGAGCCAACCATCATTGCTTTTGTTTATAAATAGGGACACAAGCATTCCAACAGAGAGAAAAATAGGAACCAACTCCCTACAGCCCAGCCATTTTGAGTGTTATTTAAAATAAAAACTCGTTTTTATACGTGAATGCACACACCACAGACATTCCTCCATCAGCAGGATTATTCCCTGGCATGTGCATATAAATATTCCCATTTATTCCCTCCTTTTCACTGGTGTTCCACAGGTAACATTTACAGCTCTCTCCTTCTTAAGCCCCAGTATGTCCAAACATGAAAAACACAAACATCTGTTAAAAGCAGTTCTTCTTTCTGAGTTCCTCCAAGAATTTTTTCTAATATCTGATATATCCGTGCCCCCTATCCCCTTCCTCAGAGGATTAATCACCCTCTGAAGTGGCAGAATCCACCATCCTTGTGATCACCTTTGGCTCTCAGCTAAGCTGGATCACAGATACTTCACTTCTCTTCCACATAACACACACATATATTTATTTCAGAAGTTATTAGAGCTTTGCTAGAGTTGTTTCCTTGCTGTCACAAGTCCAATATTTAATTTATCTCCTCAAAATGAAGGACTAAATTTGGAAGATTAAGTCCTAACCTGGAACTCTGAATCCTCTGTAATTATTCCACACACTGGATCATTACAGAAGACCTAAAATATTCTGCTGCATTTTAATATCCATAACATTAGAGGACACATGGCAATAGTTCTTTTGATACATGTGTAAAATAACAGCACCAGCATGCTAAAGAAGCAATCTTGGTGGTGGGAGGTGTGAAATCCTACAAATGTGTGTGAGTTTACCCAAATAAAAATGGGGCTTTAGTGCCTTTCAATAGCTGCAAATACTCTACAACCATAATTCTCTCTCCATTTATTTTGACTACATACATTATTCACATATACCATTCCTGTCTGCCCAAATTTCAGGAAGATCCAAAGAAAATGGGAGGGCAGGAGATACCAACAGCCAGTGACAGGAAATCCCAAAGCATCACCACTTTCTTTTTCTGTCCCTCAAATCCAAACACATCCTTTATAAATTTCTTTAATGCTTATAACATCATCAGAGTTTTGCTCTCAGCTCAGACTGGACCTTATGGTGGAACAGATAAACATAAAAGGGGCTGCATGTTAGTAAAGAGTTTTTGAGATTCAGCAGCTTCTCATTATTTTCTAAACCAGAAACACAAAGGAAAAAAAGGAAAAAAAGGAAAAAAAGGAAAAAAAGGAAAAAAAGGAAGAGGTTTTACTATAAATAAGTAGAAAGCACTGTTAAACAACGCTCTCCACATTGTATAATTATATAAAGCAAATACTAATTCTGTCATTGCTTGAAGTAAAATACTGAAGGTTGCCACGAAGTTTTACTAAATGAAGTTATAATAAATGAAGTGAGAGCCACAGAAAGAACTGAAACAACCTTTGATCAGGGAAACTGGAAATGCAGTGCTCCATCATATATTGAAATAAAAATTTCAATTAATTCTTCACTACTGCCATGTAGATTTGAGGTTCAGTGCCATGTAAGAAACTCCCTCCAATTTCCAAGTAGAAATAGCAGCTGTGTCAGATTTTAATTTTTTTTTCAATATCTCTCCAAGTCTCGAGCCTGTCTCAGCTTTTAGCAGGGCTCCATATGGCTCCTACAACTGCCAAGCAAAATACACTCATCAAACCCACGAGAACTCTGCAGCCAAAATACTGCATCAAAATGATGAATTTTGAAAAAGAAGGAGTGCCTACAGAGTTTTGTTTGATATGCAGGACCAAAATAAAACCTTACAGATAGTTTAGCAGGTGCTTAACCTGAAGGAAAAAAATACTGAAAGATATTAAATATCTTCACTGAAGCAAGAGCAAGGAGGCAAAGCAAGGCTCAGCTTCCTGAGATTATGAAATTTAGATTGGAACAGCTCTTAACCCAGGAGCTAAAATAATTCTTTCTTCTCCTTCAAAAGTTCTTTATTTTCAAAGGTCTCCAACACATTCTTTTCCTCTTTTAATCAAATAAAAATCCCATCTGCAACACAGCCATTAGCCTGGATTCTATGTGCCTTGGACAAGTCCAGCTCTTTTAATGAAAATTTCAAAATCCCCAAGGCACAAAACTGTTAAGGAATCAGCAAACAGAAAAATTCCTCCGGGAGGAAGGTGGAGCTTAAAGCCCAAAATTCCAGGAGTGCAGGAAGACAAATACAACAGAGATCTCATTTCCTGCTGTCTGTGGGATCAGAATGAAGTTTAATGAGCCCAAGTGCCCAGTCCTGCACTTTGGCCATGATAACCACCTGCAGTGTTCTAGGACCCTGTGATTCTGTGATTCTGTGAATACACAACAGAAAATTCTCCACCTTCCCCATCTTCCTCTGGAATGTCCTGCTCCACCTGCACCTGGATCTCCATGCCAGGAATTATTCCCTTTGCCATAAAGGCCAAGTCTTCTTTCTGGGAAGAAACCAAGCCCAGGGAGCAGAAGGAGCAATTAAATCCATCTGGGGAGAGTTTTCCTCCCCCTTTGTGCTCACTGGGAAAACGCTGCTCGCATTTGTAAAGCAGTGAAACACTTGTCCCATTGCAAACGCCTTTTCTTTTGCCAAGTGAACTCTCAAAAATTAGATATTATTGTGGGAAGTGCTGCCTAATGAGCCAGTGGCATTTAGAATATTCAGATTTTTCATTCCTACCATCCAGCTTTCAAGCCCTAAGAGTGCCATGAATAGGCTGTAGAAATGCATGGGGTGGTCACAAGGACAATGGACCTGGGCTACAGCTGTTCCTGCAGCTGCCAGAGCCCCACTCGCTCAGAGCTGACAGTGATGGACAGAAAAACTACCCTGCTGCACTCCTCTGTGGCAGCCCCATTGTCACACCCAGTGCTGCTCTGGGGAATTGCTGCTCCATGCAGCTCTTTCCAACAGGAGATTTCCCACCTCCCCAGAATATAGAAGAATAATAGAATAGTATATATATTTATATCACTATTTATACTTTGTATATATATATGTATAATATCTATTATAATAATATAATAATAATATCATATCTATTTTACTATATTGTTATATTATATTACCATATTACAATTTTATATTGTTTTATATTATAATAATATATATTATATAATATACATCATATATAATATATATAATATGATAGGTATAATATATTATATAATATCATATAATAGATATATTATAACAATATAATACAATACCATAATGTAATAATATATATTATTACTTTATATTATTAATATAGTGTTACTATGATTAAAATGAATAATTAATTCTATATCATATAATCATGCTTATACAATAAATATACTATATTAATAATAATGTCTTATTATAATAATGTCATATAATAATATAATGATATAACTTATTTTTATATAATTTATATATTATATAAATATTTCTATCAAATTGCATGGTGTGGTTTGAACAACACAGCCAACAATATTTGATCATGAACAACCAAAAATGGGATAAGTTACAACCACTTTTAGAGGTAAAGAATTTATTTTGAGGGTGGCAAAACTTTTCTTACATTGCTGCAGTTTTACCTTTTAAAGACTTTTATTATATTCATTATACACTTAACACTGAGTATTTTTGTAACAGATTCTTACATTCATGCCAGGTTTAAAAATATAAGTCAATGTTTCATATTTTACACATTACAAAATTTAAATTTTGCTCCTACACCACCAATCAAGATCGGCAGCAGACTCAGAGTTCAGCCAAGGTGGCGATCAACATGTCATGGAAAGTTCAGGTCCTCTCAGAATCCTCCCTTCAGGTTTCTCCATGTGCACAGTCACAGAGCCTGCCTTTGGTATTTACACATCAGCAGTTTCAGATGATTTTAACATCAGTAAATGCTCAGGATGCAGCTGGGATGGAAATCCTGGTGAGTGACAGCAGCCACAGAAATGCCCCAGTTCAGTGGTGCCATTCCAGGGGCTCAGGCTGCTGCTTGGGGAGCTTTTCAGCCTGTTTTTCTTGACAAAAAATTAGGAAATTGAGTTTTTCTTAGGAAAGCTTCTTTAAAAACATTTCCATTTTTTTCTGTCTCTCTCTTTGGAAACAGCATTCAGACGAGTAAATTCTGCCCCTTACCAAAAAAAAATCCACCAACCAATTAAAACCCAAAAAACCACAAAAAGCCACCAAAGCCCACAACCAAAGACAAGCATCAATTTTTCCTTTAAACGCCAAGTCCTTTTAATGAAAGGTTCCACCCTTCACCTTCGACTGGTAAACCATTATTTTTAATGATAAATGGCCTTAAGAAAGTTTTGGGGAAGTGACCTACACCTGTTCTATTAACCTGGAGCAGGAAATCCAGCACTGCTGGATCCCATCCATGGGATGGACTGGTCAGAGCTTCCCTGTCTGGCTCAGAGTGAAGCCTGGTGCCTTCAGCACCTCCAAAAACAGCATCTCCCCAGGCCAGGATACTGGAAAGCTCAAGCCAGGGAAGCAGATGTTCCCAAAACCTGTGGGAAAACGTGCAGCTGGCAGAAAAGCCTATCAAAATCATCATAGAATAAATAGATATTAATGGAAAAACAGAATTAGCACAAATCAGCTCAGCATGGGGAAAGCTGTCTGATCCTGCCTCTTCTATTTCTCCATGTCAAATATATTTGTTAATGTTCTCTTCCCACACCTCATGCTTCCCAAATCCAAAATGCAGTTAGATCTTAGATACAGAGACAAAAAGAAAAGGAAAAAAAATCTTTGTGCCACCTGTACCCCAAGGAGGGGATCCAAGCAGGCTGTGACAACCTGACCTTAAAAATGACACTTCAGAGCACTGGAGCAGCACATAAACAGAATAAAATCCTGTGAACCCTTTGATGTGGACAAAAAGCAGCACATCAGGGTGAATTCAAAGGATAACATTGCTCTTGTCTCCATTAGACACCATCTAGAGCTGCAGAAGAACGTTCTCCATAATTACAGCGATCCTGGAGCATCCCACTGAAACCCCTTCAGACGTTTCTCTCTGCAGTGTGAATCCAAGGGAACTTTAAATGGAAATGCAAAGGGAAATAAAATAAAACCAAATAAACCAGGAGACCCCCATAAATCTGTGCTGTTTTACCAAGTGCCTTTGAGCTGCAAAGGATCCAAGTGTATGTGGATGAATATCAGAAAGTTTCTAAGAATAATATCTGTCAATCATTTAAATACTTCTTAAATAGAACACAAACCACAAATTCAGAGTCATTATCCTTCATGCTACACCAGCTTTTTCTGTCCTTTTGGTGTTCCCAACACCTCTGATTTCAAACACAAATGTTGCTATGGTGTCATAGCTGATAGCAAATAAAAATTTTAACACTTGCTCTTGCTTTTTTTCCAGTTCCCTGCTCCGTGTCTCAGGAGCTGTGCAACAGCTGGAGAGGCAAATGGAAGCAGACACATTTACAGTGGATCATGTTCAGCCCCAGTGGAGTCTAAAGCTAATTTATCTGTCTAAAACCTCCCTGACACTTCTACATTTGAGCAGATTATTGCAAGGAAGGGAAAACCCCCTGGCATAAAGGGGGAGTTCTAAAGGAGCTACGAGTTCATCAAATACTCTCTGTGAGAAGAGTGTAGATTTTTATATGGAGGCAAAATAATACATTTCTCTCAATGGGAGCCAAAGTGGCAAATGGGCTGATTTTACTGGATATTCCACAGGAAATGGCACCTCAAAACTTTTTCCCCACCAAATTCCAGGCAAGGAGCTTGCCATGGAAAGCTGTCCTGCCCTCTGTACTGTGCCCAGGATGTGGAGTGGTGAACCTGCCTTTATAACGACACGGTCTGAGCTTCCGTGTGGTTACAAGAGGAGTTACAAATCCTGAAAAAGCGCATTTTTCAATGCTTCTACACTGCAGCATAGATCCTAAACCTGTTGGAGCGTTTATTTCAAGAAAAAAAGGAATTCTGTCCTTGACTAAGATAGGATTAGCCTTAAATTAACTAGACAGCAGTGATTCAGGATAATGATACAACAAAAGGGGAATGGTTTTAAATTAAAGAAGGAGGGATTGCCATGAGATGTTTGGAAGGAATTCTCCCTGTGAGGGTGGGCAGGCACAGGGTGCCTAGAGCAGCTGCAGCTGCCCCTGGATCCCTGGAAGTGTCCAAGGCCAGGCTGGATGGGGCTTGGATCAGCCTGGGACCGTGGAAGGGGTCCCTGACCAGGGCAGAGGGTTATGGGAATAAATCAGACAGGCTTCATTTCCTTCAAGGTGGAAAAAGCCATTCTTTATTCACATAACTCCTTTTATACTCCCTCGTGTGGGACTCCAACTGGTCAGTAGCTTTCTTGCCAATTACTTTATTGGTTATTAACAAGCTGTTATTCTGTATTGATTGGTCACTCAAACCCCCAGTGTGTAGTGCAGGGACAGTTGTTTGTGAGAGATAGTTTTCATTTTTCTACCTGATGGTGTAAAAACAGTTTATGCAGGTGTAAGGTGTTTTTCACGCAGGAATAGATTGTTATGTTAATGAACTGCTCCCACCAGGATTGCTTTCACATGGGAACCTGCAAAGTGCTGGCTTGACTTTAGAAGACATGACAGGCTAATAGAGCAGGCCTGATTTTATAAGGCTTTTCTTTGTCATTTTTCTACCTTACTACAACATGGATGGGCTTTAAGGTCCCTCCCAACCCAAACCAGTCTGGGATTTGTGGTTTTAAAGCAGAACAGGGCCCTTGGTGCTTTCCCTGGAAGGGGCTGGTGCCCCACGAGCAGAACCTGCTGGGATCCCACAAAATCCCGAGATGCCAGACCTGGTCCTGCTCAGGGCAAGATTCCAGGCAGGAATTCCATCCTTAAAGCCAGACTGGAGGGCTCCCATCTCATCCTTGGAAATATTCCCCATATATTTAGTTACTGGTTGGAATTAGCAGGTTTGACTTAGAGCAGTGGCAAAAAGGGATCCTTTAATCAGAAACTGGCCTGTTAAAGTAACTGTGAATTTCCTCTAAATCTACTCAGCCACGTGGGTACCTGCCCTCCTCACACTCCTCTCTTCCTCCATGTCCAGACTCCTCAGGTTTATCCTGCCAACAAGGGCTGCTCCAGACACAATCACACAATTTCATTCTGTCTCCACTGCAATGCACTTTTTTCCTTCCTCGCTGGCCATTTGCAAATAAATCAAACAAAATGAGTCCCCAAGCAACTGCTGACTTGGCCCAAAGCCAAATAATCCACATAAATTCTGGCTGATGGCAGAGCAGAGCTACAAAGAATGAGGTTTTTCTAAGGTTCTGATATGTTTTTTTATACAACTAAATAAGTCCAAAACCTCCAAGAAATTGGATGTTTACACAAAATGTAATAGAGCTTTGGAACTCCTCTGAAGAGATTCAGTTCTAAAAAGCAAAAACAACAAAAAAAAACCCTCCAACAAATTTGTGGAAGAAACCTTTCCAAAGAGGAGACCTTTGGATCTTTTTACCACACTCTTACCTTATTCCCTGTTGAAGATACAGTGCTAAATTAAATACTCCCTTTGCCCACCCAATTAAACTTGTTCTGAGTTCCACCATAAATTAAACATTCACCATTTAAGCAGGAATAAACAGCTCCATTAACCTATATTTGTTTCCCTCAAATTAATCCTGTCTGACAAACACCACTTGTAACCTGGCCTGACACACAGGAGTGTTTCAGTATTTAAAGCACCTGTGCAATTTGAAGCATAAATATTCATTGTGGCAAAATGAATGTGCATTAATTATCAACCTGCTTTTCCTAGCAAGAGGCAGGATGGCAAAGGGGGCACTGAGATTTGTGTTTTCCACAGTGCTGAGCTCACAGACAGCTGCCTGCAACCAGACTTACGTAAAATGGGAATTTTCTACAGCACCCAACATTTTCTTCAGCATCCAACCTACTGAAGTTCAGAGCCCAAGAGGCTTCTAAGCACTCTTGGAATAACAATAACAAACAGAGCAAAAAAAATGAGCTGCAGTTTAATGCAACATTATATTTTCCTTCTCTTCAGATTTCAGAAAGCCACAGACCCAAAGGAAAACGTGTCATTAAAAGAAGGAATCAGCTTTATTTCCTCACAAATATTTAATTTTTTAGTCAAACATTGCCATCCAGTGGCAGGAAGAACAGTGCTGGCACTGCCAACTAACAAATCCTGCCCTTTTCCAGTGCCACCTGGCCTCAGAACGACACAGGAAAATTAAGTTGTTAATTTTATTTCCTGCTGCCACACTCAGTTCTAATTTCACATTAGACAGCAGAAGGATTATGTAGGTAGAAAAGCTCCTCTCTACAAGCTCATCAGCGCAAATGCTGAGATTTGAATAGCATTTTTAAATTTTTCCTCGATGTTTAAGCTTAGCTGGGGCTTTTCTGATCCTACCCTGGCATTTGAGGCAGCTCAGAGTCTGTCCCAGCTCCTACTCTGGGCTGGAAATATGAGCTGAGCCCTTCATTTCTTTCTCCTGCATCAGATTCCATCAGATTCCAGGATCCAACTACTCCCTAGCCCACCCTGCAGTTTACTGTAGTCATAAGCAAGCCCAGCTCAGCTTTTTCCCCTGCAGAAAACCTTCCCTCAGAGCATTTAACCAGCCACTAATTAAAGGGCTACTGTAAATTAAACAACCCCTTAAAAAAATAGGGGCAAGGATATACATTCTGCTTAGCATACAGAGTCATGTCCTGGTGGGATAATTCCAGGGAAAAATTTCAGGAGATGAGACTTCTAATTAAAAACTGGGTGGAAAAATGAAAAATCCATATGCTTTAAAATTCCCAGAAGTCCTGCAAGTCGTGAACCTTTTAGCAGAATCCTCTAATTATGCTCATTGCTATAGTTAAGAAAAGATCACAGGGAGTGAATCTGCAGCCAGCCTCTCTGAGCAGGGCCCTGATCACTGCGTGGTGCTCAGGAACATCCCCAGAGGTGCTCAGGAACATCCCCAGAGGTGCTCAGGAACATCCCCAGAGGTGCTCAGGAACATTCCCAGAGGTGCTCAGGATCATCCTCAGTGGTGCTCAGGAACATCCCCAGAGAGTGCTCAGGATCATCCTCAGACATGTCCAGGAACATCCTCAGGGGTGCTCAGGAACATCCCCAGAGAGTGCTCAGGAATGTCCTCAGTGGTGCTCAGGAACATCCTCAGGGACTGCTCAGGAACATCATCCTCAGTCCTGCTAAAAAGCAAAAACAACGATGCTCAGGAACATCCTCAGGGGTGCTCAGGAACATCCCCAGAGAGTGCTCAGGAATGTCCTCAGTGGTGCTCAGGAACATCCTCAGGGACTGCTCAGGAACATCATCCTCAGTGGTGCTCAGGATCATCCCCAGAGGTGCTCAGGAACATCCTTAGGGACTGCTCAGGATCATCCCCAGGGACTGCTCAGGAACATCCTTAGGGACTGCTCAGGATCATCCCCAGAGATGCTCAGGAACATCCTTAGGGACTGCTCAGGATCATCCCCAGAGATGCTCAGGAACATCCTTAGGGACTGCTCAGGATCATCCCCAGAGGTGCTCAGGAACATCCTTAGGGACTGCTCAGGATCATCCCCAGAGATGCTCAGGAACATCCCCAGAGGTGCCCAGGATCATCCTTAGGGACTGCTCAGGAACATCCTTAGGGACTGCTCAGGAACATCCTTAGGGACTGCTCAGGATCATCCCCAGAGATGCTCAGGAACATCCTCAGGGGTGCTCAGGATCATCCCCAGAGATGCTCAGGAACACGCCCCCGACATGTTCTGCACTCCCCGCATGGCTGGAAAGGCATCAAATCTCTCTTTTTGGCTTGGATTTTTACAGAACAGCTTCTGGAGCAGCAAAATCCACTGTTTCAGCCCAATAATTTAAGCTTCACTCATCTTCCCTCGTTTAACAATCTGAATGTGGTTTAGAATCCTTGAAATTGTTCACTACATATTCATCAAGTTCTGCATTGCTCCCATATAATTAATTATTCCCATATTCCAAATTCCCATTCATTATTCCCATCTGAGCAGCTGCAGATGTTGATTTTTCTAAGTGGGATAAGAATTCAATTTCTTTCACATCCCAGTAAATTTCCTGGGGCATTTTGCTACTAAAAGAAGTGGTGGTTGGTTTTCCCGAGAAGGAATATTTTAGCCAAGAGGAAAGAGAGGAAGCGGTCAGTTGAAGCAGTAAGATTTTTGGCAGTTTGTTTTTATTTTTTATGAAAAAAATATGCATTGTACATCTTACACATTGTAGATTGTACACTTTTTGCCTGGCTATTTAATTCACACACACACAAGGAAAAAAAGAAAAGAGTTGTTACAAATTGAACTGGAATTCCACCTGCAGCACAAATTCTGAATTATCAGCATTTGAAACCCTTACTTGACAACGATTTATCAAAATACATAAAGACTTCCTCCAAATAACAGGATTAAAAATACACATTCAAGGGCCAAACACTGTGGAAAGTGAGTTTGCAAATTAAAATGGAAAGTTTTACTTCAGCCCAGTGCTGGCAGAGGTGGATGCTGTACTGCTAAACCTCTCACAGGGTGCAGAACCTCGAGGAAGCAAAAGATTTAACACAGACACACCAAAAAAATGCAGAAAATAACTTTCCTTTGGAGACGGCAAAGGGAAGGAGGGAAGGAATAAAGGAGGAAGGAATAAATACTTGAACTGCACTTTACTGGTGCTGCTGAAAAGCTCCATTTCATTCCCTGCAGCCTCGAAATCTTGAGATCTCCACGAGTTTCGCGAAGTTCCTCAGCCCCTGTGAGCTGAGCAGGGTGCAGGATGTGCCTGGGATGGGGCAGCTGGGGAAAGGCTGCTCAGAAATTTGGGAAGCTGCAGGGCAGGTTTAACCCAGCCCCTGAGGTGGCCTAAGAGATGATATCAAACCTCACAGAGTTGCACATTTTATTTGTTTTATTCACACTTTCAGCCCCACAGGCTGGTACAGGCACCTCAAAAGTGTCTTTTTCTAGAAGGCTGGGTAGGTTTTATTAATTTTTGTTGTTGTTTTCATCTGGGGTTTTTGCCAGCAGAGGCTGCTCTTTCGTTTGAGCTCAGAAATCACACACCAGCCCCATGAACACAACAATCCAGGGAATCACATCCTGCGGAAGTTGCTCCTTCTAATGAAATCAGGAACACTTGAAATTAAGAAAACAAACGCGTGGTTTACTCTAAATCCTACCCCACTCATTTATCCTCCAATGCTTCTCAGCAAAACTTTCATCATTTCTCTTCATTTCCTTCAGGTCAAAGAACTGAAAAGTTGCAACTTCATTCAGCAAATGTATTAATTTCAGCAATATTTATCAGCTTTCCTACAATATTTATTGTTGAGGTATTTATGCACCTCAGGAGAAAGAGAGATTTCTTTTCTCAGCTCTGCAGCATGGAGAAAACTCTTAATCACCCTCTCCATCCACCACCTCTGCCCATCCACATCAGCTCACCATTGAAAAACTGCACAAAGCACTTCTGAAGCCAGCAGAGCTTTCAAAACTTCCAAAACTTTCAGAATTTCTTATCAATTTCTGAATTGTCTTTTGAAGCCTGAAAAAGCTTTCCTTGCAGAACTGAATTCTGAATTTATTATCTCCCAATCTCTTATTGTCATTTGAAATAACATACAATATTGAAAAGATCTGAAGAGGAATTTTTTTTCAGCACTTCAAGAAATCCTTCAGAAGTGTGCTGATGCTTCCTCAGAACAGAAGAGGTTCATTATCAGTACCCAGGAGTACAGGAAAACACAATCAAACAAGAAAAAGAGGGTAACATTACATTAAACAAAGGTCATTATCTCAATTCTATTTTTCCCTGGAATGTTTCCTAGGAAAAAACAAAAGGAAACTAGAATCCTTCACTTTTATCAATTAACTCTAGTTCTTAGTGATTTTCCACATCATCATCCACATTCTTCCTTTATTATTCCTGCTGAGTATCACCATGAAAATATTGCTTTTAACTGTAAACACTCCCAGATGAAGCATCCATGCAAATAACCACAGCAGCAGGACCTGCCCTCATCATTCCATGTACTGGAAGGAGTCTTGGAGGTGATGAACTTTATTCCTTCCAGTGAGGGACACCAGGAAAATGCCCCTTCTGCAGCAGGTTAGGAGGCAAAGGTGAGGAAGCAAACACAGCAAGGTGAAAATGTATCCATGCATTTATGGTTTTTATTCCCCTTAACTTCCCCACAACAAGAAACAAAGATGTAATTCCTTATCCTCATTCCTGGAGGATTTTTAAAGCCCCCTCTTTTTCCTTACACACTCATTTTTAACACATATTTTCACCTCAGAGCCGTGCTTTAAATACTTGTGTCTGTACAGATGTATTTAAAGCAGGACTTTGCCTTGAAAAAGGCAGCACATGGTGAAAAAGAGAATTCCTCTCCCTCCCTGCAGTGCTTCTGCCTGAATTTACGAAGTTATGATTTCCTCTAACAACATGATTATGAGGCTCTAACTTGCAAAGTATTAAATCAAACCCATCCTTTGCACCTTCCCCCCATAAATTCAGCATTCTGTTCGACTGCAATCAGCACAATCATCAAACATTTAATTTTTTATCTTCAAAAACCATGCCTGGCTGATGTAGATCTCTCAGCAAAACATTTTGTGCCACAGAGTTTCTCTGGAAGCCTGTAAAAATTGGTAAGGATACTGTTTACATTTTCAGCTGACAACTTACACAGACTGTTCAACTTTCCTCGTAGATCTTTCCAGGGATTTTTTTTTTTTTTGAGATATCTAATTAGTGATTAGAGCTGGAGGTGACAAAAGCACTCAAAGATGACCACTGCCAGTCCCCCATCAAAGCAAACCATGCACATGTTCTTAACTCTGCTGTTTTCCTCTCCTCCCCTCTCTGCAGATGTCCAATCCCTTCCCTTTCCCTGGAATTCCTTTGTTGTTGCAGGACCATTGTCCTGCAGGCTTTCCCAAATCCCCCTGCCAAGTCTCCCTCCTGTCTGCACGAAACACTTCTCCCCACAATTAAATCCTCCAATTAAACCCATTTAAAGCTTTGTTAACCCCTCACTGGCAAGGGCTCCACACAAATGCAGAGCAATAAAGCACAAATAATCCAGCTACCCTCCATCCAACCTTCCTGAGGCTATCCTTATAGTAAATTCAGGACTTCCAACGAAGGAAATTATTGGTATCTGATTCTGAGGTTTTGGAATGTTGAACACTTGCTTTATTAAAACTATATTATATTACATTATACTATATTATACTAAAGAAAACTTGTGACTGTCTGCTGACAGTTAGGACACAGCTTTGAGTGATTGGTCAAGGAAACAAAACAATCCTCAGCAGAATCCAGTTACTAAATTCTTTCAGGTAAACAACTTTCCCAACACATTCCACATGTGCAAAACACCAGGAGCAGCAAGCAGAGATAAAAAGTGTTTTCCCCCTGTGCTTCTCCAGGAAAAAACCTGAGAGAGAATTATGTCTTTCTCTGTTCAGAGGGCATGTGAATCCCACATATCCTGGTGGCTTAGAATCCAAAGTGGCTCTGGTTGGAGCCCAAGCCAGCTGAAAATCAAGGCCAGAGGAGCTCAGAGTTCTTTTCTGAGTTCATGCCCTGCCTGAGCCCAGTGAGGCCACAGCTCCAAGGCACAGGCACCAAGAGCTGAATGCTCCCTAATGCCAAGGCATGATGAGCTTTTCTGGGTGTCCCAGCTCCTCACAGCCTCCCCTGACACTCACTGATCCCAAGGGCAGTGGCTGGAGCTCAATTGCCTCTCCTCATTCACCCCTAGGCTCTGTCCCCCTGGCAGGGACAGCAGGATGCTCTCTCACAGGACTGGCAGCTCTTTGAAGAAGCAGTGAGAGGTGAAACTTTCAGTGAATCCATGCTAAATGACAGATCAACGGGAACAGAGGGGCAGGTGAGTGTTTAAAAGGTACTTCTACATCTTTTTTTCCTTCTTTTTTTTTTCAGTGAAACATCACAGAGAAGATACTTCTCTGGTAAAAAGTATCATCCAGGTTTTCAATTTAGAGAATCCTTGCATGTGCTTTTGTGCTTTTGTCCATTTTCCCTTTTTGTGAGCATTAGGAGGGAAGCCTTTAAAGTTATTTCTTCAAAAGATTTCCTCCAGGACTTTCTGTGTGAACTTAGGGAAAATGGGCTAAAATCTGTGAATATCGGTCACTTCCAGGATGAAATCCCTGCTGTCCCTGGACACCACACCAGACTTTTCCTTCACCTGCTTGCTGCCTCAACACAGACACTTCCTATACTCAGTTTTTCATCACCAGTTTATTACAGGAAAAAATTTTGGGAGAAAAAAGACTTCAGGGCAGCCACTCAGCACATGGGCTGATGCCTCAGGTTTAGCTTCTCTGTCCAGCCTCTGTTCTAGGGCAGCTCTCACAAGGCATCAGGGCTGGCCCTTCAGTGATGCCACCCTGCCCCAAACAGACCCCACAAAAAACAGGGAAAGGCATCCACACACAGGTTTCTAACTGCAAGACTTCAAGGTTACAGCATTAAATGCCTTCCAGTTCTGCAGCTTTTAGAGGTATTCTTTGACTCAAACAGTGGCAAACCACATTTCTGGGTTTGTTGATATTGCTGACAGCCCATTATTTCCTTTCACCACCAACACTTTGGTTTGTTTGCTCTAAAAACCAAAGAGACCTGGGCTGTTTCTTGTTCTAAACTCAAAATAACCTCTTCAGCCACTCTTTATTTTGGATTTGTCGCCTCATTGAAGCTGATACTTACAGAGACTAATATAATAATAATAATAATAATGATACATTATTCTATTTTTATTTCTTGATGCTTTCTGTAGTTTTATTTCTTTCCATTCCCTCTGTTTTCCCAGAATTTGTTCTTGCTCTCATGTCTCCATCGTCATTATGACAAGGCAAATGGAGAAAGAAAGAAATTAGGTTTGTTTTAAATTTTTTTAAAAAGCAGAATTCTCCTTCTTTCCATCCAAAAGTAGCCAAAAATGACCAGTTTTAAGGACACAAACAGGACTCAGGTGAACCATGGTCAGAATCTCTGGAGAAGTTGTGGATTTTTACAGACCCTGAGGTAGCCCTGGGACAGGATTTGTGTTGCACTGGGCATGGTTCCCATTAAAAGTGGGAACAGCAGCAAAACTGCTTCCACGCAGCCCTGACCAGGTTAATGACTTTATTCAATTTTTCCTGATTATTTTCATTATGTACATCCAGTTACACAGATATATTTTATTTATTTATTTATTGTGTAAAACTTTTAAACAAGTAATTTGCTCCTGTAAATTTTACATCATCTCAGTTTGGGCAGAGCATTACCAAAGAATTCTTTCTCATAGAAAAAGGGAAAAATCCTACTGTAAAGATGAAAAAATCCTATAAAAATCCTCCTGTTCCTATGAAGATGTTGCCTCAGTTCCAAGAAAGCAGCTAAAAGGGAAATATATAACTGATTTAATTCTATTGTAAGAGATCCCCCTGAGGGATTTCCTGCCTATAATTAAAAATTCTCAGTATTTGCTGGTGATGACATGTTAAAATTATAATTATAATGATAATTATAATGATAATTTCTTGTATTACCTAAGAAATAATGTGTTTATAAAGAAGAAATGAGAGCAGCACCCTGTGGGGCAGTTTAATGCTGCCCTACCATGGTGCTTCATGAGCACCTGATGGAATTAGTGACCATTCAAAGCCACTTCCAATGCACTCCTACATAAATAAGAGCATTCTATAATTAGCTACCTAAATATATGCAGAGAAATGCCTTTCCCCCTTTCCTGTGACCCGCCAGAATTAGGAGATCACTTCTTGTCAAAGGATCACCATGATTTCCCTGGGGGCAAACCCAGGGTTCCTTTGTTTTGTGCTCCTGTTCTGATTCACAGTGCCCAGGAAGCAAACGGGACTGGAGGGCTCTCAGGAAGGAAATTAACGTCGTTCATTAATTAATGTGGGAGCCCAAAGCTCTGTGCCTGGAAAAGTGAGGTGATTTATCCCTGCTAATTTACTGGGGCAGAGCAAGGACAACACTCAGAAAAAAACTCTCCTGGTTTGTAAATATTCTGGATTTAGAGCAAGAGCTGCAAAGTGGAATGATGAAATGATGACGTGAGACCCATGAGAGGCTGAGGTGATGCCTTTTGGGCTGCCTAAAATCAGAGGCCAGATAAAATTAAGGGAATAAAAAGCAGTTCTATTTATTGAAGGGCCTTCAGGTACATTTGGGGCAGACAAAGCCCCCCAAGGGCTACACCCAAAAAGGGACAATGGGTCATGAGTTTTTATTCTGTGAGGTGGGAAAGGGGCTCAGCAAAAGGAGGCTCAGGGGGGACCTTGTGGCTCTGCACAACTCCTGCCAGGAGGGGACAGCCAGGGGATTTGGGATCCAATCCCAAATTTGGGATCCAATCCCAGGTTGCAGGGACAGGAGGAGAGGGAACGGCTTCAGGCTGGCCCAGGTGGGACAGCAGCAGGAATTTCCCCATGGAAAGGGAGCTCAGGAATGGGAACTGCCCAGGGGGGTGTGGAGTGCCCATCCCTGGAGTGCCCAAGGAATTCCTGGATGTGGCACTCAGAGCTCTGGGCTGGGGACAAGGTGGGCATGGGGCACAGCTGGGACTTGCTGGTTGTCGAGTTCTTTTCCAGTTTTTATGATTTTATGTGCATATAGTTGGTTTGGGGATGTATCATCCTTCATTACTGAGCATTACTTCTAATTTGTATTTCATTGGTTAAAATGGAATACAAATTTCCAATGGAATACATTGAGCAGAATGCAAATCTCCAGTGGAATACATGAAATGGAATGGAATGCAAATTTCCAATTGAATACATGGAATTTAATGCAAATCTCCAGTGGAATACATGGAATGGAATACAAATCTCCAAGGGAATGGAATGGAATGGAATGCAAATTTCCAAAGGAATCCATGGAATGGAATACGAATTTCCAATGGAATGCATTGAATGGGATGGAATACAAATTTCCAATGGAATGGAATGGAATACAAATTTCCAATGGAATCCATTGAATGGGATGGAATACAAATTTCCAATGGAATGGAATGGAATACAAATTTCCAATGGAATCCATTGAATGGGATGGAATACAAATTTCCAATGGAATGGAATGGAATACATATCTCCAATGGAATCCATGGAATGGAATACGAATTTCCAATGGAATGCATTGAATGGGATGGAATACAAATTTCCACTGGAATGGAATGGAATGGAATACAAATTTCCAATGGAATGGAATGGAATACAAATTTATAATGGAATACATGTAATGGAATGGAATGCAAATTTCCAGTGGAATACATGGAATGGAATGGAATGGAATACATATCTCCAATGGAATCCATGGAATGGAATGCAAATTCCACTGGAATGGAATAGAATACAAATTTCCAGTGGAACACACGGGATGGAATGGTATACAAATTTCTAATGGAATAAATTTCCAGTGGAAAACAAGAAAATGGAATACAAATTTCCAATGGAATCAATAGAATGGAATGGAATACAAATTTCAAATGGGATACATGGAATGGAATGGAATAAAAATTTCCAATGGAATACAAATTTACAATGGAATACATGGAATGCTAGGGAATACAAACTTCCAATGGAATACATGGAATGGAATTGAATACAAACTTCCAATGGAATACATGGAATGGAATTGAATACAAACTTCCAATGGAATGGAATGGAATACAAATTTCCAATGGAATACATGAAATGGAATTGAATACAAATTTGCAATTGAATAAATTTCTAGTGGAAAACATGGAATGGAATGCAAATTTCAAATGGAATACATGGAATGGAATGGAATACAACTCTCCAATGGAATACATGGAATGGAATACAAAATTCCAGTGGAATACATGGAATGGAATGGAATACACATTTCCAAAGGAATGGAATTGAATGGAATACAAATTTCCAATGGAATGGAATAGAATTGAATGGAATGTAAATTTCCAATGGAATACTTGGAATGGAATGGAATGGAATGAAACAGTGGAGAATACAAGTCTCCAATGGAATGGAATGGAATACAAATTTCCAATGGAATGGATAGCAAATTTCCAGTGGAATACATGGAATGGAATGGAATACAAATCTCCAATGGAATACATGGAATGGAATGCAAATTTCCACTGGAATGGAATGGAATAGAATGGATAGCCAAATTCCAATGGAATACATGGGATGGAATGGATAGCAAATTTCCAATGGAATACATGGAATGGAATGGAATGGAATGGAATACAAATCTCTAATGGAATACATGAAATGCCATGCAAATCTCCAATGGAATACATGGAATGGAATGTAAATCTCCAGTGTCACCCCAGCCACTGCAGCACTGGCCTCACCTGTGACAGCCCAAAGGTTCCTGGGGTAAAGTCCAGATTTTGACGCTTTGTTTGTGCAGAAACAAAATGCCCTCAGCTTCTCTCTTCCCCAGGGCTGCTGACTTTATATTGCCCCTTCAATTCAAACAGCCCTTTAGGACATAAAACATTTACACAAAACTGCAGGCAGCACTCATGGGATCAGCCCTCACCCAGAGGCAGAAAACTCAGGAATATTGGATTTTACTCCCTGTCCAGGCTGTAATTGGGTCTGGGGTCATCAAATGGACACGAGCAGTTGTTGGTTGCTGTAAAGTTGTTTATTGCATGAGTACATCAGTCTTGAAGGCAAAGAGCTCAAGGTTAAAAGTCTGTGCTAAAGTATTAGAGTCCTTGCCAGAAGCTAAAGCTAAAAGCTTTTTTTTAGCTAAAAGCTAAAGATCCTTCTAACACAGGGGGATTTTTATACACAAAACAAACAATCAGCTAAAAACACGATTCTAAAACATTCTCTCTAAACCAATCTGAACTTAATTCTAATGTGTGAAAGTAGTATGAAAGCAGTGTCAGTTCTTATCAAATAATGTAGATTTAATTATATAAATTAAATTAATAGATTTAATTATAATAGATAGACTATTATTAAATTATCTATTTAATTATATAATTAATTATATTAATAACTAAAATAGAATTAATTATATAAATAATTAATTTGTATAATTTATATATTTAAATAAGCTAATTATAATAGATAATAATATCTATTCACGCAAATGTACTATCTGTTTTCTTACTTAAAATTTATGTATATAAATTTATCTATTTACATGAATACTTCTATTTATTTACACATACAGTGCTATCTGTTCTAAAGACGTAAGCAAAGTTTTTATTATGTTTTTGTTAAGTCTGGAGCTAAGTTACTGAACTTTAAACTGGGCCTTAGGGCCTTTATAGCTAACACAGCTTCTTAAGGCACTTAAAATGGATTTCTACTTACTTAAATATATATTTAATATATATATTTAACTTGTAAAACTTACACTTGGCACTTAAACTTACAGGGCTACTTCATATCTATGTGTCTTAATCTCTTAATTTCTTTAGAGAAATATCTAAATTTCTCTAAAGGCTTTAATTCAGCCTCTTCTGAAGAACTCTCAGCAGAACTCGGAGAGGCTGGCATTCCAACAGCTCCCATACCCCGTGGTGTGCATTAAATGGGATAATGTGCAAGTGCATGCCTGTCAGCAGCAGACAAATAGTTTATTTAGTGGCTCTTTTTCCCCCTGGGATCATTTTCTACTTTGTTTCATTTATATATATATATATATGTACACACACACATATATATGTAAAAAATAAACTTGTTTGTAGGCCAAGCTTAGGTTTAACTTAATTTCTTGCACTTCACAGAGCACTCTGTTTTCAGAATGCTTTCCACCACTAAAATTCTGCTGAACTTTGCCTCAAAACAAATTTCTGTGAGGACAACAACATTAATGTAAGTTGCATGAACAGAAATAACCAAATAACTTCAGATAAATGCACAGACCATGGCAAAGGAAGGGTAGCAAAGGAATTTTGAGTTCCAGCAATCCCTTTCTGAGCTCAGTTCAAGCTGCTCTAAAAAGTTTTCACCTTGAACTCTTCTCACAGTTCCACCCCAGAGCTGCAAGAATAAATGCACAGATGAGACCACATTTTTATTTGAAGCAAAATAATAAACAGTAAATGGAATAAAAGGTAAAATCAAATGGATAAAGTGATTGAAAAAGCACTTAATCTGCCACTGAAAGCCCTTCTGTCTCCCTGAATCCATCTTGCAATTATTAAGGACCCTTTTTATCACTCATAATTTTTTTTTTTTTTCATAGGTTTTATACCCAAGGTAACATGGTTTTTAAGTAGACTTTTAAGTCCAGGGCAGGGCAATGAATTCCACAAAACAGCAGCAAAACACTGCAACAGTTTCTGGTGCTGTTTTTTACATTTTTCAAGAGTGTAAGGCATTTCTCAGTGTACTTTTTTCCCCTCACAAGTACAATCTGAGATGTTTACCACAGATTCTCCTGGGTGACCTGATTGCTCTTCCTCATAGCACAGAAATCAGTCTGATTCATGAGGAGAACAATTCCCAGATGCGGGCAAGCCACGAGGATGCCACGTTTTATTATACTCTATTCTTATATTATCCTGAACTTAATTTATGTATTTTACTGGAAAGAGCCCTAAGTCACCTAGAAAAGTGAATTTCTGTGGCTGTAGCATGAGGATCTGTGAAAAAATTTCTACCCATTTTCTACATTTTCTCCATTTCAAGAACACCATAAGAATAAGCAAGGATATAAATGAAACCTGGCACCAGATTTTTGCTGCCATTTTGGTCAAATTCACCACAACTGAACTCAGATGATTTGGATATAAACCACTTGGAAATATTTTAGCAGTTACCACTTTTCAGCCCTGAAAACTTTAAGGAGCAGCCATGGGGAGAATTTCATTGATGGGAAGAGACTATTCCCAAAGACAACACTTGTAAAAAAAATATGCAAAATGCTGCCAAAACCAAGCCTTAAAGTGACTCAGATTCATTCTAAGAGCTGTAAAAACAAAGAGGAAAACAATCTCTGCCTCCAAAAGTTCCTGAATAACCTTAACCCTGAGAACAGCTGAGTCTCACGCTTTCCTTGGAAGCGTAAATCTGTTGAAAGAGGATTTTGGAATGTTTATCAGCCTTGCCTTCAGTATTCCTTCATACATTTTCTGTAAAGGATATGTAAGCTGCAAATAAAGGTATTTGCCAGCTCTGTGTCCTCCGAAGTGCTGATGGAGCTGATGCCAGCCTGTGCTGAGGTTCTTGAGATGGTTTTTGTGCCATCACCACCCTCAAGAAGCATTAATGAAACATTTCAAACCCCTTGGTTCACTTTCCTCTCCCCTTAAAGCATTTGTAAACACAAATGTGTGAACAGAGAATCATTTAGGTTGGAAAAGACCTCTAAGAGCATCAATCACACCCAGAAGTGCCAAATCCACCACTAAATCGTGTCCCTGAGTGCCACCTGCAGCTGCCTTTAAAATGGCACAAACACATTTATTCCTCTGTCACAAAGAGCCTAATGGAAAATTAAAATCTAAATATTTTGTTCTGGCTGCCAGGTTTCCTCCTACTGCTCCTTCAGAGCCAAGTAATAATTAGGGGGGAAAGAATTTTAAAGGGGGGAAATAATCAGAGTTTAAGTGGTTCAAGGTTTAGACCCTGCACTTAGGAAACTACAGAGATCTGACATAATCCAAAGTGCTTCCTTTTAATCACTCCTCTTGCAGCTACAGCACCTTTCCCACAGGTGATCATATTCAGAGGTTGTATAAAATCTTTTTCCTCAGAAATTTGTTGGTTTGGTTAGGGAGGCATCTTAGCTTTAACCATAATTCTTTGATGTGGACAAATTTCACTTTCTCATTCAAAATATCTACAAGTTTTTGGAATCTCATCCAGTATAAAAATCAATTTAAAGTTGTTTTGATAAGTACAGTCAAATATGAGTAGTTTTGCAGATCTTAGGTTGAATCAAGTCACATTTTACAAATATTAAAATACCCATCAATTTGCAAACCAATCCAATATTTTCTGTGTTACAAGGACAAGGATCTCCTGCTCTTTGCTCTGTCAGATAAAAGAACTGGAAGCATGTAGAATAATTTATTAGAAAGGCAGCTTTATTTGAGCTGATCACATTTAACGACTTGGGATTATGGAAAATAAATGCCTAATGAGAAAAAAATAAGATTCCCAGCACTAAGAACTTGTCACAACACTCATCCACCAAGCAAAGAAAACTGCACTCAGACTCACAACAATATTTTTAGAATAATATTCTCTCCACTTTTCAGATAAATTAAAACCAACTAAGGTTTCAATTCTTGGAAGCGAGGCAATTTCAGTGCATTTGCTACTTTGAAATTGGTTCACCTCTCATACAACGAATGTAGATCAATTAGCGCCTTGAAGGTCATTAAGAGACCTACTATGTGCCACATTCCCACAGCAGTTTCTTGCTGCGACACCTGCTGACCTGGGAGAAAACTTGTTTTGCAGGCACTGACTGGTTTTTGTTGGTGTGGTTATTCCACAGGCAGGACGGGACTGCTGGGGCTCATCCCCTGGGCTTTATCTGCAGCACCAGCCTCACTGAATGGCTGAGTCACCAGGAGGATGGCAAAGCTCCCGTGCCGCCCGCAGCAGCCCGAGATTTCTTTGTTACAGAGCATCTTAAAAACTTTTTAGCCAATAGCACACTGCTGAAGCTGACAGACAACTGTTCTAGCCAGTCACTAAAAGCACACCTACACCTGCTTCACACAATTGCCATACACAATTCTCCATTATTAAGCTTAAAACCTTCTCCTATCTTGCTAAGCACGTTTTCCTGCAGTCTCGGGGTCTGTCTTAGCCAAGCCTAAGACTCAAGCTATTGCTTTATGTCCTTGCTTGCTGTACTAGTGTAACTTTTACGCTTTCAGATTTTGCAGATGCAGCTAGGTCTAATTTTCTGTTCTTTTGGGTTTCTGGGGCCTGCTTTTACAGCTTTCTAAAAATCTTCTTACCTTTACTATTTCCCACGAAGGGGAAGTAGTTCAAAGGGACGTTAAACATCATTGCTATTCCACCCCTGCCATGGCAGGGACTCCTCCCGCTGTCCCAGGTGCTCCAAGCCCAATGTTCAACCTGGCCTTGGGCACTGCCAGGGATCCAGGGGCAGCCACAGCTGCTTGGGCACCCTGTGCCAGGGCCTGCCCACCCTCACAGGGAACAACTCCTGCTCAATATCCCATCCATCCCTGCCCTCTGGCAGTGGGAGCCATTCCCTGTGCCCTGTCACTTGTAAATCCCCTCTCTCCATCCTTCTCATTGGTTCCTTCAGGCCACAGCTCAGTCACCCCAAAGCTTCTCCTGTGCAGGTGAGCAATGCCAGCTGTGCCAGCCTTTCCTCCCAGCAGAGCTGCTCCATCCTCTGCTCACCCTGGAGCCTCCTCTGGGCTCTGCAGCAGCTCCAGCTCCTCCTGTGCTGCCCAGGGCTGGGGCAGCTCTGCAGGGGGGGTCTCACCTGAGCAGAGCAAGGGGGTGTTGTACAGCTGGTTACAGGGCCCAGAAGAGTGACAACACAAAAAAATTACCCAGTGTCACAAAAGGAAGGGAAAAAATGTTAAAAATATCAAATCCAGACAAGAAAGAGAGGATACATGCAGGTGGAATGCAAATAATCCAGCTGGCACCTGCACAGCTATAAAGGGCACCCTGGCTTTTGCTAAAGTGGGAGGGAATTATTGGCCAGGATTTATTAAATTTTTACCGCTTTTCTGTGAGATGTGAACTAGACAAGGTTGCTCCCATTGCCTGCAGTGGGATTTCAGGAGCCAGCCTGGAATGCAGCTCTTGTGTCCACCACAAAGCATCCTTTGGCTTAAGGAACACCCAAGAAAAGTGTTTCAGTGAACTGAAAAGGAAACTCAGGACTGTTCTCATCCCCAGGATCAGCCCCATGGCATCGACACAGCACCAGATTGTTCTTAAAACCACCCCATAAATGATACCCAACTGACACCTCTGCAAAATCAACATTAAACCCACTCTGCATTGCCACAGGTTTTATATTTTCATGTGGAAATAGGGCAGAAGGGAAAATTCAATTAGGAATCATAATGGAGTGTATGAAAAATGAGTGGGAGAAGTCAGAATAGGCAAATTATTAAATATTATATATATATAACCTATCATCAATTACTTACAATCATAAATTCATACCTGTCATATTTGCTTCTTATCCTGTGAGATGAGCTTAGGAAGAAACTTAAGTATGAAAAATAGGACACCCTGAGGGAAAAAATAATGAGAGAATGACTACATTTATTTATGTAAAGGGAACAAAACCATGCTCATGTCCTTGTGACATACATAAAGCCATCCAGAGGAATAGGCACACAGTTCCACACTAAATAAAACATTTATAAATATACCCACTCACTGGGAATTCTGGATCTAGCCAATGAAAATTACACATTTCCACTTCCCAAGGTGTTTCTCACCAAAATGAGCATCACTAATTATTTTCCACCAGAGACCAGAAGAACTCTTCACTGCCATCAGAACTTCTCCAGGTGCTGAGACAAGAAACTGTGAGCAGAGCTCAGGAACAGCCTGCTGGGAATCACCTAAAACAGGGGAAAAAACTCTGAACTCTTCCCTCCACTGCTCCTCCTGTCACCACTGCAGGCACAAAGGAGAGTGGCTCCTCAACACTGAATTATTTTTTTATTTCCCTTGCAGCACTGAGCTCCAGAATTCCTGAAGCTGAGCTCAGGATTTGTGTGGAATATTGCTCAGGAAATGCAATCAGCCACTGTTCCTTCCTACTGAAATCATCCCAGAAGAATCTGAAGCACTACATCATAAATCAGGGAGCTCTCCTGGCAGGTCTGTGTCATTCCCTACATGATTAATTCTGAATATATCACCCAGAAGTAATGTGTGTGTTCATAAACATCTTACATATATATTGCCCACATACACACACACACACACATCCAGGATGTGTTTGACTTCCTGAGGCAAGGACGATCCTGAAGCAATTTTCAGGATGAAAAATTTTTCAAAAACTTCTCAATGAAGAAAAGCAGGGAGGGGGAAGAAGCAACTTTTCATCCCTAAAACTCAAAAATATTTCTGAAAACAACTCAGTTTCTCTTTGTTGAATTCAGTCGAGGCCAAATTCAAGTTTCATCTCCTCCAAGTCTCTTCAGGATCTAAAATAATTTCCTTTCCTCTTGCCCCTGGCCCCCTGCCAATGAAAAGCAATTGAATGTTCTCATTTCCACCACCTTCCTTCCATACCAAGGGGCTGAACATAATTTTGTGTCCCTTATCTTGAACAGGAAAATCTTTCTTCTTCCTTCACAAAACACAGTTAGCAAACATTAATAACTTCCCTAAGTATCTAAAACTTAGGACTTTTGACCAGGAAACGTGAAGTTTCTCAGGACTGCATATTCCCCCAAACTGCTTTTCAGGACAAAAAACTCCTCATGTTTTCTAGTAGCAGTAAGACACTGATTTAAATTAGTATTTAAAAAGTGTAAGCACCAGACTTATGAGCACTTTCATATGGTTTGTGGTGGCTTAATGGCTAAAAAGAGCTCTGTGGCTCACTAAAAAAGCACTTGTGTGTGTTTTAAAAGGCATTTCTGTATCAGTGCCTGGTGTGGATCGAGGCTCACCTTTCAGCTCCAGCTAAAAACAGATGTCTTGCAGACAGATGGAATTAGAAAGGAACAGAATCCTCTCCCTGGCCAGTTCCTGTTCATCCACAGAGACAATCAGCGAGTATTGTCTAAAATTCATGGGCTGTTACCCACCTTAACAGCTCCAGTGTGGAGGCAAGAACATAACTAACATTTATGTTGGAAATTACAGCAACGTAAAACAAACACTCACTTGACAGAATCAGAAGTAAAGAAAGACAGTGGAAAACAGCAATCAAAGTCCAGAATTTCTGGAAATCTCCAGCACAGCCAGCTCTTAGAAGCTCAAAAGCAGAGATGCTGGAACAGTCCTTAGCAGAAGCATTAATAAGAATAATCTGTTTATGTGGTGGCTGAACACGAGAAAGCACAAACAAACCAAGGAAATCCCAAAAAAATTCCCCCCCACAAGGTGTTTCCATTCTTTACAAAAGCTATAATAAGAAAAACATTGCACAGTCACAGATCTGAAATGAATCAATGTTCTTTTAGTTCTTCCTTTAAGGAGCGTCCACAATGCTCCCCTGTTTTGGGAACTGGTTTTTCTTGTCTCTCATCACAGTCTGAAAAAAAAATAAATTCATCAGCACTGGAGAAAACTCTGCTTATCAACATCCATGCATGGAGAAATGGAAGTATTTTCATTAGGAAATATTGACTTTGATTGCATTAGAAAATTGAATCTGGTTTCTTTATTTGCCATTAATCACGGACATGACCTTTTAGTTTTTGGATTACGTTCTGTTCACAACAGGAAAGTTGCAGGGTCTGGAAGGAGGATTATTTCTTTTCACCGGAGATTCACTCTCTACCCTTTGTATCCCTATGTGGAAAATCTCAGACTGAGTTGAAAGACCCCAAAGAAATGAATGGCAATGAAATTTTATCCATCCTTCCCACACTGGCTTGTTCTGTGACTCAACCTCACACACTTGACCATCATGATTTGTAGGCTGACACTGTTCCCTGGCTCACAGCCACCCCCAAACCATGCAAAGAGATTTAAACCTCAGATGCAAACAGTGAGTTCAGGATGAAAGTATGATTTCCCACATCAAAAATTCTTTTTTTCCTATGTAAACTGAATAACTACAATAGCATTTTAAAAAGGCATTTATAATGACACTTTCTTAGCCTTATTCCCTTGGTTAAAATGTCAGGAGATTATTAAATAAATACACTGCCAAAATAGATTTATTTTATGGTGTTAAAAAATGTTCAAACTATTTCCAGGCTGCCCACTTCATTCCTTCCTCCACTTCTATTCCCAATGAATTCCCTGGAATGAATTCCCACCCTCAAGGATGACCACAACCCTTTTTAGTGTTAAATCTCATTTATTCAGTGCCTGAATGTCATGCTAGGTGAGCAGTGCAACACCAGAGTGACCTCCACAGAGAGCAGGTGGGATTCCCATCCTTGGAAGCTTCCTAAATTCAGCAGAGCCAGGGCTGGCCAGCTCCAGGAGGGGCAGGAATCCCACTGGGACAGAGTCTGGATTAGGAGCTTTCTTTCCCACTGTGCAGAGCAAAGCAGAAGCCACAGGATTTCTGGCTGAAAGAGCTGGAATTGGGAGCTCAGGGTGTGATATCCCAGCTCAACAATCCCCTGGAGGTGGAAAACAGGCAAGGAGCAGTCTGGGAATGTGCACCGAGTGATTACACAAAACCTTTGTCCCTCAGCATTTTTCTTCCTCCCCTATTCCAGAACCAAGGAGCTTTCAGACAGCAAAACTCCATTTTTTCTTTTTTCCCCTGCTTATGGCTAATATCTATTACATAGCAGAGCCCTTTGAAGGGTAGAAAGCTGTTACTTATCTGCACTGGTTTATCTTTGCTGGGCAGTTTCTCTGACAGCAGTGTTTTATCCCGTGCCAGAATAAATCCCTCACTGAAAGTGCAAAGAAGCACTGAGCATATTTACAAAACAGAATAAATCTCCCAGTTTATCTGGAGCAGGGCCTCTCACAATCTGCAAGACAAAAATCAGGCAATTTCAGTCCCAAAAGCCAAGTTCTCAAATGTTTTCTGAAGACGACTATTTTGAGATTTCTAGGGAAATTTTACTACATTGGATTTTTATATGGTTTATACATCCCAGAGCTCCATTTCTCAGAACCCAGCGCTGTCCAAACAAAACACCCGCCAGACTGTCAAAAAAAAACACCAAACAAAAAAAAAATCATTGAAGGCAGATTAGCAAAGACACCATAATATCAATTATACCTCCATTCATTGACTTGTATTAAAGGCAGCGCCAGAAAAATTGCCTGCATTAAATATTTCCTGTTTATATTAACAAAGCAACCCCCTAAGGACAGAAATAACACCCAAGAGATGAAGAAGCAGCACAATAGAAATGTGGAGTCCGAGTTCAAACCTCAAAGCCAAAATCCTCATGAGGGAGTATCAAATGTCACCGGCCTGACTCATTTCCTGACCCCTGACCTGAGGGAAAGGGGTGAGCCCATTAGAAATTAATTTATAAAAGCTTTTATAACTGCACAAATGGGGCTGGGACCCACCTCCCTCCTTCTTCAGCTCCATGAATGCTTAGGATGTTCTTAAGATGACTTTTTGCAGCTCAGCTTTTGCTTTGCAGATGTTTGAGACTAAGAAACACGGGCTTCATTTTCCACTCCCAGAATCTATAGGTGCACAGCTTCACATTTATTTGGCTCAGTCAAGAATAGCCACATTAATATAAATATAAATAATATTAATAATATTAATAATAAAATATAAATAATATAAATAATAATAAATAATATAAATCATATAAATAATATAAATATAAATAGTATATATGTGAACTCAGTGTTTTAGTAATTTTAAAAAGAGAGACAACAAAAAGACAGAGAGGGGGATAAAGCCAATTCAACAAGCAGCTTTCAATGAGAAAAGAAAACTTGTTAATTGAGTTTGGTGATATTAATGGTCTCCCAAATCAGCAAATTGTGCACAATGACTTAATGGTTTATGTGCATTGCAAGCAGCAAGTCATGGAGATCATTAAAGACATCAAGTTACAGATATTTCAAATACAAGCTGGCAACAGAAGATTGCTTGCATCCAAAAGAATCAACAGAAGAAAATACAGAAAAATAACCCCAGCACATATTTTAGATATCACAAATCACTACTTTTGGCATAATGGGCACCAAAAAGAATTCGCAAAAATTTACTCATCTACAAGGGCAGATTAATTTTTATGCATTATTTATTACTTGTTATGTACTATGCATTATTTATTATGTATTATTGTTTATTGCTTATTATTTATTATTTATTATTTTTATTTAATTTTAATTCATTATTTTTTAATTAGTATAAAGACAAGTCTGCAAATTCAATCAAAAATCTACTTTAATAATTGCTTGCAGAGCTCTGAAGTTTAATATGCAGAATTAAAAACAAGAATAGTGGGCATGCAGACACAAGGAACATTTAAACAAAGTTAAAAAAACCCTGACAAGCACTCAAACCCTTGCACTATTATTAGCCTGTTGCTCAGTTTTCCCAAATAAAAAGTAATGGTAAATCAAGAGGGCTCTGTGTCCCAGACCATAATCCATTTGCTTTGTTTGAAATTCCATCAGAGCTTGTTTGAAATAGGATTTCTTCAGAATCCTCCAGCAGAAGCAGCCTGGGTTGGAAGTTTTTGAGAGGAAGCTTGAAAAGCCTGCTAAATTCGTGAGAGTATTTTGTGAAACTCTTATGTGTCAGCCACTGTGAGCTTCTTCACATGTTGTGACAACTTTTGTGGCTTTGCCTGGCAATACAAATTACAATTTCAAAATAAATGCAGAGCTTTGGGCATGAGACAAGAGAGGCACATCCCCCAAGCTCCTTCCTGTGACAACTGGAGCTCCTCAGCTGTGTGACCAGCTGGGACAGGGAGGCCGAGGGCATCCTGGGGACATCAGGAAGAGCATTCCCAGCAGGTCAGGGAGGGATCCTGTCCCTCTGCCCAGCCCTGGGGGCACATCTGGAGTGATCCTGCCTCTCTGGCCAGCCCTGGAGGCACATCTGGAGTGACCCTGCCCCTCTGGCCAGCGCTGAGCAGAGACCAGAGAGGCTGTGGGATCTCCTCCCTGGGGATATTCCAGAGCTGTGTGCACACAATCCCATCTCTGTGCCCTGGGATGGCCCTGCTGGAGCAGGGAGGTGGCACCAGCTGAGCCCTGTGGTCACTTCCAGCCTGAGCCATGCTGGGATTCTCTGCTTTACTTTGGTCTTTTCTACATAAATGCAAATTCCAGTTCTGCCTTCAGCAGCACAAAGCCCCTGGCATTCTGAAGGAGGTTCAATCCAGCTTGGAACAGGTCTGCTGGGAGACAGGAACATCTCACAGCAGCACTTCAGCAGGGAGTTAAGACCTCCATCTCTGGTGGTGCTTGCAGGAAGCATTGCCTGCATGGAAGAGGTCCAAAGGAGAATAAACACACGGAGCAGTTGCAAATCAGTGTTATATAAAAAGTTAAAAACATCCCTGATTTACAGTGTGCTACCTGAAACCTGTTTGCACTCAGCAAAAAGGTCAAACAGCAAAGGAGGCTGAGCAGGAAACTCCTGCAGAAACATCCTTGGGTGGGCAGTGGGGCTGGGAGCTCACAACTTGCTCTTCAAGTCCTGTGTACAGGCACCAGCAAGGGAAGACTTTCATCTCCTGCAGAACCATTTTCCAGGGCAAAGCCTCTCAGCACAGAATCCCAGCATGGCTCAGGCTGGAAGTGACCACAGGGCTCAGCTGGTGCCACCTCCCTGCTCCATCCCAGGGCACATGGACAGGGTTGTGTCCACACAGCTTGGGAATATCCCCAGGGAGGGACACTCCACACCTTCTGGACAGTCTGGTCGGTGCTTGGTCACTGCCCAGGGGAAAAGTTCTGCCTCCTGTCCAGGTGGAACTTCCTGGGCACGAGTTCCTGCCTGCTGCCTCTTCTATTTCTCAGCACATCTGAGCAGAGCCTGGTCCCTGCTCTGACACCCAAGCTGAGTCCCAAAACCCAAACTGGGTTTATCATAATTGCAGTGGGACAGGGGACAATTCTAGAGCAGAAAGATTGCCTTAGTAACACCAAGAAAAGAGTTAATGGATGTAACACTTTGCTGAGAGTTGCACTTTTTGGCAATGGATATTATCCTCTTAGACTGAGGGCAGGACCATGGAGATTTCCTGTATTTTCCTGTTTGCTCATGGTGGAGAGTAATTGTGCAAAGTTTACAATCCCTCCTCACCAGGTTCTCAAACAATGAAGTTACCAAGTGCCCAACAATGCTGTTTGCAAAAACATCATTGCACAAATTCTTTGTGACCTACATAACAAAATTCCCCCTTTGAACCCACAGAGAGTTTTGTGCTACACATTTCTAAACGTTTTTTACAATGAGGGGAAAATAAGCATGATCTTAAAGAAAGGAATGAATATTGGTAAGATAGATGCAAAAAAATCCCCCAGGCCCTGTGTGCGCCTTTACCACAGAGCAGACCTACTAGACCTACGTGAATCACAAAAACACCAGTTTAGTTAAACATGCAATAACGTGTTACACATCTGGGATTTTCCTAGGTCTTGAAGTAGTTGTGTAAGGCAGCTCTACTAAAAGGAAATCCAGGTACTGCAGTGCTGCTCACCAGAGAAGGGTGACAGCCTGTGACTGATGAGGCTGGGACGGTCCCAGACCAGGAGGTGGTGTCGGATCCTCCGCAGACTCTCGGGATACCTCTGGCGAGCCCCACTCCAGCTCCCTGCGCAGCCAGCTCACATTTCCACAGGTTTGCGGCCACCCCGCGGCTCCCCGGCGGGCGGGGAGAGCAGAGCCGCGGGCAGCGAGCGCCAGAGCCGGGCTCTTCCCGGGGCAGCGGAGCATCCCTCGGCACGTCCCGGAGCGCCAGAGCCGGGCTCTTCCCGGGACAGCGGAGCATCCCTCGGCAGCGTCCCGGGGCATCCCTCGCCACGCTTCCCATCGCTTCCCACTGCATCCCATCGCTTCCCACCGCATCCCATCCCATCCCATCCCATCCCACCCCATCCCATCCCATCCCATCCCATCCCATCCCATCCCATCCCATCCCACCGCATCCTCCGCCTCCTCCGCGCCCCGGCCCAGCCCAGCCCGGGCAGGCGGAGCGGCTCCTCCCGGCCGCGCTGCCGCAGCCGCTGCCCGCTCTCCTGCTGCCTTCGGTGAGTGACCAGCGGCGGGGACAGGGAGCGGGGAGCTGGGGCGAGGGGCAGCGGGAGGGATTGCAGGAACTGGAGGGATTGGAGGAACTGGAGGAGCTGGATGAACTGGATCTTGCTTGTCCCCCCTGAGCGCAGCGAGAGGAGCAGGGGAGGAAAGCAAACAGGAGCAGCCCAAGTCACCAGCAAACACACCCCGCTTTTGAGAACTCTCCCTCAGCATAAATCGGGAGCCCTCGGCAGATTCTGGCTACTCCTTACCCGGCGCATCCCAGCCCAGGGCAGCAGAGGGGAGCGTGGAGCGAAGGGTCTCCCGTAGGGACAAACCAAGGCGAAGAAAAACCCCAAAAGTGCAGCAATAGCCTGTAGGAAGCTCAGGCAGCTTTCCCCCGCAGGACACTTGTCCAAGCTGCAGCTCCAGCAGCCCCAAAGGTCCCCGGGTCACAGAGGAGTCGCTGCGGGTCAGGCCAGCAAGGGCAGAGCACGGCGGGGATGCTCAGGTGGAAATGGGAAGGAAGGGAGGAGAAACAGACGGATAAAGTCCCGATTCCCTGTTGTACTTAGCGGCCACTCTTGAATTCGGATGGTTCGGGGGAGTTGCTGTCTGCACAGAAAATATTGATGCTCTTGTTTCAAGCATCTCTCTGGTGAGGGATGGGAAGGGTACATGGCAGGGAAAAACAGGCAGGGAGGGGTTGGTTCCTCGTTTAAGGGAGAACAGGGGCTTGGCTGAAGAAAGAGGAAGAGAAAGAACTTAAACCCACACCCTCTTCTGAAAACAGCTGTGCTCTTGCGAGGAAAAATGGTAAATGCGTTGTTTTCATACACATCTTTCCTCAAATACAAGTCCAGCACATCCTGAGGGGGCTGACCCTACAGCAGGGACATGACCTGCCCTAAACCTTATCCCATTCTTGATGGAGCCTTCCTTTACAGATAGGAATGATGGAGAGGAATGGGAATTCTTGGATAAGATGTTTTTTAAGTTTTTACTTGCAAGGCACCAGGCTGTCTCACTATTAAGAAACCCTGTGCCCCTTCGCCATCTGCTTAATCCAACAAAAAGCATTAAAGCTGCCTGCGGAAAAAAAAAAAAAAAAAAAAAAAAAAAAAGAAGAGCTTTTTTAAGAGCTTGTTTAAGTCAGGTGAGTATTTCTACAAAGGAAAAAACTTTGTATTTCCAGTGAGTTATTGCTAAAATATGAAGGAAATCATCAAATTACTTCAGTAAGTTCACCAGATGTTTGAGGAAACTGAAAATACAGGTTCCAGATTAAAGATAGAAAAAAAAAAATAAGTGACCTAAACCAAATTTTTCAGTAACAGGATTTAGTTTTATTGCCAAGGAGAGTGACTCCTCACACCCACTAGGACGTTTAAATCTGTGCACTTTTTTGATGCTTTTCATACAGTTGCAAAACACCAAAAGCTCACTTAAGCTGAACTCAAGTAAATCCCCAAAGAGTTTTCACAGTGACCAACTTCACCACTGAAAGAACTCCCAGCTCTTATTCACATACATTGCTTTTTACTTTTGTGAGTAGTGATCTCCCAAGCCACTTGTGAAGAACCAGACATTAATGTTTAAATGGCAGGGTGAGTTACATTTTTTAAATTGTATTTCTGAGGCAGAGGGATTAAACCCACCAAGGTTTACAGTTGTCAGGGGTTGGAGTCAGTAGTAGCACAAGGTGGAGTCCAAAAAAATCAAGGTTTTTTTGCTATCCTTGTAGGAAAGATGCCCTGTTAGACTGAGTTGGAACAACAGATTGTAAACCCAGACCAGAAAGGCACCACTGCAGTTGCTCAGCTTTAAAGGAGCCACATTGCTGGGAAATTCCCCTTGTTTATAAGGGATTTTACAGTTCAAGTGTTTATTTCCTGCATCACAGCACAGAGGACTTTTCTTCCATTGCAGCAGTGATTTCACAGGTCTGGCACCTACAGCAAAATCCCTTTTTACACACAAGTAATGGAGCAAAGAATATAAGACAGAACAGCAGTACTTAAAGAAAATTACATTTAGATACTGTTTTGCTAAGAGATCACATTGATGACCAATTAGTTGATATTGATAATGTTTAGACTATCAGGGAAAATTAATACCATGTCTGGAAGCTTTGGGATTCTTGCCAAGATGAGTTTTTCCTCCTATCTCTTGGTAAAAATAATCCATATTTGGGAAATGCTATCACAAGTACAAGACTGGATTTGTCATGGAAAAACTGACATTTAGAACAACTTAAACTAGAAAACTGAGCTGCTAAAAGAGGAGTTTCATGGAAGTCTGAGCTTACATTTGGAAGGCAAAAACATTCTTTGGAATGTGTCCATCTTCTGTTAACTGTTTTTAATATTAATGGAATATAGGTCAAGTGTTAAAGTGTTGTTTAAAAAATGCCAGCCAGTGTCAAAAAAAGTCTGTATATATCTCCTGATAATTTCAGGTTAAGGCTGAAACTTGAAAATAAAAAATTTACCTAGGATAAAAAGGAAGTAAACACAGTGGTGTGTAGAAAAAGGTTTAATTAAGTAGCTGGTAATGCTGCTTGAAGAATGCTGAAGCTACACTTCCAGTCTGCCCTGGCTGGACTGAGACATTGTCATTTGAGTGGGAACAAGAGGTAGGTTTACCAAGTTTTTTCATTTACTTTTTATCAAAAATATTCCTTCAGTATTGGCAGGCATTGAATAGGGCCTGTTCCCTTACAGAGAAATAAATGAGTTTTTGAGAGGGAAATTAATCAAACTTCTAACATGTTAGTACTTTCAACAGGTCAAGAATAATTTAGGGAAAAAAATGACTAGAAATAAATAAGTTTCTTAAGTACAACAGAGTGAGTAAAGGCCATCTGAATTAAAATCTCCCTTTCTGCTTGAATTTAGTCTGATGAACAAGAATTTTGCTCTTTGGAGAAGTAATTTCTTTAAAATCTGCCAGCAAGAGATGTGCCAGTTTCTAGAAACTTTCTCCCACTCAGTCAGGCCTCGATAGATTGCACCTGCACTAAAGAGGCACTGAGGCATCCACTTAGCATCTCCCAGTAGATTCTTGCTCCTTGGAAATGCAATACAATAGCAAATCACGATTGCTGAGCCTCCCTGTAGAAAAAGCTTTTCACAGACAGCAAAAATTAAGGAGGCATTTCGTGGTGAGGTCAGGATTTAGAATTTCCACAAAGCAATCCAAGGGTTTGGGCTGTTTTGTTTGGGTTTTTTTAAAATCTTTTCTTGGTGAACTTTGTTTCAGTGTAATTAAACTGTGCAAACATTAAAGCCCATTTATTCATTATTATTGCTTTCTTCTACTGGCAACTGAGTTAGAGATAAGGAATGACATCAGTAGCTCCTGAAGAAAGGGCACATTAACCTGCTTTGGAGCAGGAGCAGCCCTGATCAATTCTGCAAGTTGTTTCCTATATCCCGCCCTATCCAACCTCACCAGTGCCAAGGAGAAGGTTTGGGAAGCAGGGAACACCATTTACTGTGTTCTGCTGTTTGATTCCCAGAATCCCAGAACTGTCAGGGCTGGAAGGATCTCTGGAGGTCACCCAGACCAGGCCCAAATGCAGTTCATGCATTCCATATGCAGCCAAGGAGAGCTGTCTGACCAGGCAGCTTTCTTTGCCGGTATTTTTTCCAGTTGAAGACTCAATTAAAATTGCTTTTTCTCCCTTTATTTTGCCATACATTTAAATGGAAGCATGTGAGGGTGAAGATCAGTCATTCCAGCTTCTTACATCAGCTCCTTGCCTTGGCTGTGCCCCTACACCTAAACACACCTGAAGAGTTGGAGACAAAGACACAGACTGGGATGTAACCACTTTCCAGCCATGCTGCTTTAACTTCCATGGAGACATTTCTGTCCTCAACATCCATGGAATAATTTCTGTCCTCAGCATCCATGGAGTCATTTCTGTCCTCAGCATCCAAGGAAGAATTTCTGTCCTCAGCATCCATGGAACCATTTCTGTCCCCAATACCCACAGAGCCATTTCTGTCCTCGTTCTCAGGAGATGCTCGAGGGCTCTGTGAGCTGTGAGCAGCTGCCACAGAGGAATTGTCCTGGCAGAGCCTGAAGGAATCCAGGATCACAGCAGTCCCCAGGGTGCTCCTGTCTCCTCTGCCTATGGATGCTGCTGGCACCAAGGATGCAGCTCCTCTCCCAGCACCCACCTGTGAGTAAAGCCCAGGCAAGAAGGAATTTGACCTCTCATAAGGCAGCACAAACCATTTGAGCTTAAACCCTGATTACTGGAATGAAAAGGATAAAGTTAAATGAATATTGCATCACTGAATTTCAATAGGAAATGCTGATTATTGAACAATCTGTTGCATTGTGTTGCTCTGGCCATGTTTAGAGTTATGAGGGGGAGAAATCCCATGCATACCTCAATGATAGTTGTGTAAATACTTTGAGCAAATATATTCACAGTCTCAATTTCCTTCCTTATTGCTTTGAGAGATTTACCAGAACATAAACTCAGGCAAGCTATGAAATGGCACAGAATGTGTGTCACCCTCACAGACATTTTTCATCAATGGACAGGAGGCAGAATTTTGTCAGTTATCATTTGCTCCAAGATGTAAAATATTATTAATCAATCCTGCACTGTGGATCAATACATGAAGTTAGCAGTTGGGAAGCAGAAGATGCTTATTAATCCTGAAAAATCCCATTATCCCATTATTTTGCATTTGATCTCAAATAGGCCTCGCATCTTTAAATGTTTGAAATCTGTGTGAGCCTAAATTGTGTAGGAAGAGATTACTCATTACCTATAATTGGAATGACTGCCTGCTGACTGCCAACTGTGGATACTCAAATTATTAGACGGAGGTTGCAAATAAGCACTGGCTGGTTTAAATTATTTAGTGCAAAATATGTTAATATTGCTTTTTACTAGCACATTTTAAATTGGTTTGCCAATATGGAGTTTATGTTACGGTTCATGATCAGATGTTTAATGAGATATAATGAATTAAAACTGTGAGGAATTAAATTTCTTCTTTGGATTGTGGGATCAGAAAGAGATTAAGCTCTAAGAAAACTGTTTGGGATTGTTTAGTGGGGGTAAAACACGAATTACTTGTATGTAAAATGTTGTAAAAATTTGTTATTTAAGAAAGCCCTAAAAGGGACAGTGCTAAGCTGAGGCACAAATTAGCTTTATTATCTTATTACTACAGCGACTGAGTAGGTTTTTTTTCTTTCCCCTAGTTCTGGAAATAAAAATCCCCAAGCAACCCAACACGTTTTCACCCGGGAGTGCAAACCATGACTGAAGGTCCAAGTCCTGGACGCCCATTCCGATTCTCACTCCGCGTGCCCGTGAAAAAGATGTCCAACAACACAACAGAGGCCTCCAGCAACGCTCCCCCGGCCCTCCTCGGCCTGTTCCTGGGAAGCATTTCCCTGGTCACCATTGTCATGAACATGCTAGTGCTGTGTGCCGTGAGAAGGGAGAAGAAGCTGCAGACTGTGGGTAATCTGTACATCGTGAGCCTCTCCATCGCCGATCTGATCGTGGGGGCGGCCGTGATGCCCCTGAACATCGTGGACCTGCTGAGCCCCGAGTGGCCCCTGGGGCTGGCAGCCTGCTTGTTCTGGCTCTCCATGGATTACGTGGCCAGCACGGCCTCCATTTTCAACCTCTTCATCCTGTGCATGGACCGGTACCGCTCGGTGCAGCAGCCGCTGCGGTACCTCAAGTACCGCACCAAGATGAGAGCCTCGCTGCTCATCCTGGGGGCCTGGCTGCTCTCCTTCACCTGGGTCATCCCCATCCTGGGCTGGCACGTTTTTGCCAACAACGGGCAGAGGAAGGTGGAGGAAAACAAGTGCGAGACAGAGTTCTTTGAAGTCACCTGGTTCAAAGTGCTGGCGGCCATCTTCAACTTCTACCTGCCCTCCCTGCTGATGCTGTGGTTCTACTGCAAAATCTTCAGGGCTGTTCGACAGCACTGCCAGCACCGAGAGCTCAGCAATGGGTCCCACTGGTCATCCACGATAAAAAACACCACACATCACACCAGGATGAAGGATGAGAAAAATACTTGTCCCCAGGAGCAAACCTTAGGTGGGAACACCCCCGGTGCAAACAAGCAAAGCTCCCCAGAACCCCAAAAAGTGGAGGCAGAGCTTCATTTCAGCCATCCTGCCAGGGCTTCAAAGGCCCTGAGAAATGGGAAGGTTCTGAAGTGGAGCTGTTTCTCTCTCACCACAGCCAAGCCTGAGCCTGGCCTGGATAAAGCAAGGAAGAGGGGGGCGTGTGCCACGAAAAAAACTGGGAATAAGGAGCAGCCTGGCTGCCAGGACAGTGACTCCAGCGGGGCATCAGACAACCACACCTTCACTGAGGTGGCCCCCTGGGCACAGCCCAGGCCCTGCTGCCCTCAGGGAGGGACCGAGCGCAGGGACTCCAGAGGAATGACATTCCTGAGGAAAACCTGGCACACCCTGCACGGCCATTCCAGGAGCATCCAGCGGCACGGGAACAGGGAGAGGAAGGCAGCCAAGCAGCTGGGGGTGATCATGGCAGCCTTCATGCTCTGCTGGATCCCCTACTTCGTGCTCTTCATGGTGATAACGTTCCACGACCACAAACAGCTCTCAGAACTGCACAGGGTCACCATATGGCTGGGCTACATCAACTCCACCTTAAACCCATTCCTCTATCCTCTCTGCAACCAGAATTTCAAGAAAACTTTTAAAAAGATCCTTCACATTCATTGATGCTGGTCTGGGGTTTTGGAGCTCAAGTGCAGCTCAGGAGTTTGACCAAACAAAACATTCCTGTTTCAAATGAAGGGTACAGTAAAAGACTTTGGCAAACTGTAATCTGTAAATAAGTGGTAGTAGAAGTGGGAAATGTGTATTTAATAGTTTTAACTCATTTGAAGAGCAACTTCAGGTCAAGAATCTGAATAACTCAAGGTCAACACATGAACTGTTACATCGTTGTAACCGTTCGAGACCACCGCTTCCATTACAGAAATGGAGACACAAATAAACTTCTTCAGTGATTATAAATTATTCACCTACAGAAAAGGAAGAAATCACATTTCTGTCATTGGCCAAAAACATTTTTCTCTTTCAACTTGACTTTCCATTAAACACATTGCTTGTGAAGTGAGATTTGCAAGTGGAGGTACTTTGCACAGTCAAAGAAAGAACTAGCAACTGTTTAAAAAAAACTCCCCTATTTATTTATAGCTTCCTCTAAAGCACAAACTTCTCATCAAATGTCAAGTTTTAGTGTGTATCCTACTGTATCTCTTTGATATCATGCTTATATTAACTGGTACATTAACTTTGCTGAAAAAAGTAATTTTTTATGTCCCAAAAGAATTTCCATGCTCAATATACTGTCACCATCTGCTCCAGAAGGGTGTGATGCCGTTTCTAAACTTGCAGAACATAGTTGATTATACATGAAATATGTTTACCTTTTCTACCCTTTGTTTTTAATTGTATTTCATAAATTTTGTTGCCAAATATTTCAGGAGAAAAACTCAATAATTGAGTACTCAGTGTTGGAAAAGAGACCAAGAAGGTGTTGGAGTGCAACTGAAAGCTGGGCTGGCTTTGATATTACAAAGAAAAAAGAAAGTTCTCTCATTCCTTTTGTTGTGCTGATGAATTTCCCATGTTCTGAACAGTTTCTTAATTGTATTTAAAGGATTCAATATTAAATGAAGCCGTAATATATCTGCATTTTAATTGGGGAAATGTGCTAAAGGAATAAACTTAAATTAGGTAATATCAGTGTATCATGCAAAGTTCAGAAATTAATTGAGTTTGGTTTCAAGTTTCATGTAAGAAAAACTGCAATTAGGAAACTTAAATCTAGGAGAAATAAGGCAAAATGCAGAGAGAGAACATAAAACCAACAAAATTCACTGCAGAATTCAGACAACTTTTTCACTGCAGGAGGAACACCTGCACAAGTAGTAAAATGAACCTTTTTGGAGTAGAGAACAGAACCTTTTGAAACACATGCTCTAATCCCTGGCCTTCCACAAACAATTGCTGAGGTTCACAGCCATTAAATTGTTTTTTTCTGTTCTGATTTGCAACAGCAATTCTGACCAAAATGGATGGTAATTTAGATGATTCCTGAGGAAATAAAAGTCAGCCACAGTTATTAGTGCTGAAAAACACTTTTACCCAAGGGCTGCTGAGAGTTTTCAAGAAATCTGTCCTGTTGATCATGAAAATTGCCTTTTCTGACCTTAAAATGTACTAATACACTAACACAAAACCTCAGCAAGATCATTGAAAATTGGTCTAAAAATGATGGTGACTGTAACAATAAAAACCTTTGGTAAAAATAAAGAACACTCAAACAGCTAAACCCAGGAAAATAAAGCTGCCTTAATATATATATATATTTTTTTAATCTCAAGTCATTTTACCCATGATCTTTGTGTAACTGTGTTAATAGCAAAGACAGAGGATTTGTGATAGCCACATTTTATAGCTATAAGATAACAATAAAATAGGGAAATGGAAGAGTGCCTATTTAAAATAGCAAGTACCTAAGAAAATGTCTGAGTTTATTTCACTGAACAGGCAGTTCCAGTGGCTCTGGATGTGAGGGAAGTAGAGGAAAGCAAATTACAGTAAGAAATGGAGAAGCCTCCCACCAGTGTGGGGCAAGGCTCGAGAGAACATTTCAGGTGTGGTTTCCTGTAAAATGTTTTCAGCCTTTTCCAGTTGACCACCAAGGTCAGAGGACACGGAGCTTCAGAGAACACAATGAGAATCTGGGGATTTCTTGGAGATGTGAAAAACAAGTTCATTCTCTTATGAACATTTAAAAAGTTTAATAAAGGACAATAGGAGACAAGGAGCATAGAGCAAAGGTTATTATGGCTGGGGGCATCTTGGTACCCAGCCAAGAGCACACCTGCCAGTTTGGAAACACCCTTTAGATACTATTTCTATTGCATCAGCCTGTTACATATTCACAAACAATTATAAAGTAACTTTTTCAGTTAAAAGTTACTTTTACATAGTAAACTTCCCCCCAAACTAGTTTACATGTTCCAAGAACTGTTTAGCTTGGCTCCTCCTCGGTTCCACCTTTTCAGAGCATGCACATTCCTTGGTTGTGGTTTTGGTCCATTCTTATCACCTCCAGTTATGGGCTTTGGTCCATAACTGTCCATATTTTGATTCAAAATATGGTCCATATTTCCTTCAGAAGGTGGGTGCTGATGGTTGGCAGATCTGTGCAGGTGTCCTCATCCTGTGTTCACTGGGCGTTATCCCATCCCAGCAGGCACTGTAACACAAGCACACTTACATCCGCTATTCACCAAGCTTGTTTAACAACAAAAACAAAAACTGTATCTTTATAACAAAGTTACTTCAACACCACACATACAAAATCCATTTTAACACTCGCGGAGAGCCAGTATTACAATATGCCGCACACGGGAGGGGAAACATCAGCGCAGGTGCACGTTTGGCCATTTTTACACCATCTAAAATGGAATTAAATTAAATTATTAGATTTTCTGAGGGCTCTGCTGCGTGCCTGGGAAGTAGGAGCAGCACACGGCAGCGGACACACGGACGGCTCCGAGCGCTGCGGGACACGGGCCCGCCCGACCGCCGCGAGGCGGGGGATGCTACCGAGGGAGGGCGGCACCGCCGCATCCCACCGGGACCGGGGCCGGGGCCGAACAGGGACAGGGACGGGGATGAGGACGGGGATGGGGACCGGGGCCGGCCCACCCACCGTGGATGCTACCGAGGGAGGGCGGCACCGGGGGGGGCCGGGGCCGGACAGGGACAGGGATGGGGACGGGGATGGGGATGGGGACGGGGATGGGGACCGAGGCCGGCCCACCCACCGTGCCTCGCACGCCATCATCCCGCGCCGCCCGGCCCGTCACATGCGCCCGCCGCGCTAACATCACCGGTGTGCGCCGGCCGGGGATGCCGGAAGTGCGGAGCGAGCGGCGCAGCCGGTACGGGGGAGCGGGGATGGAGCGGGCGGGTCCTGCTGGCCCCGGGCACGGGCACCGCCACCGGCACTGCCACAGCCCCGGGCACCGCCATCGGCACGGCCCCCGCGGGGTCACAGCCCCGGCACCGTCCCCGCAGTGCCCCTTGCACCCCCGCGGTCGGTGTGTCCGGGCCTCACCGGCTGCCCGGGGCCGCAGTCACGCGTAGATGAGGCGGGCGCTGCCCCCGTGTCACTGTGCGGGGCCGGTTCCGTGTCAGTGTGCGGGGATGGCGCCATGCCCATGTTCGGTGCCGGTGCTGTGTAGGTCCTCTGTCAGCCCCGTGTGGCTGTGCGGGTCCCGGTGCCGTGAGGCTGTGCGGGGCCGGTCCCATGTCAGTGTGCGGGGATGGCCCGTGTCTATGTTCGGTGTCGGTACCGTGTGGCGGTGCGGAGCCGGTCCCATGTCAGTGTTCGTGTCCGGGCCCGGTGCCGTGTAGATCCTCTGTCAGCCCGTGAGGCTGTGCAGGGCCGGTCCCGGTGCCATGTGGCTGTGCTGTTCCCGTGTCCGGTCCGTGTTCAGCCCCGTTCCCGTGTGGCTGTGTCCTTCCCGTGTCCGTGTTCGGTCCCATTCCCGTATGGCTGTGCCGTGTCCGGTCCCGTTCCCATTCCCGTGTGGCTGTGCCGTGTCCGGTCTCGGTGCCGTGTCCGTATCCGGTCCCGTTCCCTGTGGCTGTGCTGTGTCCGTGTCCGGTCCCGTGTGGCTGTGCTGTGTCCGTGTCCCGTTCCCATTCCCGTGTGGCTGTGCCGTGTCCGGTCCCGGTGCCGTGTCTGGTGCCGTTCCCTGTGGCTGTGGTGTCCCGTTCCCGTGCCCGTGTCCGGTGCCGTTCCCTGTGGCTGTGCCGTGTCCGTGTCCGTGTCCGGTGCCGTTCCCTGTGGCTGTGCTGTGTCCGTGTCCCGTTCCCTGTGGCTGTGCCGTGTCCGTGTCCCGTTCCCTGTGGCTGTGCCGTTCCCGGTGCCGTTCCCGGTGCCGTGTTCGGTGCCGTGTCCGGTGCCGTTCCCGGTGCCGTGCCCGGTGCCGGTGTCGCCGTGCCCATGCCGGCCGTGTGTGTCCCGCAGGGCCGCGCTCCCGCCGGGCCATGGCCGCTGCCCGCTCGGTGCCGGGCCGTGCCGGGCCGTGCCCGCTGCAGTTCGCTCCGTTCAGCAGCGCGCTGGACGCGGGCTTCTGGCACGAGCTGACCCAGAGGAAACTCAACCAGTACCGGCTGGACGAGACGCCCAAGCTCATCAAGGGCTACTACTACAACGGTGAGCACCCACCCGCCGGGCTCTGCTAGCTCAGGCTCTCCTCTAAGTGTATTCCGCTCCTCTGGCGTGTTTCAGATGTTTGCTGAAACACTAGAAAGAATAGCTGGGGATTTTGTATGTTTCGCTGTCATTTACATCAACAAAAAGTGGAAGTAACCTGAATGTTTTGGTTTAAAAGGAGCTTTGTTGCTGCTTTTTTGTCCAGGTGATCCTTTGGGTTTGCCAGCTCGCTTGACACTGGAGTTTAGTGCCTTTGATATGTAAGTAGAGGCTCTGGTTTGCCTTCGTTTGTGTGTGGAGACACTTTCCTGGCATAAAATTGGTATATTAGTTAGAGAAATCTATGTAAGAATAAATAACTCTATGTGAGAATAAGTAAATAACCTTTTTACCAAAGGTTTTTGTTGTTACAGTCACCATCATTTTTAGACCAATTTTCAATGATCTTTGTCATGTATTAGTACATTTTAGGGTCAGAAAAAGGCAATTTTCCTGAATAAATAAATAATGAACTTTATAACAGTGGAGGGACTGCTTTGTCACAAAAAATTAACTCCCTCTGGCTGAATTTAAAATATTGTGGATTCTCAGATTCTCTCACTTTCTGCATGTATGTTTACCCCCCATTTCTTCAGGTTTTTTGCTTTAGGGAGGTTTTTTTAGTCATTTGACTCATTCTCTTATAGCTTAATTATGATTTCAAATAGTTTTTACAGTCCCTGGTTGTTACACTGCAATTTCTTCCAAAATGGTTATCTGTTATGACTGGAAAAATACCAGGTTTTGAAAGCAGTGCTGAAGGAGGCAATGAAATCAATCAGATGTGTAAATTAAGGGACTATTGTAGGGTTTTACCTAATTTATCTCAAAAATAAAGTACTGATTGCAAAGAGCAGCTTCTCCAGCTGATGATGTTACAAACTATAGAAGCTGCTCAATCTTTGGTTTGGCTTTCCTTTGGGATGTGTTTTAAACATCAAATTTTAACTAACTCTTTATGTGAGTACAAAATTGGCATCTAAGTTCAGCCGAAATTAGCTTTTCTCAGTGCAAATCCCATTTGTCACAGGTAGCTTTTGTTTGAACAGGATTTAAAAGCTTCAATCCTTGATTTAGTGTCACTCTGCTTGGAGAACACAGATGTCAGATGTGTTTTTGAAGCCATGATGGAGATGTGTGTTTGCGCTGGTTGTTATTCCACCAATCCATGTTCATAAAGATTAATTACTTTATTTAATTAATGGTAACTTTGTTGCTGTGCCTCATCTGATATTTGACATTAACACCAAAAGATAGATGCTGCTGCTGACTGTGTTAATTCCCAGAGTTTTCCTTCTTTTTCCCAGGAATGCTTCAATACCAGCACGTTGCTGTCCTGCTTTTGGAACGTTGTATAACACCAACACTTTTGAGACTTTCAAATCCTGTGATAAGAAAGCACTTCTGGACAAGGAAGCAAATGAGGTGAGTTTTAAAATCAAATCACAGAGTGTTTCCAAATCCTTTCTACCCCTTGAAGTGCTTCACACTCTGCCCCAAATTTGGAGATACTCCAGTCCTGAGTAGCCTCAGGATTTAGCTCATTCTAGAAGGAAGTTTGGTGTTTGCTTTTTACTGTTCCCTACAAAAGAGCAGAACCTAATTTAATTGATGATAACTGATTCTACGTGGAGAACTCCATCACATTTTAAGCTCTGCAATGCTCTTGGAGCTGCCAGGGACTTGAATTCTGTAGATTAAATATTTAAAATTTGTGTTCATACCCAAAAACCAGCAGTGCCTGGTTTAAATCTCAGATTACCATAATTTACCTGTGACAAAAAGATGTGGTGCTCCACAGGAGCAAGAAGCCTGAGATAATAGAGCAAGAAAAAGATGGGTGAGAGGGGCTGGTCTGCCTGCACTGTCACCAGTTAATTTAGTGTCATGGCCTGGGGAGAGTTGAAAGTCAAATTTAAGATGCTTTACTTTGACCTGTGCTTGATTTCTTTAATTAATTACCTCGTGTATTAAAGTTTTCATGCATTCCCAAACTAGGAATTTTTTGCATTCCTGTGGCCTTGTAATTTCCTCTTGTCTGACCTTTAAAATCCTTTTAATGCAGAGAGTGGTATGAATAAATTCAGTTTAAAAAAAAGTCAGTGAATGTTTATCTCCAAAGTTTAAAGGTAGTTAGAAGAATTACAGATTTTTGCAGCTGTTCTCATGTTCTCCTGGTGTTTCTCTGCCCTTTTTCTTCCTTCTTGTCCCTACAATCCGTGGCAGATCTGGGAATCAATCAAATCTGGAGCTGCTCTGGAGAACCCAATGCTCTTGAATAGGTTCCTGCTGCTGACATTTGCAGTGAGTACAGATAATTTGTGTCTCCTACTTGTAGTGGAAGTAGTGAAGTAGCTTCTTTTTAGGAGTATTTGTATATTTCAATAATATCAATATATTTCAATAATATCAATATATTTCAATAGTATCAATAATAATGCTGCATTAATATATTTTTATATTGTTTTCTACAAATGTATAAGATTACCTGGTGGCCTTACAGATATCAGTAAAAGTAGAGCAGCTGTTTCATGTTGAATAAATTGAAAGCTTTACTAAATGTTCCAGCTAACAAAGCCTGAAGGATTGTACACACATTGTCTGTTTAAATCTTAAATTAAAACATATACAGAGAATGGAAGTCTTTTAGTATTTTTATGATTTTTCTAAAATCATTGTGAGGTAAAGACCCCTGTGGTTCCTATGGTTCAAATCATAAACTATTAATTTTAATTAGCATTATATAATTTATTTTGATGTATCTTTTTATTACCTAATTTTACCTTTTTTTTCCCCTTAGGATTTAAAGAAGTACCATTTCTATTACTGGTTTTGCTACCCTGCTCTCTGCTTCCCTGATGGAATTCAGATAACTCAGAAGCCTGTCTGTCTTGGGGACAGGTTCTCACTAAATCAGGTATTCAAAATCCTAAAAATTGTGAATTCTGCAGTACTGAGAATTTCTGTGAGCTTTTTAAAACTTAGTATTTTTTGTCAACACATCCTGAATTAATTGTAGACTCTAATTTCTTTTTTCTTAACCTTCACGTTTTTATTTCCATGTTCGTTTTTTTGTTTACCTTTTGTTCCATGATTGTTTAAATTATCTCAGTTTAGGTGCAGATATGGCAAACAACTCTTGAAGAGGTGATTATGCTGAGCTGTATATTTTATATTTATTTTTGAGATACATATGTTAAGCTGTCTATAAAAATGACAATATGTAGTTATGTATACAGCTTTGGTTTTGAAACTCTTTTATAAAACCTTTATAAAGGGCCACCCCCTGAGTGAACCAAATCATTAAATTTCAAAATTATTAATAAAATGCATGTTTCGGCAAGAAAAAGAAGGGTTTTTTTATTTTTTTGGGAAAAAAATAAACAAATTTTAGTTTCTTTCATATTACAGTGCAGAATTGTTAAAACTGTTGGTTCAGCTGTGTTTGCACTTTCAGATCCAAGCCCTGCAGAAAGCCTACGATGACCTCTGCCAGGAGGAGGGGGTGACAGCCCTGCCTTATTTTTTAATCAAGTATCATGATAATTCTGTCATGATATCCCTGCTGAAAAAGTGGGATGGCTTCTTTCAAGACCAAGGAGAAAAGGTAATGAGAATTTGATGTCATTTTATATAGTTAAATGTTTAATCTGTGAATGGTTTGAAGCTCTGATGCTGAGCTGGGCACGGTGCTTGTGTCTTGAGGGTGGCTGTAAAGAGATTTTTGTGCTGTTTTCCCTTTGATTTGTTCTCTTGCTGGCCTGTGCCCTGTCACTTTTTGATCATCCCAAAATCAGTGCAGAATTCTGGGCTGGGAGCAAGGCTTCAGTTGCTGGGCTTCCCTCCTAATTGTGTTTTTGAAGCAATGAAGGTGCATTTACTGCAGGGAACATCCAGTGTCCCTGAAGAGGCCAAACTGAATAAATCTCAAAGCTGTGGCAAAAGCTTGAGGAAAGCCTGGTGTGACCATGGATTAAATATTTATAAATATGCAAAATGTGTCTGTAGACCTGCCCTGTCCAGCAGTTTTATTTTAAAATGCCAACTACCCTTTGCCTGACTGTGGATGGAGGAGTTCTCATGTAGAACAATTTGATTTGCAGGTGACTGTTGGAGTTTATGATCCTTGTAATTTATCCCAGTATCCAGGATGGCCACTGAGAAACTTCCTGATCCTGGCAGCCCACAAATGGTATCTATTTTATTCTTTCCCACAAAGAGTATTTATTGGTTGATATTAAATGAGGTATTTTTCTCCATGGTATTTCACTCATATCACCCACTTGAGATTTTGTTTTTTCCCTTGACATTATCTGCTCGGAGTGATTCTGGTTTTGTGCATTATTCTGTTTTTTACTTCTGTCAGTCACAAATTCCTGTTTATCCTAATCCTCACATGGATGCATGCACCTGGGAATGCCAGCTCCACACCCTGCCAGTACCCTGCAGCTGTGTCAAATCTTGTTCAAAATACTCTGTGAATTTATAGAATTAATTAGTGTCAAGTAATAGCAGACTTTAAAAAACAGATATTAGTAGGTTTTCTCCTTGTACCACTTGATTTTTTTTTTTGGTGGGGAGAAGACAAGACACAGTTTTACACTCTGGGTTTTGAAAAAAAAGGATTTAATTTATTGAATGAATTTGGGTTTCTGTAACAAAACTGTAATTAGGTTGCACATCCATAGTTTTGAGTGTTACATTTACTCAACCTTGGGTGTGAGAAGAGTTTAGGCACTAAAATTCTCATTTTCTGTTTGGGGGTTTGAATCATAAGGAGGAAAAATTATGTATATAGAGAACTCAGAGAATCTTGGTGCTGCAGCAAAGTCCCAGCATGTCACCTGATGTGTGCTCTGGTGCTTTTCTGCTTTTTATCCCTCTAAATCTGCAGTTTGTCCAGTGCTGGATAAATGCAAGGACAGGCTGACAGTGGCATTGCTTTGGAGCTGTGTCACACCAAACCAGTCATTTCTTTACACTTCAGGAATTATTTCTCTTTCTGTACCTGATAAAGACAACAATGTCCAGTACCAAGACAAAAAGCCTCATTCAGAACCTGCAAAGGACTAAACCTGTGTGAAATGGTGTTAAAACAAGTCCCTTTTCTGTTAAAGAAATTGCATGTCTGTCTGTATTTCTTTTATTTGACTGGCAGGGGCAGTGCTCTGCAGAGGCTTGAAGTGCTCTGCTTCAGAGACAGGACCATGCAAGGGGTGAGAGACATCTCACACAGCATCATCTTTGAAATCAAACTGCCAGAGGCACCCCTGGGCCCAGGTAAGCCATTAAAAACTTTTTTTCCCCTTTTTTTTTTTTCTTCATCACTGCTGACATGGCAAAATAAATTACTGCTACAAAATCATTGCTTATGCTAAGTTGTTTCAAATGGATTTTAAATTGTTTGAATTTCTGTTAAATGTCTCTAAAGGAAATGGTTCCTTTTTCAACAAAGAAAGAAGAGAGAATTTTCTCTCAAATTTTTTTCCTCCTGTAATTCTATTTCTAATTGAAAACTAAGAAAAGTCCTGCTGGTAGCATAGAAAATACAATAAAACAGCAGTTTGTGTCATTTTTTCCTGTTGAATTTGTATACAATCCCTCAGGTAGGAAAAAAGTGATAGTGACTTAATGAGATGCAAAATTTCTGGAGAATTTCTAAAATGATAAAAACCTGCCCCAGAGTGGAACTGTTCCTTTAATCCCATGGTGACACATCCAGGTGTATTTTAAAGCAGTAGACTTGAAATGCTAAAACAAAATCTCAGATTCAATTTCTAGATACAGGACAGTATAACAAAATTTCTCTACCTCAGGCAAAAAGTTCTGAAATACTTCAGATTTCATTGTTACAAAATAATTAATTCTGTATAATTAAGATACATAATTCTGCACTGAATTTGCAGATGGGGTCTAGGGACCATGGAATGATGACTGAAATTGGCAAAATTGACTGAATTATGAATTTACTGAGCTTGACATTAAAGATCTGGTGGGGAATGATGCCAGCTCTGTGCTGGGTTTGAAGCTGAACAGGCAAAAGCAGCACAGGGGACACCTGAGAGCAAAGAAATTCTCCAGGAACTTTCAGCTGATGTAAACAGCACAATTTGTCTAGCAGGTTGTTAAAGTACAGCTTATTTACTGGCAGGTTTAAAATAAGGTTTTTTCCAACAGGGTTAAGTGCAAAAAAATGTCTTATTTTCTGTCCTGGGATATTAAGGTTTTTATTATTTCTTTCCTTTATTCTTGCTCTATTTTTTTTTTTTTTTTTTGGTTTTTTTTGTTTTTGTTTTTGGGGTTTTTTTTTTTGGTTGGTTGGTTGGTTGGTTTTTTGTGTGTGTGTTTTTAATATTTCAAACAGATTGTCCAAAAGCTGTTGGATGGGAGAAAAACCAAAAGGGAGGCATGGGGCCAAGGATGGTGAATCTCAGTGAATGCATGGATCCAAAAAGGTTTGGTTTTTATCTTTTAAATTCCCATAGTTTTCTTTAGTTGGGTTTAAGCCATAGCAAGTTGAAATGTGAAATATGTAAGAATATGCAGTAAAACATCCACTGGACATTGTCTGGACTTTCTTTTGGAGGTAAGGACCTTCACAGAGCAGTGCACTGCCTGCAGCAGAAATCTTGGCAATTTTGGACTCTAGTTGAGAATTCTGGATGCATTTATTTAAAACTGAGTGAAATGTAGGTCAGAGTGTTTCAGGCCTGTGGATTTCATTGAATTCCATAACCTTCAGGGTGTTAATGAAAATAAGCGTGGGGGAAAGTTCATCCTTTGGGGTTTGTCAGAGTGGGACAGGAAGGAGCTCAGGAAATGTGAATTTAATAATTTTTATCATTCTGTTTGTGCAATGGATTGAAAAGAATGAGGTTACAGAGTGTCTGCATGTGTCCTTGCCTTGAAAAACTTCTTGGTCTGATGGTTCAGGTTCAGCCCATCAAGCAAAGCCATTTTTGTCAAGCATTTGTGGAAATTCTCAGAGTCTTCACAGATATTCAATAAAGCTCATCTCAGGGTTCTTAATTCTTTAGGTTTCTTGACCTTCTTTACTTATATCAATTATCTAAGTGCTTCCCAAACAGGTGTTGGTAAAATGCCAGCCTTGATAATTGCCATTTAAATCCTTGTTGGGCAAATAATCTTCTGGATGCTGAAAAATTTTTATTTATGATGTGTGAGGGAATGAAACTTGCAGGAATCTGAGAGCTGTGGTGGTCTGGCCTGGCGAGAGCTTTAACACCCTGTGTTCTGATGGATATAAAAATCTGCCCCTTGCTGGAACACAGATTTCCTACTTCATTTTCTTTCTTAAACTTCCACAAAGAAGGGCCCACATGCTTTAGGGCAAGTGGAATATTTCAAGTTAAGGGCAGGTGTAACTGGATACAGGAAACCAGCTAGTTTAAAAAAGAAACAAAAATTTATGGAAAACTATCTGTCTTAGCAGTCAGCTTAACAGGAGTCTTGGCTGAGACACCATTTTTATTTTCATCCTTGCATCAATTTCATTACTAAAATTCTAGTTTGGGATTGTTACTTTTTCAGAAGCCCTAATCTGTTTATTTTCCATATTACCTATGTGTTACACTGCTGAATTCTTTCTCTCTTTAAAAAAAATTTTCAAAATTAACTCATTCAGCTGAAATGTCAGCAATTCCTTTGTTGGCAAAGCACAGGAGGGTTCAGACTTGTTGTTGTTTATTCATGGCACAGGTTGGCAGAATCATCCGTGGATCTGAATTTGAAGTTGATGTGCTGGAGGTTGGTGCCTACTCTGGATTTGGAGAAGATTGTGGCTGCCAAGTGTCTGCTGCTGGGAGCTGGCACCCTGGGCTGTAGTGTTGCAAGGACCTTGATGGTAAATCCTTCATCTCACAAATAATCTCCTGCTTCTCATAAATTCTGTATTTCTTTATTTTTTTTTGTCCAGCTGCCATGACACATCAGAGACAAATTGCATTCTCTGCATCAGAATACACGGAATGCACATTAGTTATATTACAAATTGCAGGGAAGAGGTGAGATCTGTACCTAGTGGAAATGAATAACTCGAGTTCTGCTGACATGAGATAGTAAGGGAACCTTGGCAGAATATTTTGACTTTATATTAAAAAAAGAGATTCTGGAACAAATTGACAAGCTATAAAGACCAAATTCACAGTGAAGCACTTGAAATAACTGTGCTGGTAATTCCTTCCAGGGGTGTTCACCCCTTTCCACTGAATTCAGCAAGGTTTCAGGGATTTCTCTTAAATGCTATATTTATCATTTAACAAGCAAATTATTTGTATATATTTATAATATATATATATATATTTAGCAACCAAATTTTCTGTTCCCTTATTTCAGTCACCTCGAATAATTGCAAAAACTTTTGTATCTTAAAAATTTGGACAAAAACTCAACGTTAAATGTGTGGCATTCCTCAAAAACATTTTCCAAGGCTGTTGTAATCATCTTTATTAACTTTGGTTCTCCTTTAGGGCTGGGGGGTGAGGAAAATCACTTTTGTGGACAATGCAAAGATCTCCTACTCCAACCCCGTGCGGCAGCCGCTCTACGAGTTCGAGGATTGCCTGAGTGGGGGCAAGCCCAAGGCTCTGGCAGCAGCAGACAGGCTGCAGAAAATCTTCCCAGGAGTGGTAAGGTCATTATTTCCATGTTGCTGTCACTGGGCAAACAAAACCAAAAAAAAAAACCCCCAAAAAAGTGACTTTAAATTGCTATTCCAAGCTTTAATGGTTAAACATTAAAAACACTACGCAGATGTTCTGAAATATTTTAGTTGCTTACTGAAATATTTTACTTCAAATGTCCCTTCCTGGTAACTTTTTTGAGGTAAATATTTGTAGTAATGAAATATAATTAAGGATCATGAAGTCATCTTGTAGCTTGTTGAGAGTGAAGTGAATTTTTTTCCTGTCTAGGGTGTCCTAAGGAGCTTTGAGTAATGCCAGCTCAGACATATTAATTGCCTACTATGGGAGCAGGTCCTGAGGGAAGTAATAAATGTATTTTTGAGATTTCCTATTATGTTTTAGGTCCCAAATTTGCAATCTTCTCTAAATTGATTTTCTACGTTAGAAGACATAGCTCAGTTTTTAACTGCCAACAAATGGAACAACATATTGTCCCCCTATTTAAATGTCATTCTAGTATTTTATGAGATTGAAACTAAATATTTTGGATAATTTGGAGTAATTTTAAAACTTTTCTTAGATTCCTGAGATTTTGGGACTCTGTGGAATGAGGAATATCTTTCTTTGGGGACATGTATGGACATTTACTCCTCCTTAAAATAATGCCAATGTGCCCTTTGAGCTTTTTTTGCCATTGTTGGGATGCCAAAGTGCACCTCAGACACTTTGGCTGGTGACTGCTGTCTTAGTTTTGAGGGACAGTTATTCAAATAAAATTGTTGGAGCTGCCAGGCTTGTCTGTGTTCCTACAGCTGCAATGCCTGGGTTGAGCTTTTTTTGGAATTCTGGTAGGATTTTAGCATTTACAAACCACATTGACCATTTTGTGGTGCAGTTAATTATTTATTTTAATTTATTAAACAAAAAATTGCCCTCCTGAATCACCAGCAATGTGAGTTGAGCTGATCTAATCAATCAGCTCTTGTGCAGCACAGGCTTGATGGGTTATCCATGGATACTTTACTCAGGCACAGCATGGATTAAATTCTGTATTCCTACCACAGCCTTTTGGAGATGATGATGACCCTGAAATTAAAGCCTGCCCCAGCAATTTCCTGATGTCTGTGGTGATGGTACAGAGGGGAACAAAAGGTGGATCCTTTGGTATGGTTAGTGCAGCTGTTACCCACAGTCATTTCTCCAAGTTGCTAGATGGGCCTGGTTCTTTTTATCCTCAGGGAGATAATACATATATTTATGTATGTTATTTCTGTATGTGTGACCCTTCTGGTCATTTGACTCACCTGGATTTATAAGTTGTGCTGGTCATTAATTGGTCTGTACAAAAGCACATTCCACCAACCTTCCTTTCCTCTCTTCCCATGGAATTTTGTGCTTGATGCATCCAGTTTTTACATTTTGGTTCTTAATTTTTCCTGCAGTGCCAAGCAGGGAGGCTTTGGCAAGGCTTGTTCTTCTGTAACATCAATGAGGGATCCGTCCTTCCCTCCCAGCAGATGGCTGGCAGCTTGTGCTGACACATTTCCAGAGGAGTGAATTAATTGTTTGCATTGTACATGCATTGTGTAGATGCTTCTTTGGCTCAATATTTGCTCTCAGTGTGTCCTGCCCAAGAAGGGGGCTGGAAGAGGGAGATGTTTCTGCCACAGGAGCAAATCCTCCAGCCTCTGCATAGTGCAAGCCTCCAGATCTGCAAAAAAAGGTGCTTTTTGCTGTCTCAGGTTCCCACATGGCTGGGGAATTACAGGGAAATCATCTGAGGCTGTTCTCCTCCTCAGGAACTGAAAATAAGGAGCAGTGTGTGTGATAGTGCACATGGCTGTGACTGAGGCAGGATTTAGCAGCAGAAATACAAACTGCAGCCTGTTAAAATGATGTGGGAAGGGGCTGGAAAGAGAATCAGGACACAAGTTTTAATCACAGATCATAATCACGTGTAACTGTGGCTGCTTGGCTTTGGGGTGCTGTGTGTAACCCCTGGGATCAGGAGCAGTTCCACTCTGTTCCTGTAGTGATTTGCTAGGCCTGCTAAGACTTGGAGTCTGTTCTGCATAAATGCAGCCTGAGAAACCCCAGCACAGTGCCTCAGTGCAGCAGTGCCACACAGAGAGGAGCAAGGGGCAGAGCTGCCATTCTGAATTTGTACCTGCTCCGTGTTGAATTTTACACCTGTTTAATCACAAGGTTACCTTCTGAACGGCTGATTTTCTCTCTGCCTCTCTCTAGAGCTCTGAGGGTTATAACATGAGCATCCCCATGCCAGGCCACCCGGTGAACTTCTCGGAGGTGACCATGGCCCAGGCTCGGAAGGACGTGGCGCAGCTGGAGGAGCTCATCGAAGGCCACGACGTGGTGTTCCTGCTGATGGACACCAGGGAGAGCCGCTGGCTGCCTGCTGTCATCGCAGCCAGCAAGAGGAAGGTGTGCCCCAAGCCCTTCATTGCCTTTCCCTTTTTCCTTTCCTCCTTTCCTTTCCCTTTCCCTTTCTCATCAATGGCCAACCCATTCATTGCCTTCCCTTTCATTCTCCCTTTGTCCTAACCCCGTTTCTGGCCCTGAGCAATGGACTTCTTTCTTTATAGCTGAAATGAGCTTCCCTTTGCCAGTGGAGAGATCAGTGTCCCTTTACTGAGGGCTTCACTGGATCACAGCTTCAGGTGTAAGGGTGTGTAACTTGATAATTCATCAGTTCCTCCTTAATCCTCCTGGCTTTTCTTGCACCTGTGGTTCTTCTTTCTGTTGTAGCTGTTGAAAAACAGCACAGAAATGTCAAAAAGAGCAAGTTTGCAAAGCTTGTTGTCTCCTTACCAAAAATCTGATTCCATTCCACAGAGGACTGACTCTCCATGTTTGTTAAAGAATAAATATCAATAATATTTACCCATCACACAGCCCAGGCAGGGTGTTCCTGGCACTGTGTTTGTGCTACTCATGGACACAAAATTCCTGCTACCTACTGGGCAGCAATTTGCTGGGAGTAGGAATTTGAGGCAGAAATGATATGAATAAAGCAATTTCTGACCTTTCTGTTCTGCACCAGAGCTGCCAATATAAGCATCATGAAGTTGACTTTATAAATCTCTTGAGAGTCTGAAAAGAATTCAAATCAGCCAACTCCCAATTATTATGTGAGTTGGCTGATTTTAATTATTACTTACTATTATTACCACAAAATCTTCATGTTGTTTTGGTACCATACAGCACTTTTTTCTTCACCTCAACCCAAACTCTACTTTCAAATGTGTTAACAGTTTTCAAAAATTCAGTTTTAAAATTTCAAAATTTGAAGCTGGGAAATGCCAGGGCCAGCCTAGTCTTCCACATGGTATGGATGGGAATTTCCAGCAATATATGGAGTTTTTTGTGCATATTTTATGTGAATCCTGTCTGGTTCAATCAGGATAAAGTGGTTTTATGATCTCCAAAACTTCCTTCCCATGTTTTCTTAGCCAGCAGTGCCCATCTACAGTTTCCTTGCACATTTGTATAATTTTGAGGATACATTTTGAAACTTTTTGTGACATTTCTCTGTTGCTTCTTGGTGCAGTGTGTCTGCATCACAGTTGGTTGACTTGATAACATCACTTAGGTCTGAGGAGATGGAATTCTCTCTCACTGAAGAAACACAGCAGGGAAATCTTGAGGTGTCCAAACAAACACTCAGTATTTTATGTTGCTGAACACCCAATGAGAGCTCTGCTCCAAATGTCATTTTGTGTGGCACCTGCAGATCTCAAGTATTGCACAGTTTGGTCTCAAAAAGGGAATAAAGAAGATGGTGAGAGATGGTTTTTGTGAAATGCACACCACCAGGTCCATGGGTAGCAGTAAGGGTTGTTGTCCCCACTCCATCATTCAAGTGCCCTGGGGATCTTTGCCACTCCTGCAGTCCTTCCCCAAAACAAGCACCTCAGACAAACCAGCCCCTCAAATGCTAAATCCCCCTGTCAGATGTTAAATCTCTGCTCCTGCTGAGCACTGGAACTTGTTAAAATTTGCTTGTTTTTTCTTTTTGTTAATCCATGCCAAAAGATACTTTTCCATTTCTCTCTTATACTTCTCCATTGTCTCTTTATCAAAACCAGATGATTTTTTTAATTAAGGCTCAATCAGTCAGAATGAAATATTTACCTGCCTGTAAACTGAGAAGAAACAGTTGATTGCAGTGGGAATTGTTTAACAATATCAGTAATTTCTGCTAATACCAGCATATTTTGGAAGTGGAACACCATATTCAGGTTTTACAGGTAGATGCAGTGAGAAGATGCAATCTTTTAATTGCTGTGGCCCTGCACAGATTCAACAGCAGGGTTCCACTTCAGGACTGAGGAAAAATGAACTACTCCAAGGCTGAAAAAGAATATGCAGAAATAATTGGAAGTACTAAGAACGATGATGAGACTCAAAGCTCTCTAATTAAGATGACTAATTGTTGAGAGAGCTCCCCTCAGAGTTCTTCTTTTAAATAATTCCTGGCTGGAAGAATGGAAAACGAGGAAGTGCTGCACCAGAATTTCTATCAACAGGAGCTGCAGATGAAGCAGTGCATCTTCCTTTGTATTTGACTGGCTGCAGTCATCATTGTGTTGATATTTGTGCTCCAGATTCCTCTGTGCACTTGCCACAAAGTGGAGAGAAAGGGGAAATGAGGACAGAGGAATTGTGCACACAGCTGCTCCTGCTCCCCATGTGACTAAGCAGATGCAGATGAAGCCCATAAGTAATCATTAATTGCTTTCCTTACTGAGCAGAAATTGCTTTGGATAACAGATGGCATTTCATTGCTTGAAGCTGCTGTTGCTTTTTTGTCACAAGTTTGTGTAACAGCTAGAGGGAGTCATTCATAGGGATCAGATTGCCCTGAAAGGCACAGAAAAGGACAAGGCCTTGTGACTTTCTGAAACAGACTTTTATTTTGGTTTTGGTTTTTTCTAAGGGCTTGGCAGCTGGAATTCTGCACCTTTCAGAAACTGTTGTTTGTGGCTAAGGTGGTAAATATGCAGTTAATGGGTTGCTCATCCATCTACAGCATGTGGGCTTTTTGGCATTTATAGTGAATAAAAACCTCAAGGCTGATTTTTTCTTCCCCTCCCTTTTTGGCTCACTTGAAATCTGTTGTTCTCTCTTTATTGTTCACAGTTGGTCATCAATGCTGCCTTGGGATTTGACACTTTTGTTGTTATGAGACATGGCCTAAAGAAACCAAAACAGCAAGAATCTGGTGATTCACATTTCAGCAACGCTTCTGCTTCTTCTGATCTGCTGGGATCCTCACTGTTCTCAAACATCCCTGGCTACAAACTGGGCTGCTACTTCTGCAATGATGTTGTGGCACCAGGGGATGTGAGTAGAACCTTATGCAAGTGGTGATTATATCTCACTTTTGTTGGGACTCAAATTTTTATTTGGTTTTAATGGTGTTTCCTAAAGGGATCTGCGCTGTGCTGATGCTCATGAGGTAAAGAAATAGCAGATTTTTATTTGGAAGACCACATATGTGAATTGCACAGCACTAGAGGTGCTTTGTACAGGGCAGCTGGTTCCTTTGGGGTTCTTTTGCCTTCCCTTCAGAGCTGTGTGTGTTTGTAGTCCACCAGGGATCGGACACTGGACCAGCAGTGCACGGTCAGCCGGCCTGGACTGGCCATGGTGGCTGGAGCCCTGGCAGTGGAGCTCATGGTTTCTGTGCTGCAGCATCCAGAAGGGTGAGCCATTGCTGTTCTCTGAGAAATCAGACCAGGCTAATAGAATCTGCAGTGAGGAGGAGGAATTACACCTCAAGAAGGACAATTCTGTGAGGGGTAACGTCTGTAAATTAATGCAATGAGCAGGGTTGGAGGGAACTGCTTCATCAAGGCTTAAGTTTTTCTTCTGTCTCTGAATCCAACCTCAGAAAAATATTAAGAATCTTTCAAAAGATGAAAATGTTGCTATTAGTAATCTTGGATCTCCTTTCCCCCTTTCCTTTTTCCTTTTCCCTTCCCTGTGATGAGGAGCTGTTGTAAGGTGTGGCAGGCACATGAAGGCCTTCAAGATAAGCCCTGTGTTGCAAATCTTATTTAAAATGCTGCGTGTGATACAGAAATTACTCTGAAATTCTGCACCTTGAACCTCAGGCTTGTTTTCTCTCTTTAAAACCTGTGAGAGAATAATTGATTTAGGAGTTGAAGATGAGTCTCAGACTGATTTATATATATTTATCATGCTGAGTCTTCGTTCCTATGAAACAGACTTTCCACATAGATTCCTTGACTCATTCGAAGCTGTAGCAAAATGTCTGGAAGCTGACTGGAAATTCTGAGTGTGTTGTCTTGCTCTAATTTTCCCTGTTGTGTTTTTGGCAGTGGTTATGCTGTGGCCAGCAGCAGTGATGACAGAATGAATGAACCACCCACTTCCCTTGGGCTTGTTCCTCACCAGGTAAATCATTGGTGATAAAACCTTTTGTTGAAGAGCTGGGAACTGATCATCACAGATGTTGTCTCCTTAAAAAAATGCTGATTCCATTTCCCAGAGGACTGACTCTCCATGTTTATTAAAAAATAAATATCAATAATATTTACCCATCACACAGCCCAGGCAGGGTGTTCCTGGCACTGTGTTTGTGCTACTCATGGACACAAAATTCCTGCTACCTACTGGGCAGCAATTTGCTGGGAGCAGGAATTTGGATTAGAAATCAAGTGAATAAAGCAATTTCTGACCTTTCTCTTCTGCACCAGAGCTGCCAATATGAGCATCATGAAGTTGACTTTATAAATCTCTTGAGAGTTTGAAAAGAATTCAAATCAGCCAACTCCCAATTATTATGTGAGTTGGCTGATTTTAATTATTACTTACTATTATTACCACAAAATCTTCATGTTGTTTTGGTACCATACAGCACTTTTTTCTTCCCTCAACCCAAACTCCACTTTCAAATGTGTTAACATTTTTCAAAAATTCAGTTTTAAAATTTCAAAATTTGGGGTATTATTATTTGTATTGCAGAGTTACTGAAGTTCTGTTCCTGGTGACATCTCTTCATTTTAATAAACAGATTAAAAAGGATGATCAAAACTCCAAAAATTCACAACTGAAGTGATCAAACCATACTACAAAGTGTTTTCAGAGCTCCCTCTGTTAGCAGAAATAGTGGTCTGGAATTTTAAAATTGCCTATCAAATAAGATCATATTAACATCATAATTGAAGAATGCACAACAGTTAAATATTCAGGCTATGGGTTATAGAGATGGGGAAAAATATGTTTAAGCTGTCACACCGTGACTTTTTATTTTTCATGGAACTTTGCAGTCAGAAAAGGCCAACTGCAGATGGTGCTGTGCCTCTATTTCTGGTGAAGTAATGCTGCATTCAGGCAGTTGTGCCAATATTTGTACAGAAAAAAGCAGTAATATGTGCTCAGTATAAATTCATTACAAGTTTTACTGGGAATGACTCTTAGAACAAGGTAGATGTTCTTTTTATGGAATGCATGTGTCCAGTTCATATTGAATTTTGGAAATGTTAAAATAGTAATGTAATTTTTTTTTTTTTTTTTGTCTTCTAGATCCGAGGATTTTTATCCAGATTTGATAATGTTCTTCCAGTCAGCCTGGCATTTGATAAGTGCACAGCCTGTTCAGCCAAGGTAAGGCTGTGTTTGTGTTTTCTATTTTTTTTTTTATATTTCTAGGTCAATTTTGGGGAACTTTTTGACATTTTCTCTGACTTCCATAGGGTTTGGAATCTGTTCCCACTTCAGCTAAAAGTTCTTTTTCCCTTTCTTTTTAGCTTTTTTTTTTAGCTGTTTTTCTAAATTTCTTTGGCATCACCTTTTAGCATGCTTCTCTTTTTATCTCCACATAAATGCTGCCATCTGCTGAAGAATCCAAGCAGAGATTGACCAAGACATTGCTGAAAAAATCACAAAAATACATATCACAAAAACACTGTCATTATCTTTCAGCTTTGTAGGAAGGAATGAGATTGGTATTATTTAAGAAATCCTTTCTGATGTCTGAAATTGAATAAATATCCCTTTAGCCTTCTGCAGCTTAATGTCTTTCCAAATAGGCAAAATTGTCGAAATTTCTAGTTTGTGATACAAAACAGACAAATAATGAACAATTGAGGGGAAAAATTGCTTCTTACCATTTCTTTATTGAGCAGACTGTTGACTTTACTGCTGGTGCTGCCAGTCCTGAGTCACCTCAGAGTTCCCAGCTGTTTCTTGGCTCTCTGGAGCAGCTCTTGCATTGTTTCCCTCTCCTGTGGCCTTCCAAAGTTCCCTCTGGCAAGTATTTTCTAGCTGTGGAGTGCAACTTCCAGAAGTTTTCCCTGGGATCTCTCAGCAGGGAGATTCAGAGGGTTTTTGCCTCATGGTTTGAAGTGCTTGGAGTGCCATGGATTTATTTCACCCTCCTGTACCTTGAGGAAGGGCTTGCAGAAAGTTCTTTCTGTTCCTTTCCCTGCCCTTGTCCTCCTTCCAAAGAGCCATCAAGCAGTAATGGGGCACGGGCATCTTCTGGAGAGCTTGCACAATATCTTCTTCTACAGTGATCCTTTTTTTTTCCCTCTGGGCTATCTGGGTACATCTGACAAGTTTTGAAGGAATCTCAATGTGCATTTTCTCTTCAAAAGTTGAAGCTCTAAAGTTGGGTGTTTCTAAAAATAACAGCAGTGGGATCTACCCTGTTGAAGAGCTGAAAGCTCAGCAGTAGCTGAAACCTTGATGGTGGAGAATTTAAACTGTTAGATGAAGCTTTTTTCTTTCTCTTTTCCTCTTATTTTCTCCTTATCTCCAATTCAGGAAACACTGCCATGTAAAAACAATAAAAATGTACATCCAGGCAGATAAATTCAATGCAGGGATCAATTTTTCCTTAGCAAATCATTTCCTCTTGGAGGTCATTTTAAGAGAGCCCGTTTTACATAAACAGACTTGATGATTTAATAAAAAGTGCCTTGGATTTTAGCAGCTGTGCTATTCCCAGAGAGATCACTTTTCATGTGGTTTGGGGATTGAATTTCTTGTGTGCTGAAAAGGTTGCTCCATTGGCTCACGGATTTCCTTACAGTAGAAACACAGCTTTTGTTTACTTTGCTAACTTTATTTATTAGCATAAGATATGTCACCCTGCATTATGTGGAAATCTGATGCTGATGCTTTGAAATGACAAATCCAATTATGATTTAATTGTAGTCTCTATGTTGGTTTGTTGTGTGAGGGTTTGTTTTTTAATACGGTAATTTAGTATTTCATCCTGCTCCATGTCAGAATTACTGGAGGTTCAGACTTTCAGCACAGATAGAATTGAATTTGCTGGCATTGTGTTCATGGTGGTTTTCTTTTGTCAGCATTCTCCTCTTTGAGCTTCTGTCACTCTGTAACTCTTAAAGCACAAAACTAATGAATTAGGAATTTTAGAAGAATTCCAGTACATCCTGAAGCGATCCAGCCCAGCTGGAGGACTCAGGAGAAGCTGCTGATGATCTGCATGTTTGGAGATTGGAGTCCTTTTCATTTGGACTCAGTCATTCCTTCATTTCTCTGCTTTTGAAGCTCTAGAGGCCAGACATGCAAGCAGCCAACTTTTCCCTACCCAGAACTGTCCTGCCCAGGCCACGTGCCAGAGAAGCTTCCTGCAGGCAATTGTTCAGGAATTTTGGGATGGTCGCAGCAGGAAACCAATCTATTTTTATTCTGGGCCAATTTTTCCTCTGTCTTATTCTGGTCCTGCAGAAACTGTGCTGGAATGTCAAATATCCCTGTCAGAGCTCAGGGCCCTGGGAGAGCACTGAGAACTCTTCTGGTGCCAAACTTGTTCTGGCACCAGCAAGGGAGACTCCAGAGCTCTTCAGGATGGATATTTGTCAGACAATATTTCGGATGGATATTTGTGAGACAATACTTTTGTCTGACCCAGAGATGGGGCAACTGAGAAGCATTTTAAAAACCTTTATTCCTTTTTCAGTCTCATGAGAAGGCTGAGACAATACAGATGTTATAATTCACACCATCACAATCAGAAGTTAACTAATTCTTCATTACAAGCATTATAAGCATTTCTTGGCTATCAGCTTTTTACCACACCATACTATAGATGCCTTAAAACTAATAATCTAAAATGACTCCTCATAAATCTTACTACAATGCATCTTTCATAGTTCTGTTTCTCTAAAGTATCTAATCTTATTTACAAAGCCATCCTTGGAAACTTTTTTCTAACTCCATTTCTCTCTCAACAATATCTGTCCTATTCCATAGCATTTCTAAATCAGCTTTTCTTATCTCAAAGTTTACATACAAATACATACTGGGTAAACCTTCTATCAAGCCCTGGAAACTCTCTACAAATCCATTTCCCACAGATATTAATTTGTAACAACTTTACTTACAGGAGAAGCTTTATTTAGTATTTAGCTTATTACTGACTGGGCTAATTAACCTGTTTACCCTCTTAGGAGCAAAATGAGGCTGTTCATTATGTTATGGTGAGAAGTGTTGCAATTCCTTAGAAAACAGATCTGATCCTTGCAGAAGGCTGGTTAAAGCCTTAAATCATCAATGTTAAAATATGTATTTTAGAATTTAAAAAAGGATTAAAAAGTATTTTAATGCAAAACTGCTAGTGTTTCTATTTTAATGAGGGCAGTGAAAATTTGCTTTTATTGCACCCCTTTACTTGTGCCTCATGGAATGAACGAGGAGATCCCACAGATGCAGAGTTTAATGTCACAAAAGATAATTGCCACCAAGCAACCTGGATATAAAGATAACCTTTATGAAAGGTAAAACCAGAGGTAGAAACCCTCTGGTTTTACCCATAGCTCACATTTCTTCCAGAGTTAAAATTTCTCTTTCCCCTACTACAGTCATGCTCGTGTGTAACTACCCCTACTGTGAAATGTATCAAAACCAGCACGAGGTTCTCTGCTGATTTGATTTTCAAGTTCTTTCCCTTTTTTGCTGGGAGCTGGAGCTGCTGAAGGGGCTTTTTACCACTGAGTTCCTGTTGAATGTTTCTCAGTTTCGTTGCGTGGCACGGAGGGGCAGACACTGGGATCAGGGATGGTATTGTTGGCATTATGTTACAATTTCTGGTTTCCGTCAGGATATTCCCCTGCCCTTGCAGATGTTTTTCCTTTTTGCCATCTCAGGAATAGATGAAACCCTTTTGCTGTGACATTTACTGAGCGCTGGAGTTGCATAAGTTGGTTATTTATGAGTGTTTCAGTTTGGAAATCTGTCATCGTGGAGCCTCAACAATGCTCTCATTGTTCTCCTCTGCTAACTGCTGGGCCTGCATTTTTATTTGAAATTGTTCTGATCACTTCTGACAGCAACCTGCAAGATTCACTCACTCACTGATGCTTTTCAGTTGAGATAATTTTAATTTTGATTCCAGGCCGTTCAGATTTGCCCTGACTGCACTAGGACATTCTTCTTTGCTTTCTCCCAGTAGCAATGGAAGATCTGTCAATGAAACTTCTTCAAATCTTTTCATATTATACATTTCTCAATTCAAGTATTGTGTGGATGTAAAAGTCGTGGGGGGGAAAAGCCTTGGTCATTCCTGTGCTAAAAGAAAGAAAAAATCACTTGCAGAGCTTACAGAATTGATGAAGGAAATGGGGAGAAATGTTTGTCCTTCAGAAATGAACATTTCAAAAATGGAAGAGAATGTTTTAAAAGAGTTGTTTCTGTAGCTGTGCTGTGAAGTCAGTGAAGCAGAGTCCATATGTAACTTTCCTTATTTCCTGAATTTACATGTGTGGGCATTTGACAAGTCTCTGCCCAGTGCAGCCTCTGTATTAATATTGGATAGATTTCATTGAGGCTTGGAGAACGAGTTGTTGATACACCCAAGCACATTTTCAGCATCCTGAGTTCCATGTAGGACTTCTCTTAGAAATGAATAAAAATGAATTTTCCCATTGCTACATTTAAATTTCAAAATGGCAGGGTTTAAAGGAAAGAGGAAACCTACCATTGTTTAAGACAATGGAATAATTTCTGACAGGCTGTATTTCTGTTGCATTTAAGTGCAATTTTATGGGTCTTTAAGGGTTTTCTTGTTTAGGATTTTTCCCAGTGTTTCTTCTTCCAATTCAATGAAATTCTAGCTACACTTAGGACAAAGTAAAGGACTGTCAATGAGGAAAAAGACAGAATCACTGCAGTTTTCTAATATTGACATGTTCAATATCTACCTGTGCCTAGAATATAATTTTTGGTTATTTATATTAGAGATAATCTGTGCTCTGTCATCTCTCTGTGAAGCTGTCACACAATTCCTTTTCTGTCAGTTAAAACAAAACTCAACGAAAATACTTTGGCTGTATTGTAAAATATCTGTCTAAAAGAATTGCAAAAACCAACTTGGAGAACACTGAACTGGATTAAAATTCAGGAATATTCAACATGTGGTGATGATGATGATGATGGTGTTCACCCCACCATCAATTCCAGCCCTTATTCTCTAGGATTCCACCTGGAACTCAAAAGATCAGTTGTTTATTTTGCTGGATAGGAGCGATTTGTAGTTGTTCTTTTTTCCTTCCATAAGATTTTTGCAGCCTAGTGCTTTCTGTTCCCTAGTTTTTTGGGAAGCTACTCAGTTATTATTAGTTATTCAATTGTTATTATTATTCCCAAGTTATTCAGTTATTCCAAGGGTTCAGTGCGTATTCATGGAGACAGAATATTTTTAGTTGTGTAAGTTGTTTCTCATTTTAATTATCTTTTCTATTTTAATTATTGTACTTGTTTTTCAGATGTTTTTCTGCATTTTCATTGCATTTTTGACAGGTGTCTGTCTACCCTGCTGTCCTTTTTCTTCAACTTAACTAATCACTAGCTTTGCTCTGTGGGAAAGCTGATCTTTGTTTGCAAATATTTTTGAACAGTTTAAGCTAAGTTTGACTTTATTTCGATTTTTCCACAGTGCTGATATATCTATCCTTGCAGAATTGTTTGCTTTGTTTGAAGTTGGAAGAGTGGAGGGAATTTGATTTTAAGAGATGGTAAAATAGCAGAAATCTATGAAATCCAGTAAAGATGCTTTAGAAGAAAATGCTGTTTCTCCTCCAGTGCTGTTTCCATAGGTATTGCAGAACATCCAGATTCTGAACCCTTCTGCTCTGAAGTAGTCCACAAAATGTGGATTTTTCAGCTGGAGCTGTGGTTTGGGCAGCCCTGAGCAGCTGCAGGTTGTGCCAGAGGCGGTGCCAGCGCTGGGTGCTCAGTGTGACAGATCTGCCTCCTTGAAGTGCTGCTGCCAGGGCAGGGCTGTGTGGGATAAATGACATTTCCTGGGCAGCACCCATTCATTGCTGGCTGCTGGTGGCTCCAGCCAGCCCTGCAGAGCTGGGCCTCTCCTGCCTTTGGCAACCCACACTTTGTGCAGGCAGCCAGAGCACCATTCAGCATCAGGGAGAACAATCATTTCTTTACATGTTGGGAAGTGCCCTTGCTTCTCTCCCAGCTTTAGGGGCTCTCTGCAGACAGTGGATGCTTCTCCTTCAGAGAACTGGGCATTAGGTGCCTGTTCCTGTGCATGTCTGACCCAAAATCCAGCCCCAAACTGTCCTTCCCGTGGGAGGGGCAGGGGAGGGTCAGGGATTTCTGCCTCCCTGTACAGCACAGGGTGAGTGATGCCAGGAGCTGCAGCCCAGCATGCTGGGACTGCTGATGAGCTCAGCAGCTGAAATGCTGGCCAGGGAGCAGAGGGGGGATAAATGAAGTTGTAAATATCCAAGCTGTAAACATCCATCCTGTGGAAAAGGTGGGGTGAGCAGGGAGGGGACTGAAGGGTGTACTCACGTGCTCAGGGAGATCAGGACACAGGATCTGATGGTGCTGACTACCAAAAACCCTTTTGTGTCTCTTGTTCACTCTCTGTGGATTTTTGTGGATTTTTCTCTTGGTCCTTTCTTTCCTTTCACATCTCTGTACTCTTTGTTTTCAGGCAGGGAATGCTTTCAGCTTGTGTGCTGTGCCATGAAACTTCCTTAGTCTGGAATCTGGGGATGCTGCTACATTTGAAATAAGTTGTGAGAAATACTTAAGAAAGGAAAGAGCAGCTAAAATCAAAATCCTGCAGTTTTATCTGTCAGATATTCTTATCAGGGAAAATGGCTACGTGATGAAGCACATCAAGATTATTCCAGAAAACAATGCATGCATCTCCTAAGAACTAAATGTTGACAAGGCCATGCTTAAACTGGCATTTCTTAAATTTCTGAGAACTCTACTTTCCTCCTTCTCATCATTCAAAAGAAACTGAAAAATCCCAAGCTAAAAAAAACCCTGTTGAAACCTTTCAGAGCTGATTCTTCAGTGAGTTAATTCTCCATTTTCTGCCCATTGCAGTTCAAAATCAGGGTAGGAAATAGCAACAGGCAAAGCTCATTTGTATCTCTCCTCTCCTACTCTGAATTAAAACAACAATCTCCTCCTTAAATGATTTTTCAGCACGTTGTACTTGGATTAGTTAGGCCTTTATACTGATTTGCTTTCATTTTTAATACTGGTGGTGGGAAGGAAAGGAGAGAACTGTGTGTGTGCACAGGGTGATTTCATGATTTGGACACGAGCCCAAAATTATGCCATTTTTGTCTCGTGCTTTCTAAATTTGCAGCGTTTCCAGCATGGCCTTGTTCAGTGCACACCTGGAGCACAGCTTTCTGCAGAACTTTGTTCTTCAGACTTAATCATGTGTGAATGCACAAGTTTTAGGTAATTCCATTTGAGGTAATTTTTGGAGTATTACCTTTTTTCATGTAATATTGGTCAGACTTTCCTGTTCCAAACCCATGAACTGAAAGGCCCTGAAAAATCATTCCATGATCCTCACAAAAGTGCAATTTTATTGCCTTCTTTTTCATAGCTGTATTACAGCATCAACTTATTAGACTTTTCTTGACGACTTTTTAGGATCAGATGGCAATAAAAATTGAGAACTTTGTGAAAAGCCAAGAGTCTGGGAATGAGGATTGTTTTAAGGAAACCAGAATTATGGGTTGTGTGATAAAATTTTGAATATTATCTCAGTGGCTCAGCTTGTTCTCTTCTAATGCAGGAGGATTCTTCACAGCATAAAATTTTCATTAAATTGCTGTTTAACAGCAGATACATTGAATTTTGAAGAAAGGAGCTGGCAAGACTTTTCCACACCTGTCTTCTTTTCCAAATGTCTTTTCAGCAGGTGAAGAGTAGTTTCCTATCCTTGCTGCATGGCCTGTGATAAGCAGGGAGTTAACAGTGTGTAAAAATATATCCAGGCCTGTCCAATTTCTAAACAGAGCTTTGAATATTGAGATCTTTTGTGACTCTGAAATGTTTAGTGAAGTACCTGCCCTCTTTGAGGGAGTTAAGTGTTTAAATCCAGGGACTTGTTTTAGGGGCAAGTTACCCAGAAATCTTATTTAGTGTAAATAATCCAGGAACTTGTTTTGGGGGTAAGTTACCCAGAAATCTTTAGTGTAAATAATCCAGGAACTTGTTTGGAGGTAAATTACCCAGAAACCTTTAGTGTAAATAATCCAGCTGGTAGCATTCATTCCTTGTTTTATTTTTCCTGGAAAGTAAACAGCATTGGTTCAAGCTCCACAGATGCAACCTACTTTGAAAAGGGGGAAAAAAAAAAAAGCCAAACCAAATGTAAATACTGGTAAAAAAAAGTTTGGAATTGATGTGACAGAAATAAAACAAGAGCAAATTTTGCATCAGTAGCCAGTTTCTTTGGGTTTGGAGCTTTTTTTTTGTGTTTTTGCTTAAGCAGATATTAACTTTTCTGCTATAAAGCAATCCTGGAGCCAGATTCTCTCTCTGAATGTCTGTGTACCCAGCAATTGAGAGGACTTTGTGCAGAATGCTGTTAAAAAGAATATAACACCAAGGCTGCACATCTGTTTCTCATTTCAAAGCAAGTCCTTTTACTCCAAGCCTGTATTTTTTTCTTTCTGCATGAGATTTGGGGGTTTTTTAACTTCAGTAAACAGGCCAGAAGAAGAAGATTGCTCATGAAATGAGTTTCTGGGTATCATTTACTCAGAAAGCTTTGGCAGCCCATGGATTTGGTCCTGATGGGATGGTGTGCATCCACAGCTTGATTTGTTCTATTAAAATGCCTTTGTGTAAAAAAACCAGTTCTGGAGCTCTGGCTCTGTGAAGTGGAGGCTGAAATCAAGGCTGTGACATCAGCCTGAGACATTTGCATGTCAGGAAAGGTGATGTAAAAATGTGGGCTCTCCTGGCAGTGTTTGTAGCAGCCAGGAAATCCAGCAGGAATTGGTGATTTCCAGCTCTCTTAAGCCCTGAAAAGTGAACTGCAGGTGAGGAGAAGATAAAGAGTTCCTTAATAAATCCTTCCTGCTCCAGCTTGCCAGGCTGGGTGCAAGAATTATGTATTTCTGGTTCTTTGTAATGCTTTTATAATTTTTTTCCTGCCTGGAAAATGAATTGCTGCATAGTGACACATCACTGAAGGACTGGGTTTATTCCTGAAAGTGTTCAGGTGGGATTTTGTACATCTGTGGTCAGACAGTAACTGGTTTGAGATCAACAACCATGCAAATTTGTAGCATTATTGTATTTGCAGGGTGCCCAGATGAAGGAAGGAATGATGAATCTGACTCCATGTTCTCAGAAGACTAATTTGTTATTTATAACACTATATTATATTAAAGAATACTAAACTGAACTATACTAAGGAATACAGAAAGGATACTTACTGAAGGCTAGAAAGATAATAATGAAACTCATGACTCTTTCCAGAGCCTTGACACCGCTTGGCCCCGATTGGCCATTGTGCCAAAATAATTCACATGAAACCAATGAAACAATCTCCAAACACATTCCAAAGGAGCAAAACTCAGGAGAAGCAAATCAGATGATATTGTTTTCCTTTTTCTCTGAGGCTTCTCAGCTTCCCAGGAGAAAAATCCTGGGCAAAGGGATTTTTCAGAAAATATGAATATGACATAGCATCTCTCAAGTATTTTGCTGCTGTAGAGCTGTTCCTTGGGAGGATCTCACTGGGACCAAGGATGAGAATTGTTCTGAAGTGTGAGAGCAAATTCATGCCAGCCTTGGGCCTTTGGGTTCTGCTGGACATGATTAAATAGGGGAAAATTTCCTTTCCATGCAACAACAAATTGGTCACTTATTAAATCTGGAAACATTTTTTAGAATTATTTTGTGTCTATTTGTTGCTCAGACTGGTTTTATTCCTGTGTGATTACTCCCTGTGTGGTCTCCTGGCATAGCAATCTGAGATTATTTTGCCTCATTCTTTTTCCTTTCTGAGGGCTGGGCAATGGCTGCTGAACAAATCTGTGCCCTGTTCCATTATCAGAGAAAAGCTGCTACTGAATTTGGGGAGGAAAGGTTAGATGTGGGCAGCTTCGTGGAGTTCCTCCCTTTTGTGGCACTGGAAAGTTTCCATGATTCACTTGGGAAATAAAGTCCCTGAGGGTGACAAAGTGTTCTCCCAGTCACTGCCATTATTAAAAGGATTTCATTATAGTGGGTATCTTCTTCACTGGTACCTGCTCAGGCAGCACATGTGCTGCTGCAGGTGCTTTTTGGCTCCCTGATATGACATCTGTTGGCTCGTGTGCCTGGAATTCTGGATTTAAAACTACTTAACAAATACTTCCATTCAGCAGGCACTGCTTTTTACTCTTTGGAAAAAGCAAGTCATTAGAATCAGCAAGTACACTTTTTAATGCAGCTTTTCAGGCCTCCGTGGTTGCTGCTAGAAAAAAAATGTTCTTTATTGATGTGCTTTAGGTTTTTAAGATCCTGTGTGCGTGGTCAGATTTGTTACCCAAACCTGAATTTGCCATTGTGGCACCATGGAAGGTCTCTGCCACACAGGGGGAAGAGAAATGTTTAAATCTTTCCATAGCAATGGATTTGGTCAGGTTAATGTGTACCAGTACAAAAAAATCTAAAAACAATGTACCTGCAACTCCTGGATCTGCGACCTTATTAATATTTTGTTAATTTTATTGATATTTATATTAATTTCAATGAATTTGATTATATTTTATATAATAATTTATATTTGTAGGATGTATTAATTTTTAATATTTATATTATATGTTTCTATATAAATTTTCATTTGTGTATTTATGTATACATTTTGATTTGTGTATTTATATATAAATTTTCATTTGCTTGTATTTATTAATTTATTAATTTTATTAATATTAATACTTTAAAAGACACTTAATGAGAGACTTCCTGGCATTGTCCACACTGATGACAGCACAAAGGGCACTTGGATTTAAGGAGAGCTGCTCCAGGTGCTCCATCCCCAGCAGTTCTGGCCACTTTGGGTGCCAGGGTGAGCTCAGGAATTCCTGGCAGGGGCTGGGCAAGGTTTGCCCATCCTGAGATAAACCAGGGCACTCTGGATTTGTGCACTCACTGAGGGAGCAGCACCTGGAAATTCTCACTGCAGGCTCAAATCCCAGATTTAGGGAGCGAGGATGGAAGCAGAGTTTGCTGAATAACAAACCCAGCCAGCTTTAAGGGCTGTTTGATGGATGAGCTGTGTATAGGAAGGTTGCACTCAATTCCCTGCTCTGCTCATAATATTTGCATAGCCCAAGGTGGTTTACATCTTTTAATAAGTTTTGCCCCTGGGAAGAGACCAGAAGATCTCAGTGTTGTCCCTGCGTTTCTCTGAGGTGCTGTAATAATTTCAAATAAGGCTGAGGTTTGCTGTGCAGGCTGGGGATGGTTTCAGTGGGCCATGAACTCTGATCTGTCCTGCAGCACCAAAAATCTGGGTTGTGGTTCTTCCAAAAACCTTGGGGGAAAACAAGCCAAAAAGCCCAAACCCCCTGCCAGGGTGAGGAATTCCCACAGGCAGGGCTGTGAACACACTCCAGGCTTAGAAATTGGTGTCTGTGCCAGGGACTGCTGCACTTGGGTTGTTTTAGTGGGATTTGGAAACCCAGAATTCTCATTGGGTGGGTAAATCCACGGTGTAATCCCACCATATTCAGTGGATAACACTGAGAGGGCACATCTCCAAAAAAAATGCTGAAGTTGTTCAGTTCTCTGTATTGCATTGTGAATGTTCGTGTTATTTCATTTATCTCAGGATTAAAAAATCAAAAAAAAAATACAAAGAAATGCTCCCAATATTGTTTTTAAATCCTTTTTTCTTTTTTAATTCATGGTTATACTTATTAGTCGTTGCACACACACACCAAACCCCTATGGCAAATGAAACCTTTAAAGTATGAAGAACAATTTCTGTAGATTCAGGAAAAGAATGTAAAGTGCTGATTTTGTTTATTTTAGAATAAATGGGGTCAGGAAGGTGTCAAATGTTTGATAATCACCTTTTATATCTGTCTTCCTTTTCAACTTGTGTTTCAGTTGTTTCTGTTTGTGTTTTTTGATCCCTAATTATGCATTAGGTAGTTTTGCATGAAGAGCTGAGTGAGGATCCCGGTCTATTTTTATCAGTAGATTTAGAATCCTGTCAGCTAAATATAAATATGGTTTTTAACGAGCCTGAATTCCAGTGTAAGAGCTCACAGGATGTATTTTGCTGAAGAATGTTGCTGGGCTGGCCAAGTTCCCACAGTTTTATCAATGAATTGGGTGTTTGAGACCATTAGGAATTGTTAAACTAGGGAGGAGTGAGGTTGTTGTGAGACTAAAGTTTGATTTGATGAATTCTGATGGGAGTATTTCCATTCTTGTGATCTTCTGGATCCTGGTGATCCTTTCCCTGTCACACGTCCTGCTCCTTTCTATTTAAATGTCTGTGGCTTTGAGGTCCCTGCATAAATCCTGCTCTGCTCCTTGAAGTTCTGCAGGAAAAGCTGTTTGGAATTCATCAAGATCAGCTGCTTCATCTGAGAGCAGGGGATGAAATGATCAGAACTTGGAACAAAAATAAGGAAACAATGGATCCTGGGATTGCTCAGGCATGAGCTCCTTCCATTTTCTGCCTGCCTGCTGTCCCAAAATGTGTAGGATTGGGGTCATGTTTGATATTTATCTTCTCTTCCTTCAATCTGCATCTCCCTGCCTTGAAATCAGCCTGGCAACTCCTTCCCTAAGGCTGCAATAAACTTCTTCGTGGTCAGGGCTTGAGAGGAATATGAACTAAAATCTCACAGTTCTTGGAGGAGCTTGTAAAATTGCCCAAATAAAAACTTAACTGGGAAAATTAAAGCAGAAAAACAGAGAAAGATACAAGAGCCTCAGAAGCAGGGATCTCTGGAGGCTGGGGGGTGTTGGGCTTGGACACCTACTGGGGGAATTTTTCAGGCTGTCCCAGCATGGTTCTTTCCCTGCACTGCCACTGGAACAGGCTTTGCTGTGTTTTGTGGCACTCAAATGCTCCTTTCATGGCTCTGCAGCCAAGTTTTCCTTCTTGCATTATCATCTGTCATAAAAAGTGTATTCAAAGCAGGAAACCTCAAACCCCACTTCTCTTCCCTCTTGCTTCCACCTTTCCTCACTGTAGAGATTGAGCTGGGGAAAATGATTGTTCTGTTCTCTGTCATTTTTACCTGTTTGCAGTGTCCAGTCATTTTCTGAGTGCTCAGAAAGATTCTGCTTTTATTTTGCCAGCCAAATATGAGGATGAATCAGATTATGGGTATTACATTTGAAACACTTCTCTGTTTGTTTATTTGGCAGGTCCTTGAGCAGTATGAACGAGAAGGGTTTAATTTCCTAGCCAAAGTTTTTAATTCTTCACATTCCTTCTTGGAAGACTTGACAGGTCTGACTTTATTACACCAGGAGACACAGGCTGCTGAGGTAAGCAAATAAAACGTGGATGTTAATTAATCATGTGGCCAAATGATAGAATTAAGCAGTGGCATTTTATTTACAGAGTGATTGACACAATGATTTAGACATTCTCTTAAATTAATTGTAATTTTCTGTATCTGAGTCTTTCAATATTACTTTTAAAGGAAGCAGGTGACTTGGTTATGTGGTGTGAGGAAATCAATTGCAATTTTAGATCAATTAAAATGTAATTATGCTGCTTGATAGATTATAATATGGGGGGAAAATGCTGTTTATCTGCCCAGTGACAAAAATTGAATTTGGACAGAAACTTGGCTGTGTTTGATCTCATGGACAGCAGCACTGGTAATAACTCAATATTGAGTTGTGTTCCATAAAAAATCAAACAGGTATCTCCTAATATTATATTTAACAAGGATTTGTAGTCCTTCCTCCTTCTGCCAATATCTCTACCCTTGTGCATCATCATTTAATTTTGGCACAGCTGGATCCCAGGGCTGCTTCTGAAGCAGTGATTATTCAGTCCCTGCAGCCTGTGCAAGTGCTGGAGCTGTTTTTTCAGCTGGAAAGGGCTCCACAGTGTTTCTTAATAAAGCTTGGGGTGGATAATGATGACTTGGCTCTCTGCTCTCTGTTTCATGTTTTAAACTTTGAAAAATAATTGTAGCAGATGCTGGAAACCTGAACTGTAAAATACCTAATGCGTTCTGAAATCAGCATGGTCATACCTTGAAGAAATTTAAATATATATATGAGAGGGATCCCAGAAGGGAAAACAAGCACCCTTTAACACATGCCACTCATTAACAGCAGGAATAATTAAAGTCTGATTGCCAGGCCTGACTTTCTGTGTCTAGGTTGCTAATGTAAAACATAAAAACAATTAAAATTAGTAATGTATTATTAGCAGGTATTAATCCATAAATCCCTTTTGCAGCTTCACAATAGGTGTTTGTTAATGAGGTTTTAGATACTCTACAAAATGCAGAGTCTGGTGGCAGTTTGCTGCAACTTACTGAAGTTCAAAGTCTTGCTTGAAACCCAGAATTTGTGTCCTCTCAAAAATGCTGGGGTACTTCAGTGAGGTTTATGCAGTGAAATCACTGCTCAGAGGTGGAAAATCTGACATAACAAGTATTTGCAGAGCTCACATTTTCAGATTAGGGTAACTGTCATAAAACCAGGGAGCTTGCTTGATTCTTCCCTCTGGGACTGCTGCATTTTTGGGAAAATCCATCTCTTTCAGCAGTTAACCAGTTGAACAGTCTTGGTGAATCAGTGCTCCTGAATGGCAAGGGCTGACAGGAAGATTATTTATGGAGATCCTGGAGCACCCCTGCTTGCTTTGGATGAAAAACCAGCTCTCTGTTACACTTTGCCACTGAAAACCATTACATTTTGGCTCTGAAAAACAAAGAGGTTGCTTTGTGCTCCTCCACAAGTCTCTCAGTTCATCATCTGGGGCAATTCTTAAATTTTTTAGGTGCACAGAGAGTGCTTTTAATATATTTTCTGCAGAATTACTCTCCTTTAATATCTTTTCTGCAGAATTACTCTCCTGTCCTGAGCTCCTTTTCTCTTGTATTTCAAGCTCCTTTTTCTCACGCTGCAGCTGGGGACTGTGAGCTCTGTAAAATGATTTTTTTTGGGGTTTCTGGCTGCTTTGGAGCTGCTCTTGGCAGAATGTGTTCCCTAAAATGGAGCCATTGGATTTGCTAAGGTTGGTGCTCCTTTGATTTGAGATATTCTCATTACACCCTAAAGCCTGCAGCAAAAGCACTGAGAGGTTTCACCAGGTGGGGATGGCCTGGTTTGGGATGGGAATGTTTCATTTTTCTGGTGAGAAATTATCTGCTTTTCACCACTCAAACTCTTCAGATGGATTTTGTGGATTACTGGTGCATTTGAAGGCCATAAAATGGCTTCTGGTAACTGCAGATTTTCCTTTCCTCCTGTCTAGTAAAATCTATCCAGAACTATAAAGAAAATAGACTTGTAAATTTAGATGTCATCCAACCTTCTATTTACCCAGTAACATCATAACTGGGTTGTAATTCCATCTATAAATCCCTGATATTTCACTAATAAACCTGCCTCTGACAGGGGAACTACTCAATCTTGTGCTTATTTTTAAAAGGTTCTCTGTTAAAATGTGCATTCACTCAAAGCATTTCATTGAACATTTTGCCAAGAGTGTTTTGTTGTGGTCAGAAAAAGTGTTGTGCTGCTCTTATGTTTCAAATTTTTAAAATACTTTTTATTTTTAGTTCACCTAAATGCTTAGCTGCTTTCGTGATGTGTGTGTAAAAGTGCTTTAATGGGAATTTTTTTCTAAGTTTTGAGTTTGCCTAAAAGAGAATATGCATAAGTTGTGTATGTTCTGTAGGAGTGTAGGAGTTAAATACAACATTTTTGGATATATAGCCTGAATTTCCATGAAATCTCCCCCTACATGATTAGCACAGAGTGTGTTTGCCCAGATTTAAGGAACACAATTTGCAGTACGATATGGGAGACCTTTCACTTAGTGAAAATCTTTTTTTACTTGCACTGTTTAATTCCTACTCCAGGGCTGTGCTATTGACCATAATATTTTAATGCATTTAAATATGTTCAAAGTTTTAATACATTTAAAACTTCAGGACTGCTGCATTTTTAATTAACTTAAACATTTAATGCATTTTTAAAAAAAAATGTTTAAAATTTTAATACATTTAAATTGGTTTAAAGTTGATACAAATTGCAGGTTTTTAGTCAACAGAACACCTATTTCTTACATGATAAATGTTCTCCATGCCTTCCTTAGCATGACAATTAATAAATAATAACACCAGCAAGCTTTCCTATCCTGTCTTGAACTGACAGTACATTTCAGGCATCTGCTCCTTGTACATCTGGCTTTAATTTTGGTTCTCTGGAGCATTTTGCTGGGTTTTTTTCCCCAGCTGGCTCTTTCTGTGCAGCTTGGGCAGCAGGCTGTGATGCCCCCGGCTGGGGGGAACGAGGGGAGCTGTGGGAAACTCCCCTGTCAGCACTGAGCCCTGCTTCCCTGGACCTGTTCACCTGGGGAGCTGCCTGAGCTGATGGAAGCTCTCCATTTCTGTTTTCCACATCACTCAGGCTCCTTTCTGCAGAGCTCAGCTTCTAAACTCGACCCTTGCTCGCCCTGCAGTGGGGTTTAATGGCTTAACACAGAGGCAGCCTGAGCATCCTGGGGCTGTTCATCAGGCTGCAGGCGTGGAACTGGGGGCAAAAAATAATTTTTTGGAATAATTTCCAAATCACAGCGTGGCTGGGCTGCCCAGGACTGTTCATATCAATGCATCCCTAAACCCAACTGCTTTGCTCCCCACGTGCTCCAGACTCACCCTGCAAAGGGTGAATCTGTGCAGATGTAAAGATGCTTTCCCTCTAAAATTTCTAATTCAAAGTTTTCTCATCCTGATTCACAACTTTGCTGATATGCTCCACTCACTTCTCTCTGCAATTCTCTGTAATTCTCATTTCTCTCTGGAATAAGACACAAGTGTAAATATACTTTTCTTTGCATTTCAATTCCTGAATTACTTGGATACCTTACGGCACTTCCTGCTTTTATCAGGATGAAAGAAGATTATAAAACACACACCAGAAATAAAATTTTCACTTGGTTTTCTGATTAAAAAACAAGAAGGGGTAGAAGTTGCAATCCAAGAGGGTCATAAAGAGCTTTAGAAAAAAAAATTAAATCTGTAGCAGAGTTCCTATATTTGAATATGAATTTAAAGGTCAGGTATGGTGCCAGCAGGTCATTATGTCTGTGTTATTTTACTTCAGTAATGTTATATTTCAAGTTTCTGTCTCTCACAAAAAGTGTGGTATCTGTAGTTTCTGTGACAAGTTCTTGCAGTCAATGAATGAGGCCTCTTTGACTTTTCCAAAATCCCTTTTCTGTGTCCCAAACAATCCTAATGAATGAAAAAAAAAAAGGATTCATGCTAGTAAAATACTCAGAGAAAATACAGACAACCCAATTTTATCATTTCTGCACTTATCTGAAGTTTCTTCCTGAACATTTTTCAGTATTTCTTGAGGAACAAGGCTTAGCTGCAGAATAAGCAGCTGGTATTAAAAAGGAACTTTGTGCTTTTCCTAATTTGGAAGAAAATTCAGAATTTTCAGTGTGCTTTTCTATTAAAAATATCCTGCTTGTTTCTGATTCTGCATTATATTATGCAGTATATTTGATGCTGAAACAATAACATATGAAGAGCCAAATAAAAACCCCAAGCAAAACAGAAAAAGCCAGCTACAACAATATTGTAACAGCAAATTCTGTAACTTGGCAGTTTTTCTCTGTCAGCCAAGTATTATTCAGAATGTAATTTTATTTGGTGTTATGAAAACTTCCTAAAGAAATCATTACTGATGGGTAGCCCAAAATTAATATTTGAGACTTTTCTGTGACTGTGAGCTTTTTTGTTTTCCTTCATGTTTTTAATCTGGTGCATTTCTGGAGAAATTAATTTTGACAGATTCAGGCCTGCCCTGGAATTTCTTTCTTAAGAGATTAAGAGATTAATTTGTTTTCTTTCAGGAGGTGGGTTGTTTTTTTTCTTTTTGAGTTTTCTCATGATGTCAATTAGTGTCATCATTTTTCTTCATTTATCAAGTAATGTTTCCTGGCTCTTTGAACAATGGTGATTTTTTTTTTTTCTGCTGATGCCTTCTGCTGCTTTTGGAAGGGTTTAGAAATACCTGTAAAGTGGTGCCTCTGTGTGCTACCAAAACATGAGCTCCTTGCCTTTCCCTGATACCTTCAATGATAATTTCAATTATCATTAATTATATTCAAATGATCTTCCTGGGACTGACGTCAGAGGGTGATGTGCTCAAATACTCCTGTTTCATGAGATATCTGAATCAATGTGTGTTTGTCCCTTCAGGCCAGGGAGGGGCTTGTGCAGACATTTATTTCTTTGGAGGGAAGGACAGTTGGTTAGTATCCAGTTATCATTTTTGTTTGAAATATCAAATATATGGGAAAAAAAACCCACTGAAAGAAATTGAATAATGACATTTGGGTTAGCAACAGGTTTTGTTGGTTTTTTTTTTTTATGGGTTTTTCATAGGGTTATTTTTTGATATCTCTTCACAAGGTCAGGCACTACTTTAATTAACATTAAGGGTTATTTTTTTTAACTGAATTGCTGTCTTAGTATCAAAACATTGATAGAGTTTAAATCTCCATGTAAAATGTCACAGTCAATCTCCTGTAACTATAAAATGGAAAGTGCCAATAGGAATAAATTTATTATCTCCTCACCTTTTATGTGAGGGGAAGAGGCTTTGCAAGAAAAAATCCTGGAGCAGCATTAAAGTGCACTCTGTTCTTCAGGAAGCTTCTGCAGACAATAACTGCTGGCTGCTTTTCCTCTTTGTGAGCAGTATTGATCCGTGGAGGTGATCAACATCAGCCCTTCTCTCCCAGGGGGGCTCTGGGCTTTTTGGGCTTTTCTCTTTTAATAAAAGGAGTTATTTTTCATAAGAATGCAGCTGCAGTCCAGTTGCAGAGGTGCTCTGCTCTTCTCCATGCCTCATTTCCATTGCCCTCGTTAGATCAGCACCTCAGCAAGGAGTACTGGAGCTGAGGAGGTAATGCTTTCATTTGTGCTGGGGGGGTAATTGATGTTAAATTGTACTTTATTGAAGACTTGAGAGTAATTTAAGCTAATAATGAACACAGCACACCAAAATTTTGAAGGGAACTGCTAGACTGAAACTGTAAAATTCTTTTGGGGAAGCTGGTCTCTTCTAGAGAGAGTTCCAAATTCTGTTGACTCTTCTTCCTTTGGAGAAAAATTCTCCAGTAAAGGAGAAGTAATGAAATTCAGGGATTAAATCTCTTCCATTCCAATATATTTTGTCACAAAGAAGAATGAATAGACTGTTCAAAATGCATTCTGTTATTCTCATGTGATGAATAAGAAATTACACAACACAGACAAACACACTGATGAACTTCTTTAATTCTAATTAAGACCATAAATTCTACAATGTGCATCTCAGTCCAAGAGTATATGAGTGCTTATTCAAATAAAATAAAATTTTTTAAAATAGGAAAGTTTGCTGCTGGCCAAATCAGTGCCAGATTTCAATAAACACCAATTGTTTCAGCCTTGCCCAGAGGTGCTGTGAATGTCTTGGGGCACCCCCTCAAATGTTAATTAAGTTACTTCATTAGGGATCAATGTGCTCTGCTCATCCAGGAGCCTGTGAAATGTTGTCCACCAGAATATTTTCATTGTTAACCATGTTTGCATGCTCCTGACAATCCAGATTTCCTCTGGAAACATCTCCTGGACTTCTCTGAGGGCATTTCTGTCAGGGTGAGCCCATGCGGGCAATCATCACATCCCCCAAGTACCTTGGTGCTCTGTTATTGCCACCAGCTGATTCTCACCCCAAAACCCCTCTGCACAAGCAGCAGTGGCTTCTTCTCAGCTTTGGAACCAATTTTCCTGTAAATATGGGTGGAATATAGGAAATATATAGGAATATAGGAAATGGTAATAAATGAAGTCGACTGAAATGTGAAGAGCTGCTGGAAAATCCTGTGGCTTTAGCACAGACTCTCTTCAATGCCAGCAGTTGCTAAGTCACAGAGGAAATTAAGCACCACAAATTTTAAGAACAGAACATCAATTTTAAGACATGCTCCTATGTGGAAATCTCATATGGAAAACTGTTTGTGAGCAACTTCTCAGCTGAAATTTTCACCCTGGCTCAGGGTTCCTTCCTTTGTGAACCACGAAATAATTTTACCAGAGTGAGTGTTTAAAGATTTGCATCCATGTTGCTGCTGAGTTTTGGTTGACACTAATTTATAAAACAGGCAGATTTGAGAGCCTTTAAAATGAATATTAACCTAGCTCTTACTGGCCTGAGCTCTCCTTATGTTTGAATATTTTCCTGGTGTTTGCACTTTAATGAACATCTCTGCAAAGTGCTGGTGTTTCCTTTCCCTCGCTGCAGTTCAGGTTCTCCTGAAGTTTCCTTTTTCCAACACTTTTTTGGAACACATAAAAACCTGGTTCCCAGCTGAAATCTGCCATGCAGAATAGTTGTTTTTATGGAACTGGCTGGAGTCCTGGAGAAACCACCTGATATCTTCAGAGTGATAAAAATTAATGACCAATTCTGTAATTAAAACCCAGCTTTGATTCCAAGATGAGCCACTTTGTGTCTGAGAAGATAAGGATTGGTTCTATCTTATCTCTTCAGTGATAATTTCTCCTTAGCAGTGACTTCTCTTACTTGATTTAAGGTCAAATTAGCTGGAAAGTAAAATCTTGTAAATTGTAAATTAAAGTTGTGCCTGACCTCAGGAAGAGACATCAGAAAAGTCTGCATTGTTACACATGTAATAAAAAATTAGCCAAGAGAAAAGTGTCTCCCTTTTAAGCTTGGAGATCATAACATTAAAAAAAAAGAAGGAAGTTTTAGGATGAGTTTCTGTTTTCGTGGTCTCTCAACCTTTAAAAACCCCACTCTAGGTATTCAATAATGTGCTTTAAATGAGTGCTGAGTCACTGAATTTTGCAGTGTTGAGTCCGGGACACCAAAGCTTTTCCTGCATGCGATATTTCACGAAGCAAAAGCTGCTCGTGAGTTACTGAGTTTGTTATTTTCATATACAAGAAAACTTTTTGTTATCCTACGGGTGTGGTGATGCTTTTTAGTCATTTAATTGTTACACAGCAACCTTAAAAGAATTCCACTTTACTGGATAAATAGGAGTGGTTTTGGTAAATAAAAAAGGCGAATCTAACAACAGGACTTTTAAAAAGTTAGGCTGAGCTGCAAGCCCTGGTAGGAGGGAAATTCCTGGCTAAAATGTGATAGGATCAGCTCCCAGAGCTGATTTGAAGTCTCTGTGTAGCAGTTCTGCTGCCATCTCTGTGCAGGAGGATGTATGTGCAGATGTTGTCTGATTATTGTAAAATATGTGTAAAATATTGTAAAATGGCCATTTAATGGCACAGGACTCTCTAAGACAAGAGGGGAATTGGCTCTATCCCAGTAAAAACACAAAAGTAAATGGAATAAAATTGATCTAATTAGAATGACCTTAAAGCTGTGAGATTATGGAAACAAATTTGGAATAAAACTCTACATGTGCAAGTCCATCAGTACTTTGTCATCTGAAGGTTAGGGTTCTGTTGAAGCACTTGTTCTATACAAAATAATCTCCTGTAATTGTAAAGTACTGACTCAAGCCCACCAGGCAATGAATTTAATCCCCTGCAAGTCAAGTGTTAAATCCAATAGGTTTGTCAACAAATACAAAAAATCCATGGTTAGGAAATAGGTACGAACTGTGATTTAGGTGGAGATAAGTGCTTAGAGGCTTGTTTATTTTTTGGGAACTAAAGAAAGTCAGTCACAGAAATAGAGAAGGGAGGCACAAGTAAACCTGTAAAGAATTAAGCAACCACTTTGCAGCCTCTCAGGGGGATAGGGGTTAAGAGATACGGTTTTAAAAGTCTTTATGTTGTTGAAAAGTTTATTTGTCTAATGTCTACTGAGACAGCGTGCCAACAACAGCAAACCCAATGCAAGTTAGAAAGAGAAAACTCCTACTGGAAGAGAATATGAAGGCATAACAAAGCTGTTTAGAAATATTACAGTGCAGCAGCTGGTTTTGCTAATGCTTCTTGGTTATTTAAAAAAAAAAATCATCTAAGTCCTAATTTCCTTTGTCTTCTCACTCTGAGTAGCTGCAGTGTGTGAAGCTTGCTGGCCCATGACTCATTCTACCCACTCCTGCTATTTCTTTGAATAGCCCTTGTAAAAACATGCATTTTGTGTTAGTTGTCTTAGCTGGCAAAGGAGGAGGCTTTTTTTTCTCTCTGGGTGAGTGATTTATGTGTGCTAATCTCTGGATCTGCCTTTGCCACACATGGTGCCTATGAAAACACTGCTGGTGCTGTACCTGGGATTGCTGTGCTCACCTTTCTGCAAGAGTAACTCAGGCACTAAAACTCGTTTCATCTCTTCCTCCACAGGCAATAATCTCATATCTAAGAAATTCTGATACCTTGGGCTTCTTTGCAGGGACAGGCAGTCATGAAACTGAGGTTGGATTTTAATTCTTACAAGAATTAAAATGGTAATGGGCAAAGATGCAAATTCGAAATAGGATGTTATTTCCAGCTCCTAAAAGAAACTTCTTTGCATTTGATACTTCTGCTTTCTGGATTTAATCTATATTTTAGTATTTGGATCAAATTGTTGAATGTATTTAATATGCAATTTAATATGGTTTGCTTTGTAGATTATGCCTGCAGAATATGTTTGGATTGCTCAACAAAGTAAAATCTTGATTATAGCCAAACATGTTGATAAGGTTCAAGGAGCTGACTGTGACTTTTCTTTTTATACAGTGGAAATGAGATGGTTATGGGAGATTGGGAGAAAGGAAGTGATGCTGTTAAATATCATTTTAGTTAAGTTGAGGCATGAAGGTCACAAAGGTTTCTGCTAAGTGAGGTTCAATTCAAGCAAGGTTGGTCAGTGGTAACATCCCTTTATGTAATAGCTGCTGGAGGATGCTGCAGGAGTTTTCAGGACAATACAAGGAAAAAGGTCAGTGTGTTTGGAAAATTGCTAGGATTTAAGCTCACTTATGAAGTAAAAGAATGTTGCTTTCATTAAGTAATTTCTAAATTGAAGAATAAATGTTTTGATAGTGTCCTCTGCATTCGAAGGGAAATGCTATTCCCAGTTCTAGCACAACGTCTGCAATCCTTCCTTCTGGTGAGATTTTTTTTTTAATTCTTCTGTTGAAAAGCCAAGAAAAAGAGCTTATGGCAGAGAAAACTGCCTATAGAATAGACTGCCTGTTTGGGATTGTTATTTTAATGTGAAGGGATGAGGTAATAGAGCACAGCAATAATCAGCAAGCTGCAATCTTTGACTCCAGCATCAACAACTCCACAGGCCTGATCTTATTGGACTTTTTTTTAAATTTGGGAGGGGGGGGGAGGGGCTCTGATTAGCATATCTGTTTCAGGAAGAGTATCAAGAGTTCTCTAATTTCATATTTAAATCTGGGAACTGATTAATACTGGAGGCATGCAGAGAGCTATAACATGAAGGCTGTTGTTACTATAGTGAGATGCTATTACAGACATCACAAGACTTGTTATACAAGGAAACATGATTACTTTGGATTAAAGGAGTTGCCAAAGGCTTGAAGGATTTATTGGTGCTGCTGCTTGGAGTTATATATAACTTCATTATTTTGTTGAAAACATTGAGATCTAGAATTAACGAAGCACAGTAAATGCTGCTGAAATGAATCAGCAGGTTTGACAGCTTTGAACTGACACTGAGCCACTGATGAATTTTATTGGGAGCATTCTTTAGGCCTCCAGATCACTGGATAATGTACAGAAATGAACAAACCCAGCTTCTGCACGGAGAAATGAAGGTTAATGAGTGCAGTGAGGTGCACAGGGTTGATGTGATCAAGATCATATTTCTGAAATGACTTGTAATCCCTGAGCTTGTGGGGGAGGAGATGGCCTGAGCTGCTGGGGATGGGCTGGATCTCTGGGATCAGACATTCTGGGAGCACTGGGGATCTGCAGAGCTGGGAGCAAGGATGAGTGACAGCAGTAGGCATGTGGGTCTGAGCAAGGCAAGGGTATAGGTTTCTCTGGGTCTGGATTGAAGGCACTTGAGACAGTAGCTCATGTTGGCACTCAGGTGTTTATTATTTCTTATCAGTAAAACAGTCTCACTGCTCTGAGTTCTGCAGCTTTTCATTAGAAGGCACAAAATGGCCAACAATCTCTTGTTCCAAGGTCTTTTAAGACTAAACTATCCAATTAAGAACCGACACCTAGATTATTTTCCCTTTTAACCCAATAACTGATCCCAAAGAGCTGCAATGGGGACTTTTCTGCCCAATTACAAAATGCCACCCAAACCCATGGAGAAGAAGGAAGAAGAAGCATGAAGAAGAAACCCAGGACAACACCCTGTGCCCTCCATCCAGCTTCCATCTACAACATACTAAAAATCCCAAAACCTCAATTCCTCTAAGAGTGATACACCCACACTACTCTCTATAATCCATTTCATACTATTGTGGATTCCTGAAGTCTTGGAAACGTTCTCCATGACTGAGGGTAAAAGTCAGTGGTGCCCTGGGGGTCAGGGTACCCCAGAGCAGGCAGAGAAATATTCCCAGTGCCCTGGGCTTCCACACAAGAAGAAATGGGGAATCATGGCTTTAGAAACAAAGGAATTAAATTAGCTTTTTTTTCCTGCAAAACTTGGTCACAGGTGATGAAATTAGAGGGAAAATGCAGATTGAAACAGCTCTGCAGTGTGCTGGGCTGCTGCAAGGGCTCTTTTCTGTGTGAGCTAGGAGTTCAGTGCATCTCACATCCACTGCATCATTTCATTAATCTCAGCTGGATAAAACTGGCAGCATTTTGACATTGCTTCCCCAACCCAGCTCAGAGAGTGCTGGGAGATCCAGAAATGCTTTCTAGACAGCTGCATTCCGTTCCTGTCTGTGCAGTCTGCAGCACTGCCGAGATGTTTCAAAAGGATTATTACTTTAACAGATGATTAATTGCAAATTATTTATTGCTTTCTTAAAATTAGCTCAGCAGTCATCATTTGCTCTTGATACCACGATGCAGAATTAGTGCTGTGGGAATTAATGTGAGTCTGAATGAAAAATGAGCCATAATCAATGATGAAAGGTTTTTAAGTTTTGAAATAAGTCTTACAACATTAATCCCTTACAAGCAATACTATAAAGAGAAAATATGTAATGGCAGAAATTGTTCTTGAGCTCCCTTTGACTCTCCCTCTGTAATGTGACTCAGGAATTTAGTTATGTAAAAATATGACTAAGTCCCTTTTGCCTTTGAGGTACAGCCCTGGGTGCAATGCACTATGAGATTGGATTTCAGTCAATTGGATAACTTCTTCCCCAGTCTTTTTAACTTTGAATTTGGGACAAAACTACATCAAAAGCTGGAATAGCTTCCTCATCTAACTGTTCCATGGCTGAGTGCAGTTTTTTTTTTCTCTTCAGATAGTGTCTGATTACTAAATTAAGCTCTCAGCATCAATAAATCTTTTCCCTGCCGAGCAAAACCTGTAATTTTTCATACCTGTTGTCTTTTGAACCTTTTGAAATATCTCTCTGGGGGCTGTGGAGCAGCTCCCAGGGCAGGTACAGCAGACAGAGAGCACAAAGGAATCCAGGTGCACGTTGTGCTTTGCTGGGCTGACAAGCTGGACACATTCCAGAGGAATTGCAGGAGCTGGGTGAGCTCTAGGAGCACGTTGGGGTTATGGGGTTTACAGAGAGAGGAGCCCAGTGAAAAACTAAATGAGGGGTTTTTCAGGAGACCCATACCCCATGTGGTGTGACCCATGTGGGACTCACCAGGGCACTGCTATTCCCAGCAAACAGCTGGGGAAGCACAGAGATCATTCCTGGTCCTGCAGGGATCATTCCTGATTGTGCAGGGATCATTCCTGGTCCTGCACACATCATTCCTGGTCCTGCAGAGATCATTCCTGGTCCTGCAGGAGCACAGCTTGGAAGCCAGCCCAGGCCAGCCTGGTGCTGGGATGTGTTTCTCACCCTCTGGAGGCGAATCAGAGTCTGCAGAGCAGCTGTGTGAAAGGCTGTCCTGCTCTGAAGTGTTGCCTTGCAGAGCCCATTGGCCAAGTGGCACTGGAATATTTTCATTTAGGGCTTCTCATTTCATGCTATGAGGGGCATCACAGAATCAAAACCTTCAAATGAAAAAATCTGTTTGTTCTGGATGTCAAAGAGTTGGAGGGCAGAAGGGAAGAATGAAAATAATCTCTTGCCCAGATTATAAATTAGTGGCAACTAGAAAAAAATCTGTTGGTCCACAAAACCCAGCAGCTGGGATTTCTCCAGCCCTGCAAGCCCTCACCCATTTTTCTCTTTGTCTGCCACCCAAAGGTATTTTTAAAGCTGAATGAAGACAGCTCTCATTCTTTATTGTGCTTATATTGCCATAGTCACAGATGTTACTGCTATGCAAACCACTGGTATTATTTTTGCTCTTAAGTACTTTCCTGGTTTCCCTTTTGCTGTGACAATTTTGTCATTGTTGCTGGGAGCTGGAGCTATTTCATTCATGGGTCACAAATGTTTTCTGTTAAGCATTCAAAACCTCCCATCCTCCTATTGTGCTCTTCCAGTTTACTATGAAGTGCTCCAGCCCCATCCAACAGAGTTTGCTTTAATCCTTCTTCCCTTCCTGTTATTTTTAACATTTTCTCAGTTTTGCTTTAGTTACCCAAGATGTATCATTGCTGTGAATTGAGTGATGAAATTCTCCTGTCTCATTCACTCACTGCAATCCCATCTTTTGCTTCCTTTGGATTTCCCAGCATCCCAGCACTTCTGCCCTCACGTCCTCTGTGCTCCATAATTTCTGTTTGCTTCACACCTGCTTGCATTGGCTTTGGATGTCTCCTTTGCAACCTCTGGATGCTGGACTTAAATAAAATTGTTCATCTTCTTATCTTCCAGATTTGTAGACTTAGTTCAGGTTATTTCATGGTAAACTCTCAGAATCAACACTTGCAGCTTCCTGTTATTTTTGTATTCTTTTGTTCTAATGCTATTTGTAAACTAATATAGCTCCTAAATATATATTATATAAATATATATTTTAAGCTGCTATAGGAATACTTCTAAACAATTTACTTTTCAATCATGGACTTGGTTTTTTAGCAGAATGTTATAAAAAGTGCTGCTCATTACTGGCCCTTTCTTGCACTTTTCCTGAGCCTTGTCATGTTAAAAAAACCCCATAATTTTTCTTCAGTCTTTCTGTTCTTTCACAATAATCTGGTTGAGTAATGCAGCATTTATTCAGTTTATGCTTGCAAACACTTCCAGTTTAAACTGCTACTGGACAAATGAATTACATCAGTAATACTGTGGTGCTGTTAACTGATTTATACCTAATTTTTATACTTTGCTTGTTTGCATTTAAACATTTAAATTTCTTCTGTACAAAGACTAGATTTAAGGTTAGGCTCAGGCCCTGTCTTTTATTCTCTTTGTTCCTTTAGTGAGAGGTGCCTTGCCCAGCATTTATTCTGTTCTCCCCATAAAGTCAATTTAATATTCTGGTTGATTTTCCATTCTTCTTGTACAAACATGCACCTTCCAATATTTGCATCCCCGTTGAGCAATAAGAAATTGTCAGTACCTGTTTTTCCTGCCTGTTGAGTATCAGGTGTAATTTACCAGGCATTTTTGGGAAATATTCCTTCAGCCCGTTGCCCCTTGTCAGCAGCCTCCCTCAGCCCTGTGTGCCTGGGGAATTATTCCAATGCACAGCTCTTGCCAAGGCCTGTTACCTCCACATTTGACAATTAAACAGCAAAAGTTACACTTTAAACCCTAACATTTATATATATAAAAAAAAGCTTTTTTTAAATCTTGTTTTTCTTCTATCTTCTTCACGCCTGAAACTAATGTAATTTCTTGGAAATTTAAGGCTGTCCACAGGATACTGATGGCCTCAGATACCTTTTTTTAAAAAAAAAAATATTATATTTCCATTGTCAGAATGAGATGTGTGCCCTCATTCAGACAAGACTAAGTCCATCTGTTTCTGCCTCTATTTTTTCTGTCAGGATTTTTCATTTTTTAGTCTGGATTTTCACTGGAGGTTTTGCTGTTATTTCACCCCAATTCCATGGAAAGAGTGGAGCCCAAGGAAAAGCTGGGCAGAACCTCTTGTGGTGCAGCTTTTGTAGCAAAGCTGCTGTGGGCCCTTGTTTTGTGTGTTTTTATTTCAAAAATAAAAACACGTCAGAGCATGCTGACATCACCAACAGTTCCCAAATTTGTTTTCACCCCCTCACACAAACAAAAAGGAGAAGGAGCCCCTTCTATTCCCATTTTTTTGTCCAGCTCAGGTCTCTCCATAGCTTTTTATTGAGCAGAAAAACCAAGGAAGTGAAAATCAGAGAGAAGTTTGTCATCCTTGTTCTCACCATCAACTCCAGCACGCTGAAAGTCGAATTTTTATCCCTGGCAGTTGAGTAACTCTTCACAGAAAAATACTGGAAGTTCTTGGAATTACAAACATGTCAGGCCACCGGCCAAGCTTTCCCTGGCCAGGCAGTGACAAAAGCTGCCAGTGGATCTGAGTTTTATGTGGGATTTTTTTTTCTGCTGTTCTCTCTGAGATCATCAAAACTTATTGCAGCAAGGATTCAATATTGGATTTTAATCATTGTTCCAGAGTTTAAATGGGAATTCTCGCTTACGGAGCAGCCATCGGATCCTAGCTGAAGCTGTTCATCTGGAAATTTTAAATTAAGTTTTATCCCAGTGCATTAGTAATTTTAGCAGAATGTTCTAATCCAAAATGAAAATCAGATGTTCTTCATGGAACTAGGGAAGTCCAGACAATGGGTATTGTGTTTAGGTTACAAGACTTGTGGTCTTCCTTTCTTTTAATTTTATTTTCGTTGTTTACATTGCAGACAAGTCTTTGTTCATTTTAAGGAGTAAAGCTATTCATTTAAAAGCAGTATTTTTTTAAAAGTTTGTGTCCAAAAATATTTCTCTTGAACTATATAAAAAATTGGATTTTCTGGAAATTCATTGCCCTCATGAATGGACTCATGGTGAGTGAGGAATTTTTATGATCCCTTAAAAAAACAATTGCAGGCATTCCACAAATAAACAATACATTGATTTGGGGGGGCATTTTAATGGCTATTTTATAATTATTTGTTCTCCAGTGTTTATTTCAGTATGGTATGTTGTAATTTTTAACTGAGTTATCCTAAGAATTCCCTTGTACAGCAGAGAGCAGAGCTTTGGAGCAGGAGCCAATTCCCAAGTGCAGACCCAGGCCTGACTCCGATATTTCACTGCTTTATTGGAGTCCTGCAGGAAGAGCTGGAATAGCTCAGGCCAGATGCTTTCAGCTTCTTTTTGCATCTTCTTGTGGCAATTTTGATCTCTTTTCCTCAATTAGATTTTCCTGCCGTTGTCTCTCATTAATAAATTTCACGTGTGATTTTTCTTTTGTTTGTTTTTTATCCTTTCAGGGCTGTTTTTGCTGAATAGTTGCCCACAGCCACATCTCCACTGGATTTGCCTTTTCCTGTGTGTAAACCCTTGTGAGTGGCAGTTCTGATTTTCCTGGCACAAGAACCAGTGCCCAGTTTGTGTCCACAGCAGCACAAACCCTGACATTGCACAAGAGCCTTGTTGGAAAAATGGGGATAAGGGGGACTGAGCAATCCTGGGCTGCTCCTTGTCCCACAGGGAGCAGCAGCTCCATCGTTGTTGCTTTTGGACAGGATTTTCTTTGTACTGCTCCATCTGCAGATAATCCAGGAGCTGCTGGTGCCACCAGCAGCACAGTTTGTGACTCAGCTCACACTCACTTGCTGCAGTATTTTTTTCTGATTTTGAGTTGTGTCAATAATATTTTATTCACCCTGAGAGAGCTCAGAGAGAAAATGATAACATTTAGAAAATGAAAGATCTTGTACAGCCAGGATGAACCAGGGGTTTCAGATGTTTGGGTCTTATTTTCCTTTTTGTCAAACCTCTGTATGTGTCACTTAGGTTCTCAGCAAGTTTTTGCTCAACTTCTATAATCCATGAGGTAGAAATGTTGTTGTTTTTTACAGGAGAAAAAGCAGATTAACTGGCAGCTTTTGTGCTTGCAGCAGCCCTTGGTGTGTGTTTGGGAGCAGAGGGAACTGAAGTTCCTTCTGTGTGTGCACAGAAGTACCACAAAATATAAATATGGACAGCAGTGCCATCAGTGATCAGACCTTGTCACTCCTTCCTCGTTCCAGGCAGCCTGGCAGACTTTCAAAGCTTGCTGCTGTCAGAAAATCATGAAACAGAAAAAAACACAAATCAAAGATGCCGTGATCTCCTTCCAGCTCTGTGAGAGCAGAAAGTCCCTGTGTCAGAAAGCAGAACGCTTCTGTTTCCCAGAGCTGCCAGGGCTGCTCTGCTGTTCAGGGGCTCAGGCAGGAGCAGGATGCTGTGGAGCAACATTATTCCCTGGGATTTGCCCACTCCCAACACAGTCCCTTATTTTTCTGCCTGAATCAGTATTTCTGACTGGGACAAAGTGATTTATGAGCTCAGCACCAGCTTCGCCTCAGCAAACAGATCAAAGGAATGGATGTAAACATCAGAGCAAGGTGCCCAAAATGGGCTGGTCTGGGGTGTTTTTGGAAGGTGAAATGAAGCTGGGTCTGTGCAAGTTCAAACTTGGCAGGACTCTGTGATTTCTAATTAATTGATGAATTTCACAGAGGTTTTATTTCATCAACATAAAAACTCTTTGCAAAAGACAAATGTTTTTCTTGTAGAGGAGCTGAGCAATCAACTTCTTTGTGTACCTCTCCACGCTGGGGTTCCTACAAAACCCCCAGCAGCAAAAAGAGTCATTGAAAAGCAGAGCCTCTTGCTGCTTTATTGCCCTACTAAAAATTGGTATTTGTACTTTTTAAGAACAATTGGAGAGTCAGTTTTAGTCAGCTGTATCTTAAAGCTGCAAATCTGAAATAACTTGTCATTTATTTTGCTAATTCCTTGAAAATTTTTTTTGTTTAACTGTCCCAACAGTTCTGCCTGCAGAGATTTCTTGCTGCTTTCTTTTATGATAGAAAAGCTAGTGGGTAAAGTGAATTATCACAGAGAAAGCAACATATTCACATTGGATTTCCCTCTGAGTTCTTCCCAACACAAAATGAACGTGCAGCCTCTGTTTGAAATAATTAGTCGTGGTTTACTGGGGGAATTTTGGGACTTTCATGTTGCACTAGCTTTTGATGAAAATTTCCCTGCACTGCCTTATTTAATTCTGGCCATCTGGATTAAAAGGCTCTCTTAATCTTAACTACAGATTGTAACTCTTTCTTTTGGAGTGTGCTGCCATAAAATTCGGGCAGCTTTCCAGCTTTCTTCATTAAAGCTTTCTTTATGATGGTTTGTCAGCCATTAAATGATTGTTATGCACAGTGGGCACTTGGTTATAATTTGCTGGAGCTGGGAATCAGTTACAGCAGTGATGCAGTTCTGTAATTAAAAGAAAGCATGTTTATACCTGCTAGCATCTCCTGAGAGCTGCTGAGGGTGAGGAGAAAGCAGACTTGAAAGGCAACAATTTCTGCTAATAAGACATTGAAGGGCTCTAAATCTGCCAGGGTTTTGTGCTGTGCTGTGGAAGTGGGATTTTTTTTTCCATAATAACTGGGTTTGAACCAAAATCTGTGGTTTGTGACAGGGATAAAAGGGCAGCTTGAGTTGTCATAAATCTCCTCAGAAAATCTTTGATTTTTTTGTTTGAGGTTAGAAAGAAATGTGAATTTCTTGCAGAAAAGGAGCAATTGGGGATCCTCAGATCCTTTCTGTGTTTTGTTCTGCTCTTGTAGTTTTTTTTATCAGGGAGCTCAATCTCACTCTGTTTTTTCACCTGTAAAGTTCTAAAAAATTGTGAGAAAATTGCTAGCTTTAAAATTATTTTAAAAGGGAGTTTTTCATGGGTGTTTGTGCCATTTACTTTTATATTTTGGCTGTTGGGAAGTTGAAAGAAATAAATGTAAGTTTGTCCAAGCTGCACAGTTGAGCTCTTATGGGCAAGGGTGGCATAGCTGATGGTGTAATTTAATCTGATTTTAGCAGTATTTTATGGATAACCTAAGGCAGATACACGATCATTTAATAAATGTCAGAAAATATTTCTTTAGAACGTTGAAGTTACGTAGCAGCTTTGTAACACTTTTTTTCCTGAACTTGTGTCTCCTAAAATTCCATCTTTGAGATACCTTCTAGTAAATCTGCACCTGGAAAACTTTCCTGGGAGCTGAATTTGTGCACGTTTGGTGAGATGAAGCTGCTAAATGAAATAATTTCATTTTCAATTTTACAAGCATCTGTTTGGCTGGAAACAATGTTCTGCCCCAGCTGAGAACTCGAGAGGTGCAAACGTTGTGTGTGCAACAAATCCCTGTCTTGCAATTCAGTGCTGGTCTGCAGGAGCTGTGCATACAGGAGGTCAGAAATTTGCTTTTTAACATATCTCAAATTGGAGCTCCCAAATTAGTAATTAAAACATTTCTAATGGACTAAAATAGATGATAATGTGGGTTGTGGACTAAGCAAGATGGTGCAAAAATCAAGAAAGCTGCAGAATTTGAGTGCTCTCTCCCACAATTGTAATCAGAATTCTAACAGCAATTCTAATCAATAAAACCAGTTCTAATCAGAGTTGTTGATGATTTAATCAGGAGTTTTCAGTCTTGTTAAACAAATGAGGAACACGGACTGGAATAAAACCAGGACTTTATTAAGGACTTAAATTCTGCCTTTCCTCAGCACGGGAACCCTGATGTTCTGGTGGACACACAATTGAGATGTTCAGGTCTTCTGAGGAAAATCTTAATAACTTGGAAATCCAGAGTTACCTCGAAAACCCTTTCTTTTCCTTTTTATGAGTGTTTTTTTTTTTTAATTATTATTCAATACCTTTGCTGATTTTGGAAAAAGTAGAAGGCTTTTCTTGTGAATCTAATCTTCTCAGTGGCAAGCCCTTGCAGTGCCTTTGCCAAGAGTTTATTCCAAATGTGTTCAGTCCAGTTTTCTTTTCACATATGTGAAATAACATCTTGGCAAGTGGTAAACAAAATATAAACAGCAAAGAGACAGAGACCTGTGTTTTTTATTGAAGTGAAAAGATATATTTTATGAAATAATCCTTTCATTGAAGTGAGTAATTAAAGCTAGAATAAATCAGATCTTAGAAGAGATTGCACGGTAATTATGTAAGTTTTAAGAAAAAAGAGTTGATGGTAATGAAGTCTTTTCACTTGCCTGGGTTTTTCTTGGAAAAGGGCAAGGTCATGTGATGATGTAGCACAGTGTGTGAGAGCAGTTTGCTGCTGCAAATCCAAACATCCCAAAGTGATTTCCAGAGCCCAGATGTTTATCAGTTCTCTCTTGTGGAAGGGAGCAGGAAGGTTTATATTCCAGGTTTCTCAGTGGTGGAGCTCCTCCTTTGTCCAGGGGGACTGGGCTCTTGTGCTTGGCCCACAGAGAATTTATGGTTGAGGAGAGAAAATTCCTCCTGTGAGAGAAATTCTCCCTTCTCCCTGAGAATTGTGAGAAAAATTATCCCAAGAGGGTCAGGAAAAAAGATATGTGTGTGTGTATATATATATATATATATATATATATTATATAAAATAAATATATATATAAAATATAGCATATTATACCTGCTGGCATCTCCTGAGAGCTGCTGAGGATGAGGAGAAAACAGAGTTGGAAGGCAACAATTTCTGCTAATAAGACTGTTTTCCTGTTGTCTGGAATCAATCCAGGAGTGTCCCCAGAGCATTTATCTGACCCCAGAGATACTCTGAGGTGATTATTTTATTATTGGCTCAGTTTATCAGAGCATGGTACTAAAACCACCACATTTCTGGGTTTCATCCCTGTGTGGGCATTCACTTAAGAGTTGGATTTATATCATTACAACTAAAAATACCCACAAGATATTTTAATCACATATCTACTTGTCTCCTTTCACAGAATAACTAAGATTAATGAAGTTGATTTAAATACCTAGTCCTGCCAGATAACATGATCATTTCAGAGAAGGGAAAACCTAGAAAGCAAGGAAAACCTAGTTTAAAATAAATAAAAGTCAAAACAAAACCAAATGTTGATCTTTATTTGCTGTGTGATAGTTCTAGTTCCAAACAGAAAACCAATGACATTGAAATTGCATATTGTGAGTTGGGGATGCATTCTTTTACCATTTATTTTTATAATCCAGCAAAAGGGAGGCATTTTTCCAGTCACCATCTTTCTGTGCTTGGTTGGAAATGCAGCTGTACTTGATTGGACATGGGCAGCTTCAGTCTGACAGCAACACAACAAAAATTCACGGTGAATTAAATTGGACTTGGCTTCCTTTTAGCTCTGAAATGGATATGGCAATCTAGAATTGTAGCAAATAAGAAGAATGTTTTTATAGCTTGTATAGGAACCTGGTGCTAATCAAATATGTTAAGGGCACTCCTATGCAAATACTGGGAGATTTTGGAGGGTCTTTGCACAAAACCTGTACCACGAGCCCTTTTATGAAAGGGTTTTATTTCAAAAATCAGAAACAAAGAGTTACTGAGGGCTGTGGCTCTCAAAAGTGCTCATTCAGGTTTTCCTGTTGTAGTCATTGAGAAAACAGTCAGGGTTTAGGGCAAGGTCTTTTCATGATCACAACTCTCAATATGTTTTGGCATATTATTTTAAATTTTAAACTAGGCTTTGCTTGCTTTCTAGTTTTTCCCTTCTCTGAAATTAACATGTTATCTGGCAGGATTAGGTATTTAAATCAGCTTCATTAATCTTAGTTATTCTGTGAAAACAGTCAAGTAGATATGTGTTTAAAGTATCTTAAGTGTATTTTTCATCGTAATGATGTAAATCCAACGCTTAAATTAATTTATTCGTGCATATAGTTCTTTCCAAAGGGCAGGGAGATCCTGTTATTTGTATTTATATAGGTATCTGTAGTAACAATCAAATTCTGAGAAATTATCATTTCAATATATTGAGTGATATTTCTCTAATGTCATAGGGTGCAGTGACTTTGCAGCCCCTGTCCCATTGCAAGGGCCATTGTTGTGATAATATAAATCTGATTTTTTACTTGCAATAATATAAATCCAACTCTTAAATTAATTTATTCCTGCAGTTCTTTCTGAAGTGCACACATATCCTGTTATTTGTATTTATATAGGTATCTGTAGTAACAATCAAAGGCTGAGAAATTATCATTTCAATACATTTAGTGGTATTTCTCTAATGTCCTAAGGTGCAGTAACTTTGCTGCTTTGCAGTCTCATCGCAAGGGCTGTGCTTTGAACATTTCCAAACCATTTCCATATTTACAGAGAACTTTACAACATGCAGCTCTGTTTGATTCGTTCTGTGGAAGGGAATTAGAGGAGATAACATCTGATGTGGTGCTTGCAGTACAGTTGTGTCTTTTTGAAGGATTCATTTGAGAAGTGAAGCCTCTGGGGGATTTCTCAATATCTATCAGAATTTTCACACGCAGGCATCTTGAACTCCTTGAAGTTACTCAATTCCAGTCAATATCTTCAGGTTATAAATTAGTTCCTAATTAGCATGATGGAATTTTGACAGAAATTAATGAAGCCTTGAGAGCTCTTGCCTGCGTAGCAGACTTTTCCCAGCTGTCCTCCAGAACTTCTCTAGGGAAAATCAGGGAAATTCAGACTCAGCCAGAGTGCAGGTATGACAAAATGTGATTCCCAGTTGCATTGTCTCACACTTCAGCTCAGTTCTCCTGCCTGCAGTGTCCAAGGTTTCACACCATTCTCACATTCCCTTCTCCAAGGAGGAAGAGATACAAAGAAAAAAAAGGTATTTTCAGCAACTGGGACCCCAGTATTCCAACTTCTCCTTCAGTTCACTGAGAAATGCTTTTCTTTGGGGAAATCTGGCACATTTTGCTACCTAGGAGAGAAAAGAAGCCACTTTAGCAGTGAAGAAGGAGGTGACAAATTCACTTTGGTATTTATCTTGGTTGTGCTTGGTTGCTACAGAAAGGAATTGAAAAATCAAAATATAAAAGCTCTGTTGAAAGTGGCTGAAATCTATTTTTCTCTATTCAACAGTCAAATGTATTAAAATTCCCATGCATTAAAATGCTCATCTTCAGATATTTTGGGGTTTTTGTGGGATAAAAATAACCCTAATTGCAGATTTGGACCGTGCCTCTTGTATGCACTCAGCTCCTGAGCTGTGCTACCAGTGACATTCCTGCTGCTGTTATTCCAGGGCAGGTTTTGTTGTTAATTCTGCAGCCAAAACTGCTGGAGTTCCATGTCTGTGGAGCCTCATATCCCAATTTAAATAGAGCCTTGTGAATGTAGAAATGTCAGGCAGATATCCCAGACCTGAGAGCTGGAGCTTGGCTCTCCCCGTGCATGGGGATTCAGCGTTTGGGGTGCTGATGTTGGTACCCAGCAGGTATTTGGGTGAGAGCAGCAGAGGAGGGGGTTGGCTGGTCCTTTCCAGCTCCTGCAGCAGCAGCCTGCTGTATTTGTGTTCCCCCCAGACGAAGGGAGGAGTGATGAATCTCTGAATGATGTTCTCAAAAGGCTAATTTATTACTTTGTGATACTATATTATGTTAAAGAATACTACACTATACTCAATACTAAAGAATACAGAAAGGACACTTACAGAATGCTAAAAAGATAATAATGAAAACTGGTGACTCTCTCCAGAATCTCAACACAGCTTGGCATTGATTGGCCAGAGTCAAAACAACTCACAGCAGAGTCCAGTGAAACAATCACCTGTGGGTGAACAATCTCCAACCACATTCCACATGAGCACAGCACAGGAGAAGCAAATGAGATAAGAATTGTTTTCCTTTTCTCTGAGGCTTCTCAGCTTCCCAGGAGAAAAATCCTGGCTGAAGGGATTTTTCCAGAGAATGTGAATGCCACAGCAGCCCTCTCCCATTTCCAGGGAGAGTCACAGCAAAGCAACTTGACATCACCAACCCAGCAAGGGCAGGGGCTGCAGAATAAACCCAGTGCAGTGCTTGCATAACTGAACAGCAAATTCAGCTCAGGGATGAAAACTTTTGCAGATCCATCTGCCTGGTGTTCCCTCAGGAGCAAATGGGGAGTAAATGCTTCCATCTTCTTCCTCTTCTTCCTTCTCTTCCTTTTCTTCCTCTTCTTCCTCCTCTTCCTTCTCCTCCTCCTTCCTCTTCTTCCTTTTCCTCCTCCTCTTCTTTCTTCTTTCCTTCTCTTCCTCCTCTTCTTCCTTCTCTTCCTCTTCTTCCCCCTCCTTCTTCTTCACATGGTTGGAGGGTCCTGGTACAATTCTAAGCTGCCAGGACCTGATCCAGGCTTATTCTGCTCTGTTCTGGCTTTTTAGTTTATTTTCCAGCTACCTGTCAATCAGAACTGGAGCTGTGGCATGTGGGCCTTGGAATGAGGAATAAAGATGGAATTCTTTGTATTCTTGGTTTTATTTTGTAAAGATTCATCTGTGGCTCTGGGTTAGGTAAGATGCTGACCAAAACTGAGTGTATTAAAATATATTTGCACATGGAAACTCAAGCTTTTGTTGTGTGTGGTGGTTTGAAAATTAACAGGGAAAAGCTTCTCTGAAAAGTGCTGGATTGTGGAAGTATTTCTGCTGTCATGCTATCTTTGTTTTAGTTGTCTTAAATAGAAAAATATATAGCAGTCAGGGAATGGTTCTTTATTGTGTCCAAGTTGTCTTTTGAGGGATTTTAATAATTAAGCAAGGGGGATATTTTAATATTAAAAAAAATATCAAATTTTACTGTAAAAATACTCTTTTTAATTTTTTGCCAGGAGGAAAATAATCCTAAATTGAGAGGTGTCTTTAGCTTGTTTGGACTTGTCAGTCTTAACTAGATAAAACAACCTCTAAACTGTTTGGTTTGACTGAATTTTTCCTCATAGTTAAAAAAGCAATGTTACACCTGTGCTTTGTTTCCTGTGGTCTAAGCTTTGTAATGATGTTGTTTAGAGGGAAGTCATGGCCTTGAATTGGTGTTAAAACCTGATTTCTGACTGAGGTTCAACTTAAAAGGGGCAATTTACAGGACAGGCTTCACTTGTGTCAGGCTGAACAAAAATCACTCTGCTGTCGTGAATAAAAAAACTTTAGTCATAAATATTTGTGATTTTACAAAGCAGAAGTTTTGAGTTTTGTTCCCAGGAGCGTGGTGAGTGTTGAGGTTTTGATTTTAAATTTCCAGTGCAAGCAGAGTGGTCTTCATTCAGAGGGAACTTCATAGGGTCCTGAGGAATGGGTTTGGGTTTAAAAGTGATTTAATTCCACACTTTCGTACTTTTATCTAATTTAAATTAATTTTAAATAATCCTGTAATTAAGGCACTGCACTGGAACACAGCATTTCTATCTTTCTAAGCAGAAAACTCTGTCAGAGGTGGGGAAGCAAAAAGGTGAAGACAGTGACATTATCCCCGGGGAGAAAGTTTCCATAGGATGAGTTTCCCATACAATAAATCACCTCCAGTGTCCCTAACTTTTTTTTTTCTATAATTCTATATAAAATGCTAATATTTCTTGACATAATGAAAGATTTAAAGATGAATTAAGTATAAATATGGAGAATATGTGCTGAACTTTGTGCCTTTAATATAGACAGCAAGATGAGGAAATTATATTTATACAAATCTTGGAGCTTTCTAAAGACTGTAGAAATTGCAATTCTGGAGAATCAATGCATGTTAATAATCCAGAAAGAAAAAAGCAAAATGACAGGGAATGCTGGAGGTCATTCTTTTAAAAATGTGTTCCTGCAGGACCTCTCAGAACCCAGGATGCTCCTGCTGAGGATTTGCTTTCATTTGATCTTTTCACCTGTGCACTCTGCAAATGCATCAGATCGTGCAGGTGTGGAAGATGGTTGCTGCCTTTTCCCTTTCCCCTGGAAGCATTCAGCTGTTCTCACAGCTCAGCTTCTCATTCTGTCTGTGATTCTAAAAAAACCTGGGAAACAGCAAATTGTTCTAGTATGTGGTGAAAACGAAAGGACATGGTGGGAACCAGCACCATGGAATAAATTATTTTCCACCCTAATTAGTACTCAGGACTCTTAGAAAGTATTGCTAATAACACCCTCGGCTTTTTTTGTGTGTGTGTTTTCTTGTTTTTCATTGGAGCAATAGAAGCAGTTTTTGGAAAAATAAATATCATAGCTTATCTTGAGGAGGATTCTTTCTCCAGGGGAAAACCTTGCTAAGTTCATGAACTTCTTCCAATGGTAGGATTAAGATCTTGCTGGGCCAGATTTATCAAAGACGTTATTCCATGAGTGAAGCTGAGAAGCTGAGCGGTGTTTCAGTCCTGCTGAGTCTTCACAAGCTCCTGGGTTGAATGCTTGCAGGAACAGGAATGTTGGCTCCCTCAAGGTGGGGAGCATGTCAGTGCCTCTGCCAAGCACCGTGCATTTCAGCTGCAAAAGAAATGCCAGATACTGGGATGTGTCTGGGAGGCTGCAAATAAATATTTGGATTGGCCATGTCTTTAAAATGCATTTCAATTGATTTTATTAAGGCTGGCATCCTTCCAGAAGTGCTGAACAAACACTTTGGGATCCCATCCTTCATCAGTGAGATAAATGCCAAAATTCTGGCTGACTTCAAAGGGAGCAGAATGAAGACCTCAGTCCCCAAAGACACAGTGTGATTTTTATCTCCTGAGCAGGAGGGTCATGTGGCAGGGGTTGTTTGACAGGCAGGAATCAGGACCTGCAGGGAGGTGAATGATTCCTCAGTGTTCCAATCACTGCAGGCACGTGGAGCCTGGGCTCAGCCTGGTTTGAGCCTGGTTTTAAAGGTGGTTTCTCTCTTTAGATGTGTTGTTAAGGATGTAACAGCTTGCACTGAGCAAGAAAATTCCTTCAGTGATCCAATTATCCAAATGATTGCTTGCTTCAATCTTTTATAATCTGATTTTTCAGCTGGAGTTGGTGACGTGGAACAGTGGCTGTCCTACAGCAGTGGCAGGCAAGGAGTGAGCCCAGCAGGGTTGGCAGGGAGGGAAATCCCTTGTAGCAGGGAGGGAAATCCCTTGTATCAGGGGCAGTGAGTAGCTGGAAAAACAAAACAACCTCTTGGTGTAGAATATTTACGTGTCAAGGAAAAGCTGCAAATTCTGGGGTGGCTGCAGCTCTCATTTGCTCTGAGGCTGTTTGACCACACAGCTCCATCCTCAGCCATCCCATTCCCTTTTTGCCTTTTAGGACTGCTGTTGGATTCTGTTTGGGTTTTATTCCTCCCAGGTCACCTTCCCACTCCATTTCCCATCTTCCAGTCCCTCCAGGGAGGGTTTGGGGACTCAAATTCAGCAGGGACTGGAGGGGATTGAGTGGTCAGGCCAAAAGGAGGAGTGTGAGCTCAGAGATCTGGTGGGATTGGTGACTTTGGGTTGATTTGGTGAGGATTGGTGGATTTGGGTTGATTTGGTGAGGATTAGTGGATTTGGGTGGATTTGGGCTGGTTTTGTGGGGATTTGTGGATGGCTTAAGGGAAACTGTTTCGCTGTTCATAGCTGGATGCTTCTCCTATTCCAAGCAGCTTTTCATTTATCTTGAGACTCTTGGCTGTAAAACATTCTCTGGAAAATTTTAGATAAAAAGCCTAAATATAGCTCTTTGTTAATTTCCTCCTTCCAAATTCTCCACATCTCCTCTCCTGTGTCTGACTTTCTCTTCTGAGTCAATGATGGCAGCTATGCCCATTTATAATTTTCTAATTTAAACAGAATTTTCTTGCATTGTGCCAAGCCAGGCACCAGGGGTTTTTTAAGTTGCACTGATTGAGCTCATTATTTTTACTTCTGCATGTTGCTGTTCACTACTCAGTTAATGCATGGAAGAAATTATCCATTTGAGAATCATGGATTGAAGAGAAAATTTTCACTAATTAACTCTATTATAAAACATTTAGGAACAGTTGTAACATTAGCAACAATAGTTAGGTCTCCCACAATGAATAACCTGCTTATTTTCTTGCATTTCAAAGTCAGAATATACAGATATTTGTGGAGAGGATGTGTGCAGCATCCCAAGACCCAACTCATGGTAAAGGTTTCTCCTTTTGATGGGTGGCTTCTTTCTAGTTCAACAAATAAACAAAAAATAAGAAGTATTCCTTTGAGCCAGAGATGGGAATTTCATTCAGCTGTGGAGACAGCTGATGTGCCTTGGGGCAAAATATGGGAAGAAACAGATGGCCATAAAAGGAGAAGCACTGGGGAATAAAATAATTGAAAATTCCAAGCATGAGTTTATAAATAAAATCTGTGGAAGCTTACTGTACATAAACAAAAATCCAAGGTAAGAATCCTGCATTTTTATTTGAATCTTAAAGGGAATAACCCAGGTAACTTGCTGGGTTTGCATTCAGAGTCTTGTTTTGGCTTTGTGCTCTGTGGAAAGTTTTGCCATGTTCCACAGGGATATGCACATCATGTAAATAAAAAGTGTATTATTTTAAATTGAATCTTACCTGCATTTGTCTGCAGGATGTTTTGACTGTGTTTGTTAGAGTGTTTTCTGCTCATAAAAATTAATAACAGCACGAGTCAAAACAGTTAAAAATTCAAATTGGCCTTGCAGTGTTGTGAACTCCCTTTGAATTTTGCAAATTCCTCAAACACATTCTCTGTGGGCCTTATAATGTCTGCAATTATAAATATGTCTCCTTAGGTAGGGGAATAATTCTTCAGCATGAAATAAGTGACTGTTCAGACTTTCTCTTCTGGCTCTTGGTGAAACACTTGTGTGCATCCAACCCTGGCTATTTTATGATTCTGTGATCTTGGTCATGATTTTAATTATTATATTTGAAAAGTCTTATTTGGGTGTAATTTGGATATTCCTGTGGGTCCCTTCCAACTCACAATATTCTGTGATTTTGAGTACTGTGACAAGCCACTACAGCGTGTTGGGCTTGTGTGTCTGTCTGTCCCAAATTCTAATTTATGTGCTGTCAAAAAGGTATTTTCCTCCTGAAACTGAACTTCTGTTCACTCACTGAGGGGGGAGGAAGAACCCCTGTGTGTAGGTCAGCATAAAACATTGCATTTTGGCTTCCTTCCAAGAAATGCTCTTTATTTCTTGGTTGATTGTTTCTTTCCAGTGTCTCTGAACGAGGCAAACCCTGATTAAAAGAGCACTGAGCACATATCAAAGGCGCAGAAGCATTTCTTCATTTTTGTGTCGTAAGAATAATTAGAACAAGTTTGATTTGCAACTGCTGCCAGAGCAACTCTTCCAGTCGGGTCGACTTGGAGAAGGTTAAAAATACGGTGGGATGAGCCTGGGCTTCAGCCAGGGAGGAAAATTCTGTTCCTGCTTGCCCAGCATGAGTGAGAGCTCCCTCCTGCCCCTCTTCTCCTTCTCCCCTCGCAGCCACGAGCACTCTGTCATGTTGACACTGGCACTGGAGCTGCCTTGCTTTGTGGAGAGAAGCACTTTTATCATTTCTAATACACAGCCTGGGGCCAAAACAGACAAAGCAATTTGGGAGGACGAGGTTCAGCAGGAGGCTGGAATTCCCATTGTGCGGCCCTTTGGGAATAGGAGGCTGGAGCAGGTTTTGATCAGTCACAAGGGATAAAAACTGCCCTGCTTGGTCAGCTGAGCTCCACTGGGGTAGGACGAGCTCTGGCCACCAGTCCTGAACACAGCAATTGTGATCTGCTTTGTTAGAGCTGTCAGAATTAACCCGTCGCCTTTAATCTGCTTCTTAAACTTCAAAAATCATAATATTCCCACATATCCCTTCAATAATCATAATATTTCCCATATATCACAATGTTTCAGATTGATTTATTTTGTTTAATCTACTTTCTTAAACTTAAAAAAATCATAATATTCCCATATATTCCAATATTTAAAATTCAATTTGTTAATCTGGCTCTTAAACTTCAAAAACCATTATATTCCCACATATTACAATATTTAAAACTCACTTATTTTGTTTAATCCAGTTCTTAAACTTCAAATACCATAATGTTCCCATATATCTCAATATTTAAAATTCACTTACTTTGTTTTATCTGATTCTTAAATTTCAAAAATCATAATATTCCCATATATCCCAATATTTAAAACTCACTTATTAGGTTGGGGTGGGGACAAGCTCGTGGCCACCAGTCCTTGAACACAATTGTGATCTGCTTTGTTAGAGCTGTCAGAATTAACCCATCTCCTTTAATCTGAACTTCAACAATCATAATATTCCCACATATCACAATATTTGAGATTCACTTCTTTTGTATTATCCAGTCCTTAAACTTCAAAAATTACAATATTCCCACATATCACAATATTTAAGATTCACTTCTTTTGTTTAATCCTGATCTTAAACTGCAATAATCATAATATTCCCCATCTATCACAACGTTTCAGATTGATTTATTTTGTTTAATCTAGTTTCTTAAACTTCATAATATTCCCATGTATCCCAATATTTAAAAGTCACTTATTTTGTTCAACCTAGTTCTTAAATGTCAAAAATCATAGTATTCCCATATGTCACAATATTTAAAACTCACTTATTTTGTTCAAACCAGTTCTTAAACTTAATAAAATCGGAATATTCCCACATATCACAATATTTGAGATTCACTTCTTTTGTTCCATCTGCTTCTTAAACTTCAAAAATCATAATATTCCCCATCTATCACAATGTTTCAGCTGGACTTATTTTGTTTAATCTAGTTTCTTAAACTTAAAAAAATCATTATGTTCCCATATATCCCAATATTTAAAACTCACTTATTTTGTTCAATCCAGTTCTTAAACTTCAAAAATCATTATATTGCCACATATCAGAGCATTTCTCAAAGGTGCTGGTCCTTTGGTGCGTTCCTTGCAGAGGAGTCAGTTCAGGGGTGCCCCATCCCGAGCTGCCTTTACGTGCAGGAGGATTTTGGGTGGCCCTGATACTTTTCCATCTCCAGGCTTTTCCCTTTTTTACCCCCATGTGTCTCTATCCCTGCAGGTTTTCTCTCCAGTGTTTTACCCATGTTTTGCACAAGGGGTTTTTTCATTCCAGCACCTCTTTGTCCTGCATGTTGTCAGTCACTGTGGGCTTCTCCATGTTTTGATCTGTGCATCCCGTGACCAAACTCTCAGCTTGTGTTAAAACTGATTTTATTTTATTTCAGTCTCTTTTGAGCTCTGTTCCCCAGCGCTGTCAGCGTTCTGACACCTTCCTTCTCCTGCAGGACGTTTCCACTCTGCAGTGATTTTAGAGCCCAGGCAATAAATCTTTCATCTCAGTTTCTATGAAACACTTCCAATAAATCTCCTTTAACTCATTTTCTCAGAGAGTTGTCACCAATAATCAGACAACCTAAACATGTTTATCCTTCAGTCTCACTGCTGCATGATTTCATCCGTTTAGGTGCTGCCCTTTCTGGAGATGCTTCTAATTTCCCTTTTTTATGGATTGTAAATCAAAGTGACACCACCATTTTCTCAGAGTAACAAAAATTCCCTTTATTAATGTAATTGTGCCGTGGTGAATAAGTCAAGGAACACAATTGTATCCCATGATCCTGCTGGTCTGGTGTCCTTTGAGCTCTGTTCCAAACATGAAGAAATGCAACAGTTATCCCATTCCCCATTGTCTTTTAGTAACCCTTGACTCACTGCATAATTTTCCATAAGTTTTTATGGCACTTTTCATCTTTGCATGAACTTTTATAATTCTAGTAACTTGTTACTTGTGCTGCCTTTTGAGTGATTTGTTGGGGTTTGACTCCTTTCTTTTGTTAGCAGCAGTGCCAGAATTTAAAAACCAGATTCCCCCCAATGAAATAATGAGATGTGTCTGCCCAGCTTTGTACTTGGGCTCCATATGAATTTCATTTCTCCTTGGTGTGGGAAAAGTTCTAGTCTGGAGATAAATCCCTTTTTGATTGGCTGCTCTAAATAAAGCAAACAGCAATTGTCTCTAAACTAATGGCACTGATGTTATCACTTGCCCAGATTAGAACTTGGAGACATTGATGGAGATAAATTTCTTTAATTGAACCTGATCTTTTAGGGTTTTTTGCTTGTGAAAAATAAATCCTCCTCAGTTCTTTAACGAGACATGAAGCCTAGCCATAGTTTTTTGTTCAGAAGGGATGAAGTTTAAAGTAAGTTTAAACTATTTATTAAATATATTTTTATATATTAATTAAGAATTTGGTAAAATAAATTGTGTCTGTATCACATGCAAGGCTTAAAATTCTTCAGAATGCAAAATTAAGTTGAAGGGAAGAGTGGATATTTCCATATAAATATAAAAACACCAGCAGAATCAGTCCACCTTTGGTCATCCCGTGCTCCCAATGAGACAGAGAGATCCAAACCAGTAAGATTTGTGTGCTAGTGTATCAGCACACCAATAATGTGTGTGATGTGCTAATATTAACTGTTTTGCTGGTCGAGGAACATGAGCCCAGCTTTGTGGAGCAGGAGGAGCTTTTGGCTAGTTTGGAACATGGATTAAAAACCTTGCTAGAATATTTTAGAAAGAATCCTGCTACTTGCTCCATCCTTTGAGCAATGAAGACAGCAGCTAGAATTCCTGTCCCAGTTTGATCTGTGGTCCTCAGTGGGCACTGCAGCTCAGTTTGGAGATGTCTCCAAGCCATTCCTAAACTCAGAATCCCTCCTTGACTGTCCTTTCCCTGCTCGTTTGGGAGCTCCCTGGCACAGCTGCCTCCTGTGTCACCAGCTGTGTGGCCAGCCTGCCTGAGGGGGTTCTTAGATAGAAAAAAAAAAAGGGTGGAAAAACAGCTTTGGAGAGCTGCTTGACCTGTGTGGAAAGAGGCAGTGCAGATGTGTTGTAATATCTTCCCCTGAGCAGACATGACTAAACAGACTTTGTCTGCTCCCAACAATTAAGGAGTTTGCAGGGCCCCATGCAAGTTCCAGCTTGCTCCCAACTGGGAGAGGAGTTTTTCTGTGTGCACAGATGTTTCAGCTGTTCATGGTCTCTTCATTGTGGGGTTTGCTCAAGAACTTTTAATTTTTCCAGCAGCACCTTAGTCTTCCCTGCCTGCCTCTGGATTTTTGGATTCCCTGGAAGCAGCACTTTGTACAGCCCAAAAGCAGGCCTTGCTTTATGGGAGAACAAAGCCAGAAAATCCAGTGCTGTTTGTTCCTGGCCACGGCAGCTTTCTGTCATCATGACTCACAGCAAGACCCTGAGCAGCTCTGCTCAGGTTTTTATTTACTGCGGAGACTCCCGAGTGTGAGTCTGGAGCTCTGCAGTGACATCCCCAGGGTGCAGGCTGAGCCAGGGGCAGCTTTTGCACAATTAATAAGAGAAGGAGCAGGGAAATCACTAATTAAAGCTCAGACAGAAATAAATTAGGTGTTCCATGCTGGATGGGGTGATCACCTGGCTGCCCTGGCACTGAGGCTGTGGTTTGGAGGATCCTTCAGCTCTGAGGAGGGCTCACAGGCTGGACACGTGTGGCATTCACATTCTCTGGAAAAATCCCTTCAGCCAGGATTTTTCTCCTGGGAAGCTGAGTAGCCTCAGAGAAAAGGAAAACAATTCTTATCTCATTTGCTTCTCCTGTGCTGTGCTCATGTGTGGAATGTGGTTGGAGATTGTTCACCCACAGGTTCCATTGGATTCTGCTGTGAGTTGTTTTCACTCTTTGGCCAGCTGGGGCCAAGCTGTGTCAGGACTCTGAAATGAGTCAGGAGTTTTCATTATTATCTTTTTAGCCTTCTGTAAGTGTCCTTTCTGTATTCTTTAGTATAGTATAGTATTCTTTAATATAATATAGTATTATAAAGTAATAAATTAACTTTCTAAGAACATGGAGTCAGATGCATCGTTCCACGAGGGCACCCTGCAAGTACAATAGACACACACACAGGGATTTTGAGAAGGGCTTTGTGCTCTCACATCCCTCATTCCTCTGGCAATTGGAGCAGTTTTCTGGAGCCAATCTGAAATCCTGACTGCTCTTCATCCCAGAAAATTAAGCATGCAGATGCAAACCTGGGCTAGGATGGTTAAAGGCTGGGTGGTTTTTGGTGTTGCTGGTTAATGTTGTGGAACTTTTGTTGTTGTTGTTGGGATTTTAGTGGGGCTGCACGAAGGGGTACAGAAGTTTCCATGAGCAGTTCCTTCCTTACATCGCCAGCCTCACTCTGAACAATGTTGAAGTATCAGATCAGTGGGAAATGAGTGCATCACACTAGGACACCTTCATTTAGTCCCTCAGGAACCCTTTTGAACTAGAAAACGGCTCCTTGACTTCCAAACCAAGAATTACAAAGCATGGGTTTCTACTAATTATAGATTATTTATTTATTGAAATCATTAGACAGCATGTGGTTAAATATTTAAATTTGCTGTGTAGGTTTTTCAGCTGGAGCTTCACTGCAGTGCATGCTGAGCAGCACGTGAAAAACAATTGCCACCCCTCTTTCCTATAGCAACCCCCCTCTGACACCAGGAAATAAGCTTTAAAATAAAAAGATCCAGTTAAGATGCTAAAGCCACTGGAGGATTAAATTGTTCATGATTCATCTGAGTAACATCATAATGGCAGCACAGCTTAACTTGTTTAATAACCTGAGTTATTACATTGATAGTTTGTCTTAGAGAAGGAAGAAATTGCTTTTTAAAAGGAGGTTATTCCTGTAGGTGAATTATATGTGAGCAAGAAGATTCTTAAAGCTTGCTTTGTCTTAAAGAGAGCACTGATAGAGCTGTGATTTGTCAAAATCACCCCTGTAAACAAGTTTATTCTCTCCATTACAACTGTATGTGTCTGGAATAATTTATCAAGGTTGCCTGTGCTAGGTGTTGGTCACTCCAAACTTTTGTCTGTGGAAGAAACAGCTCATGACTTTAAAGATGAAGGCAAGCTTTGCTTCATCATCACAATGCAAGTAAACTACATTAAATGTTGTGCAGAGGGGCAGAGAAGAATGTCTCTAATTCAGATTTAGCTCATTAGAAAATATCTTCTGCTACTCATAATAAAAAATGAAATGGGGAAAAGCAGCCATCCCTGATGTGGAGGAAATCAAAACCTCAGGTTTTAGTTGCAATATAAACATTTTATACAGTTTGAGAACAAAGGACTTCAGTAGAATAATGATGCTTTTTTTTTATCACACCAGAAGAGAAATATCAGAGGTACATAACAGCTCTTAAATAAATTTTGTGCTAAAGTAGTAGCACTTGAAAGGTTAATGCAGGAGGGAGATCTGGAAATACAAAATTCACTTTTCTGAGCTCCCATTGAGGATGTTTGGGTGGAATCCTGCTCCTGGGAAAACTGTACTCTGTGTTACATGTCCTTTGTGGGGATGTTTGGGTTGGGGTTTGGGTTTTTTTGAAGTCTCTGCATTGCACAACTGTTGAATGCAGCACTGGTGTTTTGCAAGAACGTTCCACTGAGCCAGGAAAAGGGATGTGGAGATTTGTGTGGAATCAGGGTGGGAATGAGGTGGTTCTGGAGCTGAACTTGGGATCCCTGGCAGTGCCCAAGGCCAGGCTGGACTGGGCTTGGAGCAGCCTGGGACAGTGGAACCCCATGGCAGGGGTGGCACTGGATGGGCTTTGAAGTCCCTCTCAATCCAAAGCATTCTGGGATTCTGTGATTCCAGAAGTGTAGTATGATTTTAAATGAGTATAAACCTGGTTTCGGGGGAGAAGGGGGAAATATATATATGTAAATTTTATATATATATAAATATATAATTTATACTATATAAAATATAAATATATAATAATTATCATACTGATATAAAATATATGTTGTATTATATATACTGACTGTTTTATATAATATATATTTTATATTTTATATACATTATATATTTTATATATATATGTGTGTGTGTGTGTGTGTGTAATTTTTTTTTTTTTTCACCTGTAAAGGTGTTCCTTCTGGCATATTTTATTCTCTAAGAGCTGCTGGAGCCTGCTCCTCCTGGCACCAAATGGAGCTGGAATGGCAGTTCTGGGCTGGGTGCTCTGGGATGTGTCCCTGCTGAATGCTGATGCAGCCTGGAATCACATGGCATGAGAGGGAGGGAATTCCAGCAAGAGAGGGGTAGCCTGGAGGGCTCTGCACTGTTTGGCCATTTTCTGTTTGAATTCAAACTCTTAATTGTTCAGAATTATTCAAAACAACCTCATAAGCGTATCCAGCTCTTTCTTTGCAGGGGAAGAAGAGGTGAAGTGACAAAAATGAGATATTTAGGGTAATGTAGGTTTAGTGCCATGAAGAAGTGAAGTTTGTTCTCATAGTACAGGAGATCTGTTCTTTGTTTTAGGATGAATTTTATGGCCAATCCATTTAACATCCCAGTTCTGTATTCCCATTCTGAATCCACTCTCACTCCACTTGCTGCCTGCATTCAGATTTTAAAGTGGCTTCTCCCTCTCAGCTGGGCTCAGCATGCTCTGTGACCCCAGAAACTCCTGGAGCTGCAGTCACACAACGGGCCAGAAGATGAAGGCTCCCCAGCTGGGGGAGCAGGGAGCTCAGAGCCAGGAGGAGCTGTTTGCCTTGTCAGCAGCTGGGAGCTCTGCTGGAGCACATCTGGGACAGCCCCAGAGCTCCTGCTCCGTGGGGCTGCCGCTGGGCTTCGCTAAGCCTGGCTGAATCAGCCTGGAATAACAGGGCTGTTTTGGGACTGGATCCTGCTGCAGGGGCTGTGTTTGTCCCTCTGAGGAGGTGCAGCAGCGTGGGTTTGGTTTGGGGTCACTGAACAGTTCAGTGCTCTCAGAGACACCAAATGGTTGGGGTGGTGATGGACTCTTCCAGCAGCTTTGGGAGGAGGTTCTGCCTCCATCAGGAGCTTGGGAGAACATCGCTGTGGTCCTGGGAATGAAAAACCAACAGCAGAGCAAGTGGGCACCCACTTTGTTACAGCAGGTCCGGAGAAAAATTCAAATTAAACAAGATTTGATAGCTAGGACACAACCACTTGCAGACGATCTGTTAGTCCAGCAGATGTTGAAATTCTGTGGTCAGAAAATCAAAAGCAATTCTGAAAGGGCTTGCAGAATCCAGATCCCTGCAAGAGCCTCCAGGCCCAAAATCTCTGCACAGTCACATCAAAACTCTTGTTTGTTCCATTCCTGTACTGACTGAAGTGTCTCAGGAATAAATCTCACAGTTGGACCCAGGTTTTCAGCAGAATCTGGGTTGGACATATGGTTTTAAATCAGTACATGAGGTTCTGAGTGAAGTTGAGGCTGCCTCTGTTGTTTATTGATAATTGATTGTTAATTTATTGTTAATTTATTGATAATTTATTGGTAATTTATTACATGGGCCTAGCAAATGTTTCCAGAGCAGGGCAAGGTGCTTGCAGACGTCTCTCATTGCTGAGGCACTTTCTGCTTTTTCAGGTTTTTCTGTCCATTTGTAACAAAACCAAACCAGAAACCTGATCTGTCTGTTCTATTTCTAGAACATCATTACCTTACCTTTAATTACTGATTTTTTATTCTTCTTTGTGCTTTTCTACCAGCACTTGCAATTTTCTGGGTGATATTTATTTTGATAAAGCTGATGGGAAAAGTGACAGGATTGATCAGGAGGGAAACTGGCACGTAAGATTTTAAAACAAATGGATTTATCTCCCGTAAGTTTCTGAAGTATACAGCATTAAATAAATCTGAAAATCCAGTATCCTCTGAGCATTTAGCACTGCAAACCTTGTTCTTTTATTCCCTCTATTCTTTTATTCTGTGTTCTTTTATTCCCTCTCTTCTTATTCCCTCTATTCTTTTATTCTGTGTTCTTTTATTCCCTCTCTTCTTATTCCCTCTATTCCCTCTTTTATTCCCTCCTATTCTTTTATTCTTTTATTCTGAAAATTCTTATTTTCAGAAATTATTTTAGTTTCTAACTTTATGAAGAGCATTCCTCCTGTAAAAGAGGAGAGGAGGAAGTTTTCCCTACCTTCTTGCTGCCTCCTCCACAAGATAGAAATGTTGTGTACACAGCACATGTATCTCCATGGAAGCAGTGATGAGATTAGTGAGGTCACTGGGTAAATCCAAGTTTTCATGAATTCATATTTTGATTGCATTTCAAGTTTTCTGTTACTCATGTGTTACAGGCAGTGCACGAGGGGGAGGCTGGTGATACTAAAGCTCTGCACAAAATTCACATGTATGACATAACTGCATGTGGCACATGTGCTCATTTTTCCTGCCAAATGTTCTTTTCTGATAATGGGAATTGAGCTGAAAAGGATCCCTGTTGTTGGGTTTGGAATTATTTACATAAATAATGGAACATTATACATGAATAATGTATGTTTTGCTTGTTTTTGCCAGCTACACTTTTTGGGGATGGAGTGTGGTTGATCAAACTTGAAATGCTGAAACTTGACTCAGTCTGGGTTAGGTGACCTTCCAATAATGCTTTTTATTGGTATGGGAATCTCTGTCTCATCTGAAAATGATCTGTGCTCTCCAATCAGTCACTAAAGCCTCGAGGATTTCTGTTAATTTTTTCCCCTTGTAGAATTTGGGAGTTTTTTTGCACAGAAGAGGAAGATTTGCCCAGTTCTCAGGGGCAGTGTCCCCTCATGATCTGATTTGCAGATGCCATTCCAAGTTCCTTCTCCCACCCAAAATCCTGATTCCATGGAGGCTGCTGGGATGGTTCCTCCCCTGCCTGGGCAGCCAGCGGAGTTCCTGGCAATAAATGAGAATTACCTGGCTTGAGTGAACAGAACTCCAGATTTCAGCATCTTTAAGCTGTTGGCAAGACTGGATGAGTGTGCAGGTCTTGCCAGGAGGGTGTTGTTCTGTCAGGGGCTCTGAAGAAGCATTGTGAGGATGATGATGGTGAGGAGGATGATGATGGCAATGATAAAAGACATATTTATGGATTTGTGGAAGCTGTGGGCTAATTTAACCAAGATGATCCTTGTTTCAAGAGATGATTTCATCTTATGTTTGGATGTAGAAACACTGGAGCAGGGCTCTTGGAGAGGCTAAAGACATATTTATGGATTTGTGGAAGCTGTGGGCTAATTTAACCAAGATGATCCTTGTTTCAAGAGATGATTTAAGTTTGGATGTAGAAATACTGGAGCAGGGCTCTTGGAGAGGCAGGGAAATCTCAGAAATGCTTAAAACTCAAAACTGGACAGACCATTCTGGAATTTGGGGTGGTGCTGTGACAGGAGCTGAGCACCCTGAGGCTCTGGGCCCTGCTTTGGGTGAAGGGTGGACAAAATTATTTCCAGAGGTGTCCTGGAGCTCAGGGAATCTCTGCCCCTTAAAGCACTGAGTGTGTCCTAAGTCCCACCTTGTATAATCTCTTCATTATTTCTGGATTGTTCATTCCTGCAGTTCAGTTGTGGAGTTAATCTGCTGCTCATTTTTAATCAATAGCTACCAAATGTTTGATTTTTATGACCTGGAATCTCATTTAGAGGCCTCTGACAGCAGTTCTGCATCACCTGGGAGTTAAAAAGATGCAGTGGGACATGGCAGATTCTGGATTTACAGCAAAACAAATACAGCAGATTCAAATGTAGGTGTAGAAATTCAGGTGTAGAAATGGTTTCATTATTCTGAGATCCATTTCTGTGTCCAATCCACAATTCCTGTACAAGCCTTGAAAGGAAATTTGCCTTTATATCTGTACTGTCAGTTTTTTTGCAGGATTTATAATTATGATGAATATAAACTTACAGTTTTATTTTTAATGTCAAACCTGGGCACATCAAAGGGGGAAGGTGATGGAAGAATTCAAACATACACTATTAAATACTACAATGTTTTATTTTCATTCCAGTCAAAGGCTTTCTATCAGATTTAATCACTCCTATGACAGAATTTCCATTAATTGTGGCTTCCTTCAAGCACACATTCTCCTTGGACAGCTGCCTCTTGGTGGTAGTAAAATGAAGCTGGAAATCCCACCCAAAACAGAATAATGGCATCATCAAACGTGCTTGGGGGTGTGTTTATTTATTTTATATTTATTTTATTTATTTTCCCACTTGTTTGCAGTTTTTAAGACAATCTCCTCTTAGAGACTTTGCAGCAGCTCCAGGGCTGTGCCCTGAAAAATGCCCTTTTCAGCTCAAAGAGGAGAGAAATGGGGTTGGTGTTTGCTGCTGCTGTGCTTTGGGACTTTTCTTCCCTCATAAAACAAGGAACAATGGAAGGAAATCTGTCTGGGGCATTTTTATACCAGAAAAACCCCCGTGTGCATTTTTGTTTGTTTCTCTTTTTTTGTATTTTTTCGTTAATTGTTAGTCACGACCAAAAAAAATCCTTTTTGTGAATGTTTTCATGTCCTTTTCTATGAATACCTGGGAAAAGTGCTCTAAACCCAGGAGGGACTGATTGGTGCTTGGTGCTGCTGCTTGTAGGTCTGCTTGGGACTGGAGATATTAAAAAGACTTTCTAGCTAAAGGTTTATTTGTAAATATTTTCTGTGCTGTTTACTTGCCTTTTTCTGTTTTGTTCTTAAAAACAGCTTTCAAAGCCCTTCAGGTACCAATTCTACAAGACATTTAGGCTTTAATGTCCCTTCCAACCCAAACCATTCTGTCCTTTTCAGTGTTGTACATGTATTTTTAAAAATTTATACAAGAGGAACTTGTAGAAGAGCTGCTGTTTGCTGAGATTAAAATGAGAATCTCCATCATCCTGACTTTGCAAGCTGTGGCTATGGGCTGGAAATACAGAATTTTGGAAAAGCTGGAAGGGCAAAACAAGCAGCAGTCAGGGCCACCAGCACTGAAAAAAAAAACCAAAAAAAAGGTATAAGGTTGATGGACGTGATTTTATTGCAAGGTAGTGAAAGGAAGTCTGGGGGGCAGAGACAGAAAAAGAGAATTTGTGGGGGTACAAGAGATGCCAGGGATTTGTCAGCCAGCTGGGATAAGGCCACTGTGTGCAGGGATCTGGAGAAATTATCCACCCTTTTCTGCACCTGCTGCTTAAATAAGGCAGCTTGAAGAAAGAAATGCAGTTTTTATAAGCCTTGGATTTGAATGTTTTTATGTGAATTTTTTGTGTGTTTAAGTTTGGAATTGATGTGTCAGCAGAAGGATGACATATCTGATAGGTAAATATTCAGATTTTGTCCTGATTCTGGGTGTTGCTGAATTAGAGGAAGTGAGAAGGTAGTTTTGACAAAAAATTTGGGGGAATGACTGTGGGATGAGGTCTTGCACTGGGAGCAGGAGTGGATGCTTGCTGGAGTGCATTCTGCAGCTGCAGGCAACCAGGGAAGTCATAAAGTGGGAAAATAATAAAGAGTGGCTGGGTGAGCAGCAGTTCTGGAGCTGTGGTGGTGGAAGTTCAGTTTGCAGGTACCAGGTGTTCCTGGGGAGGAAATGCAAGACTCAATTCCGTTGGATTTATTGAAAGTGCAGTCTGGAAAATCAGTCTGTGGAAAATCAATCAGTGGGAATGTGTGGGTTCCCCCCACCACAGTCTTCCTATTATTTATGATTATATATATTCCTATTATTTGTTATTATTTATATATATTCTTGGGTCTTGGACAGTGAGGAGTGCCCTGAGCAGGCTGAGCAAAGCAAAATCTCCCCTTAATGCTCCCTCTTGGGGGTTCACCTGGGGCTTCTTTCCTCTGGGGATGGGGAGGGAATTGTTGAGTGTGCTGGGCTTGAGGGAGGTGAGGGAAGGGCTCACTGTGCAGAGGGAGAGATGAAAGGAGAGTGCTGAACTTTGTAATTACCCCTCAGTGTGTCTGCTCAGGCTGCAGGTTGGAGCTTGCAGGGGTTTCATGAATTTCAGGCTGCAGTTTGGGGCTGTTCCTGAAGGAGGGAACGGAGGGAATCCTGATGCCAGGGATGGAGCAGGTCCCACAGGGGTGGAGCAGCCTGGCCAGGTCACCTCAGCACATTCAGCCACAGATGCACACTCACAGGGGCGTTGAGCCAGATATCCACACTGCAAAGTGATTCGGGCTGCCCAGAATGCTGATGTACCCTCTCTGTGGTAAACACAGAGCTAGAACATGCTTTACCTCATATCTGTCAAAAACTCGCATTTTATTGCTGTAAAATAGCAAAAAGTTGCTTGAATGTGTTTTCTCTTCATTAAAAATCCTGATTGTTTCTAAATGGTAGAGTGAGCTTTGATGATTACTCAGTGAAGCCCTGTTCTCACGTGATCCTCAGCTGTGCTCTTCCACTGATGACACATTTCATTTTCAGCCTTTAGAATTTTACTCTTTACTCCCCACCATATGTGAAGCATTCATATGTGATTTGCATAAAGAATCTCCTCCAGGTCCTCCTGAGCAGCGTGTTTTGCTCCATGTGTCTGTAAATCAACCTCACTTGTGTGTAGAAAACAACTCTTGTGGGGCTGGCTTGGGTGGTTGGCAGTTTGGAGGCAAGAAGCTTCTCAGAATCCCCTCCAGGTGCGTTTCTATTCTTGCAAGTTTATTTAGAAGATAAACAATCATTATCTGCTTGAATCACAGATGTTAATTGGAAGATGCAAAGCCTGGCTGGGGGAGCACCAGTTTTGGAGCTGTTGTTGTGGAAATTCAGTTTGCAGGTGTTCCTGTGCTAGGGAGGAAATGCAAAACTCCCAATTCCATTGGATTTGCTGAAAGTGCAGTCTGGAGCTGTGGAAAATCAATCTGTGGGAATTTGTGCCTTTCCCCCCCACCTCATTCTTCCTATTATTGCTGAAAATTATAGTTGGACTTGCAAGAAAACAAGTGTGGGAATCCTTCCCTTCTCCTGAATAGCCGTCATTTGCATGTGAAATTTAAGAAGCTCTCCAAAGGAGCTTGAATGGAAGAGCAGGTATTGGAAGGAGCAGGTGCATTCAGATAATCTGCCCAGGTTGGTGCAGGCTGGGGTGGGGTGGGGCTGGCAGCTGCTTCATTTTCTCCTCCTTCTCTGACTTCTCCTCTCTTTGCCTGGAGCTGTGTTTGGGTTTGCCTCACCCAGGTGTGCTGCAGGACAGAGGAGACGTGAAAAAAATCCAAATTCACTGCTTGGTTTGGAAACCAGACTCTCTTGACAGTCATTTCACACATTGTCTTTCTTGGCTTTCTGTATTTTACTTCCTCTCTTGAAAGGTTCACTCTTTTGAAGTCATCCCCAGAGTTTGCACAGCCATCGTCTATTAAAGTTTACATGTCATTTTTGAAAGCATCTATTGCTCTGAGTCAGGAGCCTGTGATAATTTAGCTGTCAGTATTTCACACAACTTCCTTTGCACAATCCCATGGAGCTTGTTTTCTTGAAGTCAATTTGCAATTGTTAACTTCTGTATTGAATTTTTCTCTTTTGTTTTGGGTTTTCCTCTTTCCTCTACGTGTGCTTTGTTAAGATACCTCTACTTTGTTCTTTCTAAACCCTTGTAAATGGGACACAAAATGCTGTGCTGGGATTTTAGAAGTGTCCAAGGCCAAGTTAGATTTGGGTTGGAGCAATTTGGGATAGTGGAAGGTGTCCCTGGCCATGGAATAAAATCAGCTTTAAGTCCCTTTCAGCCCAAGCCATTCTATGGTTTAAAGGTTCTGAGGCTGCGTGAAGTGTAAACTGGCTTATAAAACTCTGTTCTCCTGGAGGGAAAATACTTTCAAAATCATTTAAAAATCACCCTCCTCAACCCAGGACATTTGAGTGTTGGTTAAGTGCCTAGGAACCTCATTTTCAGTGTTTTTGTGAATATTTTTTGTTCTAAGCCTCCTTTTTGTTCAGAGCCTCCTAGAAGAGAGCTGAGCTTTGGATAGGAGAGATTTTCCTTGTCAGGGCTGCAGCATGTGGGCTTTGTTTTCAGCCTCTGGGCTGGGGGGGACTGTCTGAGCTTGGGATTTCTGCTTTTCTCTGCCTTGAATCATACCCTAAACTCTATTTAAAGATTTTGGGTTTTGTATTTATTTTCCACATCTTTGACCCTGACTGGCGAGCTGGACATTTGTGTTTGCCTTGGCACGCTCTGAGCTGCTCATCTAGGGCAGGATGAAAACTCTTTTTTTCCTTTTGTAAACAAACTGTTCCTCAGGATTTTCCATAAGGATTTACACCACCATTTTGTGCCTCTTCTAGGAACAGAGAAAACCTTGCCATTCAGAGTTTTCCTTTTACACAGCAGAGAAATGTTTGAATTTATGTCTTTCCCCAGGTTGGATTGGAAGAGCTTTTTTTCAGAACGTTTTTAAATTCCAGAAGTAGTCCATTTTTTCCCTCTGAGGGTTTATTAAAGCTATAGGTCAATAGGCATTGTTGCCTGTCTAGAAAAGGGGTCATTTGTATTTTTTATTTGTCTACCCACTGCAGTGAGAACAGTGCCCCATTGTCCCAGGCACTGGGTGCATGTAAAATACTGCTTTGTGCCCTGAAGAATTTACAGCCTAAAGAGCTGTTCATGCTCTGCTGCCAGGGGGGCTGGATATATTTTAGTGGCCAGGATGTAAAATGAGAGAATAACTCAGCTGGCCACTTGATGCCAGCACACAAGTTGTGTTTTGGAACAGAGGAACTGAGTTTTATTTCCCCTGGGACAGAAATGCTGCTGCTCCTTTGGCCAGGGATTTCTGGGGTGTGTGCTCTGGAAAAATGGCATTTTTGTGCTTCTCCTCCAGACCACTTGTCATGTGTCATCTGCAGCACTCCACAAGTGTTGCAGATAATTTGGCAAGTGTGAAATGCTCCAGTCACAGATGCAGTTTCATGTGTCATAAACTTGGTGTTGCTGGTATTAAATCCAGCTGGAGGCTCAGTACCTGTGTTAGTCCTGAGCTTAAACCCTGCCAGGTACAAAGAGGGGCTTTGCCATGAGCTAAACCTCTAAAATATCAGAAAAAAGTGGTTTAGGAGCATCCCTGTTTCTCAGGAAGGAAAAGCTTGGAGGATATAATGAGAATATTTTCTCCCCCCAGACAGCTCTGCAAGTCCCTGGTGTGAATTTCCACCTCTGCACCTCAGTGTGCTCACAAGGACACCTGGATATTCTGGGAAAATACTCATTTTTCCCCCAAACAGAACGATTTACTGGCCAAGGGCAAGTCAGAAAGTAAAAGTACAATGAAGTTACACAGCAGGAAAAAATGCTGTAGTTTAATTCTTTCTTAAGCAGTAGAAAGGCACAAATTCCCACAAAACTTCTTGTCCTTAAGGTGCTGTTTATGAGATCTAATATCTAGGTGTAAAACGACCAACTAATTCTTCATCAATGTCTAGAATTTCTCTGCAGTGTTTAGTAAGATAAGCTGTTTATTAGAAGTGATTACTCACGTGAGGTGTGTGCCAATGAATCAGCAAACCAACCCAAAATGGCTGGGGCTTCATCTGAGCCTCACTGGAAATGATAATAAACAGCAAATAGCCACATTTATTTCTTATCTGTAAATGGCTATTTGTTATTTATCTGTAAATGACAATAAATAGCAAATAACCAAATTGATTTCTTTTCTGTAAATAATAATAAAGACCAAATAGCCAAAGTGACAAATGCTGAAAAGTAGATGTTAAAAATACCCCCAAGATGACAAATAATTACTGGTGTGTGGTTGTTAACAGAAGTGAAAAATACTGACTTTTCTGTAATGCTCCATTGGTGCTAGTCAGCAGTTCATAAAATGCTATTTATTATTGCTTTTAAACAGCAATGTGAATTTTTCAGTGTTTTAAGAGCATATTTCAACTGCACAAGCTAAAATTCCTTTTTTTCTTGCAGATCTGGGACATGAGTGATGATGAAACAGTTTGAAATCAGGTGCTGAGGAGGAGGAGGATGCTCTGGAGTGCAGCCCTGCCTTTTATCTCTGCTTTGAGGAGTTAATGATTGCTTACCCCTCCTGACTGCTGGAAAGACAAACAAACAGAACCCACGTTTTGCCATGAATAACTTCTCTGAAAAAGCAGTCTCTCATGGACAGAACTCACCATGTTTTCATTTTTATTGTGTAAATAACTGCAGCAATGTGCTTGTGTTCAAACCTGGTCTGTCTTTTTTTTTTTTTTTTTTGTGGGTTTTTTTTTCTTTTTTTTTAAAGCTTCTAAATATGGCTTACATATAAAAAATGCTGCTTAAGTAATTCTGGGTGGTTTGTTTGGGCCAGGTTTTATTTTGCTTCTCAGTGGCCATGTCCAAGCAGCAATTCTGAATGGCTTTTTTCATCTCGCTCAGATTTGGGGCACTTCAGGTGGAATTTGTGAAGATTGAGCACTTTCTGCTCTTGGGAGTTAAATTTAGTGTTTAAAGGTGGGGAGGAGTGGGGAAGGAGCTGAACCTGCTGCCTCCACCACAGGAATTATTTGCAAACACGAATTTCAGGTGCAGTTGTTCTGGATGTGTCCACGGAGTTGTTGTTCCCTGTGAAGATCCCATCTTTTCATGCTATGGAAACAAAGTGCTTTGGCTGATTTTTGCCCAGGAAAGACCAAAATGCATTTATATCATGATTAGGCTCCCCTGAAGCTCAGGGAAGCCTCTGTTCTATGGTCAAAAATCACTTTAGGAGGTGGTGGATCACTGATTCAGTCAAAACCTGTAGGGAAATGCTTCAGTGAAATGAGAAATTTGTTCTCTGACTTTGCTGTTCTTGGGTGTGGTCATGCAGAACCTTGCAGGTGTTCAAAAAGAGCAATTCTCTTTTCCTTTTTGATTCATTGAATTTTTTCAAGTGGCTTAGTAAGCAAAAACAGAAGTTTGAAAATCCTTGAGTTTAAAAAATAGCTTGAGAAAAATGGAGTTTTAAAATCTCATAGTACATTTTACTGCAAAATTGAATCTATTTGTCTTAACTTGGAATAGGTTTTAGAAGGAAATTTGAAATCCCTTTCATAGCTTTATATTGTGGGGTTTATGAGTAAACTCACTTAGAAAAAATGCAAATCGCTTCATCTGCCATGCAGCCTCTTTTTCCCAGATATATTATGAAAATTAGTTGGTCAATCCAATTATTTTAGTTCCTTCCTTAATATAAGCTCTGAAGATTTTTTTTGTAGAAAATTTCCCAGCTTCTCTCTCATGAGAACAAGTTCAGGCAGGTCAAAAATAGGCAACTCCCATCTTCTGATCAGAAATGATGTATTGAAACCTGCTGAGGTTTGCACCAAGTGTATAAAATAGCCATTATTGTCTAAAATAGCCAGTATTGTCTAAAATAGCTATTATTTCTACTTATTTATTACCATAGTCATTATATTTACATCATTTCTTACCTAGGGGAATGTCTAGTTTAGGTAACTGAAGTGTAATATAAAAATATATATGAATGCAATATATTTTGAAAATCAGAGCTGGTAATCAGAGCAAGTCATCTCTTGGTGGTCAGGCTCTGAAGGCTGAGACTGAAACCCTGAAATCTGCATTTTTAAAGCAGTGTAAATACATCATGGCTTTGCTGGTGTGTTTTTAACCATGCCATAGTCCAGCTGGAGCCACGAGTTGGTGCCAGGAGAGTTTAAAGGGAATAATCTGCTTTTTTTATCTTTGGGAGCTGCTGACCGTGGAGTGTAAATGGCTCTGCAGTTTGGGGTTATCTAAGACTTGAAAGCTGCACATCTTTCTGAGCCTGGTAAACATTAATAATTGTTTTGAGTGCCTGAAACTCTGCCTGGGAGGTGTCTGTGCAGGGCAGGAAGGGTTCAGGCTCAGGGTTAGTGCCATGTGTCCTTCCCTCTGTCACTGCAGTGCCACCAGCTCTGCCAGGCTGGGCTCTTTCCTGGCCCTCTGCTCCCCTGATGTCCCTGATGTGCAGAACTCTTCACTCTGGCTTGGAATATCCTCCCTTGTCTGACTAAAGTGTTGGTTTTGTTCTCCTTGTGGACCAGAATAGTTCTTGTTCCAGCAGAGCTGCTGGGATTGTTTCCTCACTGGGAAGGAAGGAGGGAAGCTTCCATGTCTGTGCTCTGGAAGCATTTGAGCTCTGGGTTTTGGTGTCCTGTCTTCCTTGGAAGGAAGGAGGGAAGCTTCCATGTCTGTGCTCTGGAAGCATTTGAGCTCTGGGGTTTGGTGTCCTGTCTTCCTTCTTTTCTTTTATTTTCCCTTTCCCTATCCCTTTCCTTTCCTTTCCTTTCCTTTCCTTTCCTTTCCTTTCCTTTCCTTTCCTTTCCTTTCCTTTCCTTTTCCTTTTCCTTTTCCTTTTCCTTTCCTTCTCTCCCCACATCCCAGTGCTGCAGGCTCCCTGCAGAGGGCTCTCAGTGACTCCCACATTCACCTCCATTCCCAGTCCATCTCCATTCCCAGTTCATCTCCATTCCCAGTGGCAGACTTCCCCCACATTAGCAGGGAGGGATTCTCTAAGGCAGGCTGTTGGAAATTACTGCTTTTGCTGAATTTCTGGGAATTTTTTGAGTGAGAATCCATTCCAATGAATGAATGAATGTACATTCAAATACTAATGGCAGATGAACACAATTATTTGCTGCCTTGTATGCACTTATACAGGATTTCTGCCCAGAGCCCGGCTCCAGTGCTTGCTGTTTACTGGGACAAGCTAAACTTTCCTTTCTTCATGGAGGAGCTGGGATTTTAATGTTCTTGGTGCTGCCAGGAGCTCCTGCACCATGGCACCAGTGAAGAGAAAAGTACTGAATTTTCTCCACTGGTGCCAGCCAACAGTTCATAAAATGCTGTTGGTGATTCCTTTTAAACAGTTAATATAAACAATTAACCTGAACTTCCACTGGAGGGCCCAGCCAGGGCTTTCCAGGTGTGAACCAAACCTGTTGGGAAGAGGGAATGAGCAGCCTCGGAGGATCCTGCTCACATTATTTCATTATCTAATAGGAATATACTGGCATTTTATGGCAGCCTGCAGCTGTGACACCCCTGTACCTCATCTGGGGACATTTCATTCTGCTAGGAGGTCTCAGTGGAGAGCTCTGACACCACTTCTGTACTTGAGCATTAAAGAAACTGATGGAATGAATGGCAGCTTCTGTTGTGATTTCCCACTTGTGCCAGCTGGAATTTTGCTTCTCCACCACCCCTGCAGTGTGTCCTGCTGGCTGGGGTTTAGAATTTGGGAACCACATCCATCAGAGTGAGGACTGTGAGTTTCTGTGGGAGTTCCCTTCCCTGGAGCCCTGCTCCTTGGGGATGGATTTCCCTCAGGGACACCTGGGACAGTCCTGGTGCCACCACAGCCGTGGCCAGAGCCCTTCCCAGAGTGGCTGCTCTGAGTCTGCAGCCTTCAGCTCTGGGATATTTGCCCAAAAGTGCAAATCACACTGAGATGCAGGGAGGAGGGTCCGTGGTGGCCCAGACAGGTTGGTTGAGAAGGACCCACAGGAGTTCCATTCCCAGGATGGCTCCCGAGAACCAAGGACATTCTGCCTCAGTAGAAGGCAGCAGCCCTGGAGGTGTTTTGGCACAACAAAGGAAACTGCAGTGACTGTTCCAGGCCTTAAAATCATTGTTTGGGCTTGGAAAAATGTTTTCCCTTCCCTGTGTCCTCAGAGAAGCCCAGTGAGGTAAACCAAAGTTCCCATTTTGTCATCTTTGATATTCTTGCCCCATTTCTGCGTGTCCCTGTCCCTGGCAGGGGGTGGCACTGGATCCTCTTAAAGGTCCTTTCCAACCCCTTGACATTAAATATTTCTAATCTTGTTTCTTTGTATAAATTCTGGCTGCTCACCTTAAACAGATGCCACAGAAGTATTTGCAAAATTGAGTGACTCTGCCATCTATAAGCACTTTATTTTAGTTTTTCACTTGTGCTCTTCTTTAGAAAACTCACTGAGATGGGGTTTATTTCTGAGCTTTACTCTGTGGAACCATTTGCTAACACTTGTTTCTCCCTCTAGTGAGCCAGTTCTTCCTGAATATCTGTTAACTTGCCTGGCTGGGGTTGGTGATGGAATCAGAGAAGCATTTGCTTGGAAAAGACCCTTCAGATCATCAAATCCAAGGGTTCCTGCAGCCCTTCCAGCTCACCTCTGCTCTGGGGCTGTGCTGGGCCATGAAGAACTCACCCAGCTCCCAATTTCCCTTTGAGTTTCTTCCCCTTTTTCAACCACACCATAAAAGCAGTGAGATTCTGAGATGGTTTTTGGGAACAGACTTTGCTGTGCAGGACTCTCCCCGAGGCCAGGGATGGGTGAGGTCACTGCTGCTGCTGCTCAAGGACACTCTGCCTCTCACACAACCCATGAGTTTATTTTTATATAGTTCCTCTTCAAAGAAGAACCAAATTTTAAGAGTTCCAGGCGAGTCCCAGCTCTCAATTCTTGTGGGAATAGGAAGGGCTGCTCACATCCTTGCAGAAGAAAATCCATTTCAGGCTGGCACAGCCCCAGCCTGTCTGCTCCTTCCACGTGCTCCAGGCCACTCTGGTGTGCCTGGCTCAGGCATTGCTGCTCTGGGACTTTGCAGTCAGGGTGCACACAGGGAAGGAGAGCAGGAGCAGCTCAGTGATGGGACTTTACTGCCAGATTTTGAATTTCTTCTTGAAATAACAATGCAAGGCTTTCCTTCGAAACAAGTAAGCATTTATACTCCAAAGAGAGCCATTAAAGAAGAATTTGCAACATGGGAAATTTTAGCTGACTTCATAAGAAACAGAGCCTGGAAGATGTCTCCAGCCAGTTACCATTTGGCTTCATTAATTCCTTTTTTTCTTTTCTTTTATTTCATTTTCGGTGCAGCTGATGTGCTCGTGCACATCCTGCCAGAATGAGACTTTCCTTCCAGAGGCTGTTGTGCACCTTTGCTCTCGCAGAGCACCTGGATTAACTGTTTTCAAAGGCAGAAATACTACACTAGGAGGACTTTGGACTGTGCCAGGGTGTAAATTCCTAACCCATGGAAACCCTGCCTACCTGCCCCATTTCCAGCTCTCCTTCCCTTGCAGCTGCCTGCCCTTCTCCAGAGCCCAAAAAACACCGCTCAGGCCATGCTTTAGGTTTGAAATTCATCTGGAGCTGCCCTCTCTGTTGCCTCTTCATCTTTCCAGGACAATCATTTCTGGAAAGTTCATTTTCTTACCTGTGCAGCACTTGGCAGGTTTGGAAGTAAAAATACCCTAACAGTTTACTGAGGTTTTTTTCCTCTCATTTTACTTCTATTGATAATTTGTCAAGAACCTCTCTGAGCTTTATTCTCAGTTATCCTGGGTCAGAACTGTTCTGCTGCCGTGCTGAAGGCTTACTAACCAGGCTGTGCCTCGTGCTCCCCTTTTTCCTCAGGCCAGCACTGCCACCCAGCAATGCTCATCCTTCCACCAGCCCGGTTTGGAAAGGAATGCCTGGAATGAGCCGCTTGAGGATTATTTTAACCAGGCTGAAGCTCCTCCCAGAAGAATTAGCAGCTCTGAGCTGGAGTGGCAGTGCTGTGCTCTAAGCACCCTCAGCTGTTCCATGACTTAGGGCAGCATTTTCTCACCTCATTTCCCAGCCCAGGTGATCTCACCCCAGGATGAGGGTGCAGGTGTCTGCTCCAACTGTATTTAAGTTCAAGCTCTAATTGCAGCCTCACTAATTGCATTATCAGCCTGTTGTGACTCAAATGCAGTGGGGTTGTTTAGGATAGATTTTCAGAACCCACCAGTTATTTGTCAGAATTTAACCAGCTCAGGTTCCTTCTGCTTCATCAAGCCAGAGCTCCCTTGCCTTGGAGCTCCTTGGGTTTAGGGAGAAAAGGACAATCAGGAGTTCTAAAAACAGCCTGGGTTGTGTTTCCTGGTAGGGAGCTCCTGGCAGGGAGCACCAATCCCTCCATCCATCTCCCTAAATGCCTGTTTCCTCCTGCTCCTGCCTGGATGTTTGTGTAGGACGTTGATAGGAAGCACAATGGGCTTTGTCTCTGCAGTGAAGGTCACATGCACACGTGCCTTTCATTTTCAATGTGAAAATGTCAAATGGCTTCTTAACAAAATATTGTAGAGAGCTAACAGGAAAGGACAGGAGCAGCTGAACAGTGCTGTGCTGCTCCAAATCAAAGAGTTTTCAAAACTGATTCCTTGTCATTTCCCTCCTCTCCCATCCAGTTACTTTCTGTTCTTACATTCCTTGGCTGTGGGTTGCTGCTTCAGTAGTCTGAGCATGCAAAAACTCAGGCTCGTGTGGAACTTCAGCCTTGGCACCGGGACTCTTGACTTGTGCAAGATCCCAGCAGGATGATTCATTGTTTGATTTGTTAGTGAAATCCTGTTCTGCACTGGGAAGCAGGAGAGAGATGTTAAACTGGACAGCTGCTCTAGGGGTTTGCCTTCATTTCCCTTTTGGTCCAGTGGTCTTTGTGGTCTTCTGATGGTCTTGGCTCCTCTCAGAAGCTGCACTGGTGCATGCTGCAGGTTCAAGGCATGTGAAATGCAGGCTGGAGGCTCCGTGCTGCAATGGTTTTGCTTCCCAGAGGAAACCAGTGCAGGCTAAAGCTGCCTGGAGCAGAGCTGCTGGCATTGTTTCCTCACTGGGAAAAGCAGGGAAGGAGGGAAGCTTCCATGTCTGTGCTCTGAGAGCATTTGAGCTCTGGGGTTTGATGGCTTTTGGTGTCCCTTCTTTCCTCTTTCTATCTTCCCCTTCCCTCTCTCCCCACATCCCCAGTGCTGCAGGCTCCCTGCAGAGGGCTCTCAGTGACTCCCACATTCACCTCCATTCCCAGTCCATCTCCATTCCCAGTCCATCTCCACTCCCAGTCCATCTCCATTCCCAGTGGCAGACTTCCCCCACATTAGCAGGGAGGGATTCTCTAAAGCAGGCACGATTTTCCTTGAGGTTTTTGCTTTGTCTGGGAGTGTTTTTATTTTCATTTTGTGCTTCCAGGGCTGACTTTTATCCAGCAATTCCGTAGGTGTTGCCACTTCCTCAGGAACCTGTGACTCAGGCCACGTTTAAATGCCATGACATCAGCAGCATCCCCCTTGGAACTGCTGCTTTCCTAAACAGGGCTTCAGCCTTTGCTTTTAATACTCCCAGCTCTGCTCTGGGGTTTTTTGTGTCTGAGGGGGGAGGGATGAGGGGGTTTCATTCCTTCAGGCTGCCCTGCCATTCCCAGGACCCACATTTTGGCTTTTTCAGTTGCTGGAATTGTCAATGTGACTTCAAATGGGAGATCCATATTTATGCACCAGCTGTTTCTGAATGAAATGATTGCAGCCAGGCCTCTGTGGAGGTTCTGCTGTGGAAAACTGGGCTGAATTCCCTCCTGGTCTGGAGAAGGGAGCAGGTGAGGGCAGGGAAAGGCCTGGGCATGCTTTCCCAGCGTGATTTTGGAGGCAGTGCAAGCAGGAGGTGTCTCTCACTCTTGTGCCCTGCTGCCAGCCCCAGCCCCTGCAGGGGGGATTGCAGGGGACCCTGCCCAGCACAGCCCGGGGGCTTGGCTGCCTGGGGGCCCTGGGCACAGCACGGCGTCCCCAAGGCACTGCTGCCACCGGGGGCCTGGGGGGGACAGCTCTGAGGGTGTTTGCTGCCTGGCCAGCGGCCCTTGGTGCCAGGGCACTGCCACTGCCACTGTCACTGTCTGTCACTGTCACTGCCACTGTCACTGTCACTGTCAGTCGCTGTCAGTCACTGCCGCTGTCACTGTCATGGGCCTTCTTCCAGTGATGCCAAAATCCGGCACATCATGAATTAAAGTTATTTTTCAGATGACACGTTGGGCCAAAGTTCTCAAAGAAAGGTTCTGTATCATCTTTTCTGCACATCTTTCTACTTTTTCAGGTTTTTTTTAAATTCATCTTACTTTCCTAAAGTTGCTGTTGGGTTTCCCTTGGATCCTTTATTTTCTAAATTACCTTATAAATTACTTTTAACGAAAAGCTCTCACTCAAGTCCTACCCAGTGGACAGATCCTATTGCTGTATCCCGGTGATTTCTCATTTTTGGCACCAAGCTGAGGACACTGAGATGCAGGTGCTGTGAATGTGATAGCATCACCACTATTTGGCTACACAAAGGCAATTTTCCTCTAATTAAAACATTTGCTGTTGCTTGTCTCCTGCATGCATTTGGGCACTCTGTGATTTTTGCTTGGGCAGTAGTTGGGATGACTGAGCTGTAAATTCTGCCCTATGAACTCAGTTGGGTTTAGCAGCGCTGCAAACTTAAGCCGGGGTTTTTTTAGCCCTGATTTGCAAGGCTGGGATGGAGCAGGTCACAGCTTTGCCCTGTGGCTGGACAGATCCTGGTTTCATTCCCAGCCACGATGGAATCTGTTCATTTCTTTTCCTGTGGATAGTATTTGGAAATGTCATTAAGAGATTCGGTGAGATAACTTCAAGACAGCAATTCCTAAAAGTCCTGTGGGAGCAGAGAATAACAAAATACCTGTAGATGTGAGATACTGGAGAAGAATGGGACTGAAATGTCACTGGGGTGTCAGGGGGGCTGACACTCAGGACATGGGGACGTGCAGCCCAGCACGATCCAGAGTGTGACCAAAGCACTGCTCCTAAATTATTCTGTTGCTTTAGTTGTAGGTGATTTCAGGCATCTTCTAAGCCGAGGTGTCACAGTTTGGAGTTTGATGTCACGAATTCCTGGGCTTTTTGGAAACACTGCTGTTTAAAGCACTTTGTCCTCTCTGTGGCTGCCGTGGGAGGCGCAGGAGGCGGAGCTCCCTGGGCTGCCTAAGGGGAGACTGCAGGGAGGGCAAGAGGGTAAACAGTGCAGGTTTTGGGTGATGCTGCTCTGCCTCCCCTCTCACACTGCCACGCCTTGCAGCTGGATTTGCACAACTGCTCCAGGAGCTGCTGGGATTCATTGGCCTCAGTTTTGGATGCCCAGCTTGGGATGATCTTTGATGATGTTTTAAACTGGTTTTCAGAGTTCTGAGAGAAGTCTGATGTCAAATGTAAAGACAATCTTACCCTAAGCATGTATTTTTAAAAGTTATGTGTGTGAAAGAGGAATGAATAAACCTGCTCTTACCTTCTAGCTGCTCTCTGGTTCAGTTTGGCTCTGTCCTGCAGGGCAATGCCCAGGATGGGCCCTGGGCTTGGTGGAACAAATCAGCCAAAGTAGAGAGGAGTCCCCACAGAGCTTTGCTATTCTATTTGTGGAACACAAACATTAGGAAGGGAAATGTCATTTGAATGCTCTTGATTAAAGGGAATTTCTGGTTTTGAGGGTGGTGTTTGTTCCCCATCTCAGTGCCTGGAGCGTGGCTTTGTCCCAGTGATCCCAGAGGGACTGAGATCCACACTCAGCTGGAATTGGGGTCCCAGGGCTCGGCAGCCCAGGCTGGAGGGGCAGGGAGGGGTGGCTGGGTCCTCCCAGCCCTGCGCTGGCACTTCAAGCTCTGTCCCCAGGAACCAAAGTTTGCATTCATTCGGTGTGCCTTGACTTTGCTAATGGAACAGAATTAAGAAGCAAGTAAGAATTTGGCTTGGGTTTTTAAAATAATAGTTCTTAATTAACAAGCATTTCTTCATCCTGATCATATTTCATAAATATACTCCAGAGGAGAGAAAAAAAAAAAAAGAAGAAGGGGAGTGTGTTCACTTCCTGAGTGAACTCAGTACAAAGTGTAAATAAGTTGCCATGACCTGTAATTTGTTGGGCTCTGCAGTGGTGTTCCTGATATTTTTGTGTTTTACAAACCTTTCCCAGTGTTGTCATTGGCTCTTTTCCCCAGTTAAACTTTTCACAAAAAGTACAAAACTTCCATTATGAGAGAAGAGCAAATGAACTGAGAAATCCTTGGAAAGCCTCACCCACTGCCCCAAATCTCTGCTGCAGTGAAGCTGCAGCAGTTCTTTTGTCCTTCCACGTCCATGTTTTCCTTCCCTCCCTTGTTCCAGCCCTGGATGGGAGCCATGAGGGGCACAAGGAGAGGAACCTGGAGGAGAGGCAGGAAAAGCAGCTGGCTGGAGCCCGGTTTGGAGCTTTCCCAGCACAGGTATTGTCACAGGTTTGGGGAGGCCCAGTCCATCCCCCTGGCTGCCTTGGCACATCCCTCTGTGTGCCCAGGGTTTGTCTCTGGGGAGTTCTCCTGAGGCTCAGCACCAATTTTTATTTTTTTTCTTTTGGGGTTTCCAGATTTTGTGGAGCTACAGGGAGCTGTGGCTCCAAAGGGCCCCAGCAGCTCTCAGCTCCTCTGGGGCAGAAATGAAGTGCTGTTTCTCTCTTGTCACCCAGCTCCTCTGGTGCTCTCAGGAAGGGCAGGAGTGTTGTTCTGAATTTGTACCTCCAGAGCAATTAAAGCAACAGATTTGCTTGGGCAGACTCCCCACCCCAGGCTGAATAAATAAATACAAATCTGGAGGGTTCACTTGTGATTTTGTAGCTCAGTGAGCAGCCCCTGGGCCCCAAACCCCATCCTGGGTGGGAGCTCTTGCACTGTTTGGCTTTGAGGTTGGACTGGAGCTGGTTCCCACTTTGGGGATGCAGAGCTCAGCAGTGGAGGTTTCCTGAGGGGAGAATCTTTGCTTTTCACCAGCCTGGGTAAATTGCAGCTTTCTCAGCTCTCAAAATGTTGCTGCTCTCCCAGCACTGGGTTTTGTTGTTTTGTGCTCCTCCAATTCCCAAGGATCTGTTTTCTTTTTTCTTTAATTTCAAAATGAACCCATCTGTTTTGTGGCCGTGTCAAAAAGACTTGAAAATGTGAAGCAAAATGCCTCAAGAACAGAATTAACTCCAAATGTCATCATTCAGAATAACCTGATTTTCATTTCACTCCTGAAAAATTGGAGGGAAATATTTTCTGAGTGTTGGGAGTGCACAGCACAGTTGTGAGAGATCCTTTAGGACTGATCACATGAGTGATAACCCAAATAACTGATGGCAAGAAAGCTTTGCAGGCGCTGCAGCACTTTGATGTTGCTCTGTTTGCTGTCCCTGGGTCTGTGCAGGGCAAACAGCCACACAGCAGTGGAGATTCCTGCAAGCAGCAGAAAAGCAATGCTCTGTGTCTGTTCTTCAGCATTAGAAAGGCAGAAAACCAGTTTTTGGATGGCTGGGGAATTGTGTGCAGAAGTCTCAAAAGTCCAGAGTGATGTGTGAGCTGATTTAGCTGTGCTGGTAAAATGGACACTTCTCTTAGGGAAATCCGTGTGGTTTGTTTGGGATGTGTCCCAGAAGGACAGAATGGAGAGGAGATGGATCTGCCACGGGGCAGAGCTAACAGCAGCAACCTTTCCCTCTAATCAGAGAATATTTCCTGCCTCCACTCTGTCTTCAGTGATCTCTGATGGGTGGATCTGCACTGAGTTTGGTCCTCAGCCTTTGCCCCAGTGTTTTTTACATTTCCTGTGAGAATTGCTGGGACCAAAACTGCATGCAGAGCTCAGCTGCCACAGGGCAGAGCAGGAGGAGAATCCCACACTCCTCTTCCTGCATTTCCAGGCAGAAATTGTTTCTTTGTTGGATTAATCACTCAGAGGTACAGACGTGTCAGCAAAGTCACGGTTTGATTTACTGCTGCTGATTTTGCATCATCCTGAAAGGTCAGATCTTGACTCACAGCCTGCATTTGTAAGCCTGGCAGCAACCAAAGCATTATTTTCTGTTGTGAGGAAATCTTTAAAACAAGCTCTGGCATTGTTTTAAATGGTGGCTTTGCAATTCTTGGTTTTTTCTTCATTTTCCCACCTGAAAACTCGACGTTTGAGTCCATGACATTCATTACTTTGCCCAGACCAGGGAGCTGGAGGCTGAATTAGATGTCAGAGGAGGGGAGCACAACAAAGAACTCTGAAACAGGACAATTTATGCAACATCTTTAAAAGCTGAAGTGCATTTTACCTTTCTGTGGTTGGTGATTCTGAGCCCTGTTCAGCCAGTCACATCTTGATCACCACAAATGTCTGGAGTGCTTTTAGATGTTGTTTTCCTCTGCACACTTTCCTGATGTGTCCTTGGGGCTTTCTCACAGCAAAAGGTGAATTATGCACCTGTGCATTAATGTGCTGAGTTCTAGGGGAAAACTGAGAATATTGCTTACATTTAACAACCAGCTCTGCTGCTCATTGCTGTTACTTCATTAATGGGACTTGCAGGTTAATCAATGACCTCTTTTCACCTTGATTTTCCAGTTCCTGAGGGAGGTATGAGAGCCACTGGGAAGGAGAGACCAGTGACAAAAGGTTGGTATTGAGGTGAAAAACTTCACAGCAGAGGGTGACTTTTTATTTTTAGCAGCTCTGATCTGGGGTGTGTTTCCTGAGCAGGTGAGTTTGTGTCAGGGCATGGAACAGGACAGGGCCAGGAACACCTCAGAGCCTGTGAGGAGGAAAAATTGCATCAACTTCACTCCAGGTATGTCAGGGAAATCAAGAGAAAAGCCTTGGTTCCCTGTGGGGCTCTTCGAAGTCACCCACACTTTCTTCTGGGGAAGGTGATAATCTGAGATTTTCTGTAGGATTTTCTTAGCAGGAGCCCAAGAACTCGTCCCTTGGAAGGAAAAAGGAAAAGGAAAAGCCCTTGCTTTGATCTGTGAGTATTGTTAGTTCTTCTGACTATTTTCATCTCTACTCCCCCCCTAAAAAAAAACAGGTAAGTGAATATTGCAGAGTGGCAGTGAGAGCAGAGGTTCAGGCTTAGCCTGAGAAATATTATTTTTAAATGTGTTGAATCGACTTTTTCCTCTGAAAGCAAAAAAATAAAATAAAATAAAAATCTGTAGTTTTAAACTCCCTAGAACTAGTCTAACTCAGTGGTACATTGTTTGTATTTTAACACACAAGCCAGATGTCATTAACACAGCTCAACCCAGAGTATTTCACTGTTTTCAGGAAGCAGGAGATCAGAGCTCTGTGTTTTCCTGCATTGTAAAAGGTAACCTTTTACAGCAGAGGCTCTCAGAAGGGGCTCTGTGTGCAGAGTGTTTCCCCAAACTGAGTAAACACTTGGAAGATAAGCAGCTTTTGGACTATGAAATGTAGCAGGCGTTTGGCTGACCCAGCCTGGTGTTGACAGATGCCTTTGTGTCTCTTTGTGATGGACAGAAGACACATGTTCTCCCTGGCATTTAAGAAAGCTGCTGCTTAGCAAAATAAAATGTAAAATTCGACTGAACAGTGCAGCAGTGAGCAGTGAAACTGGCTGAGCAAGAAAAGATTGAGAGGGTCTCATGTGACTGCAGTGAAATGTGTCAGTAACTGCTTTGTCATTATGTGAAATGAGCCTGTGGAAAAATAAATTCTGTATTTTCCAGCTCTGCTGCAATACAAATGCATTCCAGTGGGAATATCCAGGTGTAACTGATCCCGTGCCAACCGTTCCCAGCAGGGAGGAATGTCCCTGGCTGTGGATGCCCAAGTGCCACAGCAATTAGCAGCTCTAAACCCCTGAGCCTGCCCCTTGTTGGCTGAACTGGGCTCCTGATCCTTCACAAGGAGAATTTCCTCGTGGTGCTCCTCCTGCAGCAGGGCACGGGCCACAGGAGCTCAGGAGCAGCCTGAGCTGGGAATGGGCTGCTGCTTGGCACTGGTCCCACTACAGCTTAAAAATACACATTTAAATTGTCTTGGCTGTCTTATACCCAAGAAAGCACTTGAGGTAGCTGTTCCAGAGAGGGGCAGAATGTTCCCATTTCAGGAGAGGTTAAAAATATTATTAAATGGATACAATTTCTATCAAGAGCTCTCCAGGGATCAAATGTTCTTTAGCATACCTTGTAATCCAGCTGTGGAATCACTGTCTGCTAAGGGAAGAGAGCTGGAGACCTGGGAACACACCTGGGGCTGTGGCTGTGCCAGAGGACGGGTCAGGAGCATGCAGAGGGCTTTACGTTCCAAGAAGGATCTGAAGATAGTGTGAGCAGTCCCCGGGCCAAGCCTGAGCGTGCCAGCCCCGGGGAGTGCACAAACACCCCTGGAAATGCTGCTGTGGGTGTTGCCCGGGTGTCACGCTGGGAACACGAGCAGGTGGCAGTGCAGGGACACCGGAGAAGTCTCCATTCACAGGGAGCCTGAGCAGTGCCACTGCCAGGCTCCTGAGGTGCCCTCAGCCCAGCTGGGCAGCCCAGGGCTCACTGTGGGCACTCAGGGTCACTGGACACAGCTGTGTGACCGCACGGGGCTGTGTGACCGCACGGGGCTGGGAGCCGTGCTGCCACCCCTGCCCACAGCAGCACTGCTGACCTCTGGATGGGTTTGTCTGCAGAGGTGATTCTCACAGCCAGCCCAGCCTGAAATGCACCCAAGCACATTCAGGAGAGGGCACTGCCCGAGCTGTGCATCCCCGGGGGTGTCTGTGCTGCCAGCTCTGCTTTCTGCCATGGGAACGGTGCCTGGGTTGAAACCAGCAGAACTGGTGTGTGTGGGGGCTGGGCTGATGGCACAGCTGGAAGGTGCCGCTCATTCAGCTCCCAGAAGATGCCACTACAAATGCTGGACCATTTAATGAAATACTGGGTGTCTGGGCCGGTTCCTCCACAGTGCCAGTCAGAAAAACCCTTTTTCCTTGCAGGAAATGGAGTTTGCTGTAAGTTACTGCCCTGGGAGACAGCCACGTGCCTGGCCTGTGTCGTGGAGCCCCCAAATCGTTGGTGCAGAACATTGTCCCTTTCCCTGCAGGGACAACAGCTCCCCTGGGAGAGCAGCCCCTGAGGCCCGTGGGGTGTGCTGTCCTGGGCCTGCCTCCCACGCCCTCCCAGCAGGGATCTGGGCCTCTTCCCAGGGTTTTCAGATGTGTTCCACCAACCCTCCTGAAGGGTTCTCATGGCATCTCCTCACCCTGAGCCAGGCCTGCCATGCTTCCAAACCCTGCTGAGCCAACAGGAACTTCATGTCTCCTTCCTTTTAGGGCTTTTTTTCTTTTTCCACTTTAGAGCCCCCCCTTCTTGCCTGGTTCATGGGGCTTTCTCAAACTCAGGGAATTAGAACTACTTTTTAAGGATTAGCCATCTCCAGTGCCATTGGAATGCTGCTCACCTGGACCAGAGGACTGTGGAGGTCGACATTTGAAATTCAGCTCTTTTCCCTGAAGAAGTTGAGGGACGAACAAAGTGCCACAAAATTGGTCTTTTCAGGAACAGAAATGCAGCACCAGCTGGTGTTTTCCAAACCAGTTCCTGTCCAGGTGAGTTCCTCAAGGCCCAGCACGGCTGCTGGGGCAGCAGCAGGGTTTTTATGGCTGGAAAGGATTTCCTGACAAACTCTTGTAGGCAAAAGCCCCCTGGACTGCAGACTGAGGCTGTGGCAGCCCCACCAGTGGGGTTATGGTCCTAAAAAAGGTAGGGATGCTTGGAAGGAAGGCAGGATGTGCCAGAGGTTTGCTTCTGCCTCACACACCAATTCCTGTCTCACCAGGCAATACAGAGGCTTAGGAACACACCTGTGATTTAAGAGCACTTTATTGTTCTTTAAGGCTACTTTTAAGTACAAAAAAAAAAGATGGCCTGCCAAACCTTTTTTTTTTTTTTTTCCAGGTGAAACAAGGCCACAAAAGAATGGTATATTACAGATTTACAAACACAGAGAGAATCTTTCAAACTGAACTGTAGATAACCTGGCTCTGTGAAGAAGCTTCACCACGTCTCGTGATGGTGAGTTCAGTTTAGTGTCCTTCCACCTCCCCCCAACCCTTTGGCTTTGTGACATTGTTGTGTCCAGCATCTGTTTTACTGGATGTAGCACATTAAATCTTTATTGCCCTCAAATCCATTTACCTATCTCAGATAAGTAAATGTAACCTTGTAAAACAGCTATTATTGAAAATATTAGCTTTAAAAACATTATCTTATTTGTGTTTACAAAGAAATAGAGGAGTCACATTTTCCACAGAGTCCATCTACAGTATTAGTATTGACTGTTATACTGCTCAGTAGCCTGTAGCAATAACAAACGAGTGGCTATTAATGCTAATGCAGTGTCCTCATAGAATAACTGTGTTCCTGCACTTTTTACTGTATTACAGACAAATCTACAACAAAAAAAAAAAAAAAGATCAACTTTTTTCTCCAAACAAACGAACGAAAAAAAAAAAGAATGATTACAATAAAGGAAAGGGAAAAATTAAATAGCTACATATCATTAACAAATTAATTGTTCCTCAAAAAATACCTACAAATTTCTCTGTACATTCTTTACGCACAGCGTAACGATGGTCTTAAAGTTACCTATATAAAAAAGTGTTCTTTTAACAATCTTCCTACAGAGAGTAGGGTACTGAATGCCAAAGCAAGGAAGCGTTGACTACCCAGTAAGATGGTAGTGAAATGTGTAAAACTGGGGGGCTTAGGTGTTGGGTTGGTTTTTTTTGTGGGTTTTTTTTCATTTTTTTAAAGAAAACTGAGCAGCCACCTTCTCACCAAGAGTAAGAGCCAATCTCCCGATCTCTTTCTACCCTGCACCTTTTCCAAATTAAATAGCTTAACTTTAAAAAAAAACAAAAAAACAAAAAAGCATAAAATAAAAGCCACAATGGACCCAATACTGTAACATAGTCCATAATACATCACGTGGAGTTCATCTTCCAACCAGTTCTCACTTCCTACACCGAGCCCATCCTTTCAGGGAGCCCAGTATAAAAACCAAGCCCTGGCTGCAACTGTCCTGGGAAGATGGAATGTACTGGGGAGAGTAGTTACACTTAACAAGAAGAAGAGAAGCTCTTAGCACTAGCACAGCTGTGGTTTTATGCCTGCCTCTACTGCCTAATTTCTAGTTAGTAGCTATTAAAATAGCAAATGATAATAAATGCAGTAATACCTGTATAAAATCTACTGGAGGAATGTATGCTGCGACTTGGCGTAGGCTGATGGATAGGCTTAAAAAAACCAAAATAAAACAAACAAACGGAAAGATCATCTTTCACAAACTGTAACAATCTGTTGTCCAGCCAAGATCTGTAAGGGTAGCAGTTCCTGCAGCTAGTTCAGGGTGGATTACACAGACTGGGGTTTGGGAAGCAGATCCCTGTGAAGCAGCAGTGCTGCACGAGGCCTGTCCTGAGCTGCCCTCGGTGCTGCTGCCACTAAAGTGAATAGCAAATACAAATATCATAGAGTACAACTGTACCAGCAGTAAGTATATCTAGGGTTGTTACTGACAAAAATAAACTAATTCTGAAGAGAAGCTAATAAGTATTATGATTCTTACTGTCTATACATTAATAGATACCAGCTATTTTTCATAAAACATGCATCGTTAAGCACTATGGAACCCTCCAACCTCAGCTCTATTCTAACAAACTGCAGTGTTTAGGAAAAAAATGCCCGTGTTCTGTAAATTATGCAGTCCAGTTGCAAGCTCTAAGCACCTGAAATCTAAAGAGAGAAAGACCTATAACCTGTATGAGACTTCCCCTTCCAAAGCTGTTTTGCTCTAAGAAAAATCAAACTGATAGAAATGTCATCCTTAAACCCTTTTTTCAGCAGTTTGCCCTCAAAATATTTAGCCTCTTCCAGAAAGTTGCTGTGCAACTTCAGTCCTCCTCCAATAGTGCAAATCATACATGACAGTTCTTTTCAAGTATATACATACAAAATTACTTCACAGAGGGAAAAAAAAAAAAAAAGCAATGTAAGCAAACCAGACAAATTCTAGTCTTGAGAAGCTAAGAAAAGCAAAAAAGCACTTGGGTCAACCAACTAAGTGTAATGGCTTTTGTGGATTAGCGTGCATTATTTTTTTAAGGGGCAGCAGATTTGCATCAGAGGTTTCTTTGGTAATTGAGGCAGGAAGAAAAGGATGCTACATCATATGAATCTTTATGAAATAGTTCCTGCTATCGTCTTTAAGGGCACCCTTTTACAAAAAAAAAAAAAACAACCAAAAAAACAACAAAGTGAGTACACAAAAACATGTGTTGAAAACTCCCCTCCCCTCCCCAGCACTACTGAAGCACTTGTTCCAAGCTCAGTCAAACCATGCAATTCCCATTGGGAAGGCTGCTGTCCTCAGGAGACCACGGAGGGCGAGTGATTGTGGCTGACCATGTGGGACGAGGGGGACGCCTGGCCCCGCCGCGACGCCGACTCGGGGCTGCTGCCCACGCCGTCCTTGGCAGCCTTGATCTGCAGCCACGTGTCCCCCAGTGCTTTGGCAAAGTGGTCATCCACCGAGCCCGTGATGGACACCGAGTTCGCCACCGGCTCGGGCTCCTTGTAGTTCTTGCCCAGGCTCCTGCGGAAGTGCTCCTCCACCACCGGGTCACACGCAGCGGTGGCTGTGGGGACAGCAGCAGAGGGGCACTCACACCCTGCACCTCATCCTGGCTTCTCTCACACATCCTGGAATGGATTGGCTTGGAAGGACCTTAAAGCTCAACCACCCCCTGCCAGGGACACCTTCCACTGTGCCAGGCTGCTCCAAGCCCCATCCAGCCTGGCCTTGGGCACTGCCAGGGATCCAGGGGCAGCCACAGCTGCTCTGGGCACCCTGTGCCAGGGCCTGCCCACCCTCACAATTTCTTCCCAATATCCCACCCAACCATGCCTTCTGGGCATGGGAAGCCGTTCCCCTTACCCCATCACTCCAGGTCCTTGTCTCCAGTCCCTCTCCAGCTCTCCTGGAGCCCTTTTAGGAACTGGAAGGGGCTCTGAGCTCTCCCCAGGGCCTTCTCCTCTCCAGGCTGAACACCCCCCATCTCTCCTAAGCTGTCTCCAGAGCAGAGGGGCTCCAGCCCCCAAAGCATCTCCCCTGTAGATGCCCTGTCACTACAAGTCCCTGTCACTAACATGGCCTTCCTCACACCCTTACATACCTGGGAGTGAAAGGGGTGGGCAAGGAGGTGGGAAGGAAGGAGTTAAAATTTAAAAAAACCTAATGGAATTAAACATTTTTACGTTTCTGTGACCTGGAACAGGTAAGCATTTATATATAATTGTATTTCTCCCTCAGGCAACTAACAGCTCCAGCTCCAATTCTATGGAAACCTTCTCCCAAAACAATCACACAGAACTTATATTTAAGCTTAAATGGAGTTAATAATGTAGAGTTGTTTAAAATCAGCTCCCAAGCCTGCTAATAGCAGTCAGGTGTGAGGAGACCTCATCCTAAACTGCAGCATGCCAAAAGCTGAGCTCAGGGTTTCATCTTAATCCCCACAGTTGTGCTGGGAGCAGTCAGAACTAAATGGGGCACTGCAGTAAGTGCTGTAAGACTATTACAGAAGCCTTAAAAGACAGGTTTTGACCAAGAACTGTAGTAATTCCTCAGACTAAATATAAGAGCACGGCAGTTTTACAATTCAGAATCAGTACTTGTGTGTCTTAATAAGAATTGTCTTTCCAAAAATACTTGGAACTGTTGGGATCCATGGCACAGCCCCCCTGCTTGATCCTAAAGCAATGCTTGATTGATCCTAAAATAAACCCCAGTGTCATGCACAGACACCTCTTCACCTGACAGGAACAGATCTTTTCTGGAAACATCCAGCCCTGTTCCCATGCCCACTGGAGCAGCTCTCCTGGGACCAGTAGCACCAGTTTGTGAGAAAACTGTAACATCTGAGATCCCCAATGATTGATTTCTCCAAGAGTGAAAGGGGCTCCTTCAGCTCCTAATTCTAGTTATCAACAGTATACCGATCTTTATAAAAATAATTTTAAAATTACAATTAATAACAAAATACTAATAATTACCCTGCTGTGGGCTTTAGGTTGCTGTCTACATCATGCTGGTATGGTTCCATGGACACATGGTGGCTGCTGGAGCCCCAGTGCCCTGAGCTTTTGGCAGTGCTGCAAGTTAAAGCTCTGCCCCAGCAGGTAAAGGACTTGCAAGGGAAGGGCTGAGCTTCCCCTGTGCTTTCTGTGCAGTGAGAGTGAACAGGAACAGCCCAGCTTTCCCAGCAAGTACTGCCTGAGCAGATTTCATGAGCACTGCTAATTGCACAGAAGGCACAAAGCTAGAGCTCCCTGTTTGGGTTGCTGTAGCAACTGCCCTCCAAAGGTTTTTGTGCTATCCATGCAGAGCAGGGTGCAGGGTCCAGCCTTTGGATGGGTATTTGTGGCTGTAGGAAAGATTTCTGCAACTGCAGCTGAATCACAAGAGTCTCCTGGCCATTGAGAGAGCTGGGGAAACTACAGGTCCTAAAAAAAGAGCATGGGGGGATCTGCTGGCCCTGGCTGCTGTTTGTCAGCTGGATTAAAATAAACATAATGACTTATTTGTCTGTGTGGGGTACTTGTTTTTTGTTTTGGTTTTTTTTTTTTGTCAAATAAGCTTTTCAAAACAAAAAGGAAAGAACACCTCTCTCTTCCTAGTTCTGCAGCAGTACTTCCAGCTGTGGCACAGGAGGAGACAAAGGGGTGTCCATCATTTCACCTCCTTTTCTCCCTGTCAATATGGGCACACTGGGGACCACTCTGCTCTGCTGGGACCCCAGTGAGGGCAGGCAGGAGGGTGGCACTGTCTCAGGGTGCAATGCAAGGTGTGGAATATTCTCCACTGGCTTGCAGCTATTTTCAGGCAGCTGCAATTTATTGATGAGTGGTCTTTGCATATGAATAGATTTTGATCTGTGCATGACTAATTTCTACTTTTGAAAGAGATTTAACATCTTTTGCTTCCTGCTAGAAAGCAATTACAGTTTCTGTGGACAATTCAGCATGGAACACTACCCTGAGATTGGAAGCTGGGTTTCATTCTCCACTTGTTTGCTTGCTTTTGATATTGCCCAATAAATTCCACTGAAGCAGAATCTTAAAGGCCCATCAAGTGGTAATTTATGGGACTCTGAGCACTGAAATTAAAGGAACACAAGAGAATCTGAGTGTTTTGTATTATCTTTGTGCTCACTTCAAACCAGATGCATGAAGAGGGTTTTTGCAGTTGAATGCTCACAATTTCTGCTCCACAGCAAGAGAAGATGTGATCACAAAATGGCCCTGCCAGGTTTTGCACAGGGAAATGGAGTTAAAGGAACATTTATCATGAATGTCAGCCCAGAAAGCAGCTTTAGTGTAAACAGTTGTGTTAGGGTGCAATACAAGGTGTGGCTGGGGGTGTGTATTCTGTTTGGCATCTGTTAGAGGTGGGGCAGTTCTGTTCATTGGACAGTTTTCTTTCTCTCTCCCACAACCAATCCTCCCTCCAGGAAATATCTTCTGTCCACGGGCCAGTGAGTGTCCCTGCATGGCTGATAAAATTACATCCTCCCATTGGGAGAAGCTCCACCCAGGAGGAGGAGCCAAGCATTCCTACCTGGACAGAATCGGAGATTTTGGGACACCACAGCAGCCTTTTCCCAACTGCATTGCCAGAGCAGCAGCTTTCTTCTCCACTGCATTCCCAGAGGAAGACCAGGCCCATCTAAACCACCACTGGAGCTTCAGAGGAAAACTCCAGCCTTGTGCAGGATCCCTGCTCCAACAGAAGCACAGCTGGCACTGCAGGAGGGCTGAGCCACCATGGGATGGGACTGTGCCACCACCCTGACACACAGGGCGTCAGCTCCTGCTCTGACTCTGGCAGTGCTGTTTTGTATCACTGCATTTTATTTTCCTAGTAAAGAACTGTTATTCCTACTCCCATATCTCTGCCTGAGAGCCCCTTCATTACAAAATTATAATAATTTGGAGGGAGGGGGTTTACATTTCCCATTTCAGGGGAAGCTCCTGCCTTCCTCAGCAGCCACCTGTCCTTCCCACCCCAGGCAGGCACTTACAGCTGGAGGGTCTCCTGTAGGCAGCCCCGGAGCAGGCGCTGTGGGCGATGGGGCAGTGGGACAGGTTGCAGTTGCGGTTGTTGGCAGAAGCACAGGTGATGACAGAGGGACGGTTCTGAGGGGACACAAGCACAGTGGCACACTCAGCAGCAGCAATTCAACCCACTGCATATTAACCCCCTGAATATTCAGCTATTTCTTTGCTTAAAAATAAAAATCCACATCACATTTCCACAATGGCTCCTATATAAGTGAACAGAAAAAGGGCAGTGTGAAAGTAAATGTTAAAAATAATTTTACATTGATTGTTGCAACTCCACAGCCATGGCAATTAAACCCATAAACTATCCAATTCATATTAAACCCAAATATTCAGCTGCTTCTTTGATTAAAAATAAAAATCCATTTTTAAAAGTCCATTGCACTTCCATAGAGGTTATTTCAGTGAACAAAAAAAGACAGTGTGAAAGCAAAACTCTGAAGTGATTTTACAGAGATTGTGTCAACTTCACTGAGTTCCATATCAACAGATTAAATGTTCATTTCATTCTGTGGCCACATATAGAAGGGGTTTGCAGATTTTCCAGGTATTTGTTGTCTTGGTGTTATAATTTTTATTCACAAGTTGAGTTTTCCTTGCCCTACCTCTGTATTCCACAGTGCATCCTAATCCCCTGCAATGTACAATAAATATGAAGAACTCTGAGCCAGTCTAGACCACAAACCCTTTCTTGTTGGAATTCACCTGCCTTTCCAGCAGGTGAATTAATTTATACTTAATTAACATCACTGTCATTCTCAGCACATGCAAATTCCCCAAAATATCTATTCACAGCTACATTACATTAGAACTCCTCCATCTGTACTTTAAGTGTAACCATAAAATACTCTTTTCAGAGTTGTTTACTATGGACATTTACACAAGGCCCTGGGAGAAGAAATGTCCCAGTTTCTCCAGGTGGCTGAAGGGAAATAACATAGGCATTGGAATAAATTTCATATATTTGATGATGCAAGGAGTCCATTATACTCAGTGCAAATTAAGTAGTAAGTAAAAGATTAACAGAACTGATGGAATTTAATTTCTTGACCATTTTACAAAATTTTACCCACAAAAAAATCACCTACCCCCACACAAGGTCAGTGAGGAAGGAGGGAATTTCCCTTCTTTGATGGTACTTTAGGCACAGTAAGAGCAAGGCCAGTAAAGTAAAAGAGCTGAGCTTTCTAGGGAAGTTTAACATCATTTTTGCCAGGACAAAACAGCAATGAGGTTATTTACACCTTATTGCACTGTCAGCAAAGTAGAAAAAAGTAAATAAAGAAAAACAGAAGAATTATTTGATTTTTCTGTAAACAGTTCACATGTGGGAGTAATCATTTTCTGTAGGGGTGAGGACTTTGTGCCTCTCAGAAGTGGTTTTTGAGAAAGGCATGCATTTAATTCTCTTCAGAAGAGTATTTTGGAGATGCAGCAGGTGGGAAGTAGAGAGACAGATAAGAGTATCTCAGAAACACACATGCCAACACCCTAAAGAACCCAACAAGGCACCTTGCAGAATCCTCTGCTATGGTTGTGTATATACAGAATATAGAAACCTACATAAAACTATCGAGATAAACTGAGAATTTAGTTACAATCACTAACTACAGCAGCTGAATAACCCTGTCCTGCTGCAAATAAGGTATTTTATTAGAAACAGAATAAGATGACATCTCATTCAACTCTTAAAGTTGAAAAAAAAATACCCAAAACAAGGAATTATCAAACTAGGATTTCTTTTTTTCAGTACACTTTTTATTTTGTATGATTTCTACTCTGTGCTCTTAGCAAGGCCTTGCCCCAACATCCTGTTTTCCCAAGAAAAATGATTGACATCTGGTTCAAAATGTCAAAGAGAACAGAGAGGGACCCAGGGAAGGCAGAGCTTGGGTACATGGGCCGGTTTAATTCCTCAGTGCTGCAGCTCATCACAGCTCAATTCTCTGCTTTGTGTCTCCACTTGTAGGAGGGATCAAAGTGAGTCTGACACATCAGGAATCTGCTCTTGCCTACAGAGATGGCTCAGCTTCAGCACTTCTGCAGCAAAACAAATGCCATGTGCAAAGCGAAGAACAACCAACAGAAAAACCTTAACAACCACTCCAGCACATGGAAATCGGGCATAAAATAATCAAAAAGAATGACTTGGCTTCAGGAAAAGGGAATGAGTGATACAACATTGCTCTGAACAACACAGCAACTGCCTTTGGCTGGCTAAAACAACTGAGATCATCCAGAGCCAAATTCTCCCTTCGCTGTTGTACCCCTTCTTGAGGGTGGAGAGGGCTGGGACAGAGGGGACACAGGGATCACCAGGAGGGGCTCAGGGGATGTCCCCAGGCACTGCCTAGCAGGCGCTGGGCCTCCCGGAACCAACCACTGAGCTCCCACTTAAAACACTGCTATTCCCAAATACAGCTCCTGCATTCCCAAACACAAACTCATGCATTCCCAAATACAACTCGTGCATTCCCAAATACAAACTCACGCATTCCCAAATAAAATTCATACATTCCCAAATATTTCCAAATAAAAGTCATGCATTTCCAAATACAACTCATACATTCCCAAATATCCCCAAATACAACACATGCATTCCCAAATACATCTCATGCATTCCCAAATACTCCCAAACAAAACTCATGCATTCCCAAATACATTTCATGCATTCCCAAATACAACACATGCATTCCCAAATAAAATTTGTGCATTCCTAAATAAAAACTCACATTCCCAAATAAAATTCATGCATTCCCAAATACAACTCCTGCATTCCCAAATATTCCCAAATAAAACACATGCATTCTCAAATGAAAACTCACACATTCCCAAATGCAACTCATGTATTCCCAAATAAAATTCATGCATTTCCAAATACAACTCCTGCATTCCCAAATACAAACTCATGCATCCCCAAATACAATTAAGGCATCCCCAAATATTTCAAAATAAAACTCATGCATTTCCAAATACAATTCATGCCTTCCCAAATATTTCCAAATAAAACACATGCATTCCCAAATAGAACTCCTGAATTCCCAAATACAACACATGCATTCCCAAACACAACTCCTGCATTCCCAAACATTCCCAAATACAACGCCTACATTCCCAATCTTGGAATATCACACGAATATCACAAGCTGTGACATTCAGGGTGTACTTTTAACCCCGTGCTGCCCGAGGAGCAGCCTCTCCTCTGGCTGCAGCTGCCCCAGGCTGTGGCTGTGGCCAAGCCCTGCCCGTGGCCCGATGCCAATCCCGATGCCGATCCCGGTGCCAGCCCCGGTGCCAGTGCCGTACCTGCTGCCGCTCCACGCTGCTCAGGCTGGGGGAGATGCCGACTGTCCTGGCTGCATCCACGCTGTTTTTGGTCAGTGCTAGGGGCTGCTCCATGCTCAGGCTGGGGATGGAGGCGTACATGTGGTTGGCGTGGAGGCTCATGGTGGGGGCAGCCGCCCGCTCGATGGGGCTGCGGCTCCGCTCCCGGTGCTCCTTCCGGTAGTCCCCGTTGGCAGGCTTGGTTCTGGCAGGGAGCAAACAGGGAAAAGGGATTTGTGTGGTTCCAGGATGTCCTGACACCTGCAGCATTCCATCAGCCCTGTCAGGAATGCACCTTGCCAGGGGGAATCCCCCAGTGGGATATCCCGAGAGAGAAGCCAACCCCACACATCTGCCAGCTTTGCCAACCAGCATCTCTCTTCAGCCTAGAATTTCTTCAGATACTCATCCACATGCACCAAGGAACAACTTTTCCAAACAGCAGACTCCTCCTCTTTACCATACTATTAATCCCACTCCATCTAACTCTGCAATATTCTCTAAGCACTGCTGAAGCCCAAGGAAAGTTTATTTTACTGAAAAGACATGGCTGATATCAGCAAAATTGCAGGGAGTCAAGGCAGGAAGCAACATTTTCAGAGGAGAAAATTAAGGAAAAGCAAACTACATTGCACTTATCTCAGAATCATTTATTTACAACTGCTCTTTCAAAAGACTAATTTCCAGCTACTCCTGAACAGTAAATCCCTGTAGATGTGCTCACATAATGAGCCCATCATCCACTGCAATGAAAAGAAAGCTGGGTTTATATCTGGCAATGAGGGATTTCAGTTTCCACACTGCAACTGAACTGTCATTAAAGGCAAACCAGTGACTGAAGGGAAAAGCACTTCTCTCATCACCAGGCAAATGTGGGCATCCCCAGCAGCCTGGAGTCAGCAGTGCTGGAAGAGCTCACACACTGCAGTGGGGAACAGCAAATTCCAGCTGCAAAAGCACCAGAGGAGACCACTGGCTCCACGGAAAATAAAAATAACAAACTGTCTTTGGACTGTTCTTGAGTATCAGCGACACACCCTCTGTGTCCTGTCTAAAAGTGTGTGAAACTCAAGGTGGTTTTTCTCCCATTTTTTAAAGCCTATCATGGCAAATTAATGTGCAGGAACAATCTTTAAAAAGGCTCTGATGAAAGGCAGAGACAGAAAAGGAATCAACATTCAATGCTGAAGTAAGCTACAAGACCAAAAAGCTACTGCTTATTTCAGTGTCTGAGGAAGTCTCTCCACAAGCACGGCTGAGAGAAAACAGTCCTGACAATCGAGGGAAATAAAGAGCCCCTAAGCACCCACATGGGGTGTGGGGATGTCCCATGGTGATCCTGCCCAGCCCTAAATCCTTTAGCCTCTACATCCCCTGGTCATGGATTCCAGGCTCTATGTACTTTTTGAAGTATCTTTTCTTCACAGGCTCTTTTTGTTTCTTTTCAACTTAAAATCCAATGGCTTGGATTGCCCTAGCCCCGACTCTTGAATTAGGAGAGACACAAAGCCATTGCTCCCCTCTTATCATCTTGCAGCCACTCCCAAGTTCATCTCTTCAACAAGCTTTTATTCCAGTAATGCTTTCTTCAAATAAAACCTGTATCTTTGTCATCTTTACGGGCCCTGTCAGTAAGAGCTAAAAGTCACCTCCTTCCTGGAGATGAGGATCCAGAACTCTGCTGCATTCAGGAACAGCACCTTGGCTGAACTACTCACAGTTCTCCTGTGCTATTCCTCAGCTTGCTCCAGAGGCACTTAGCTGTACAGAAATTATTGCTCCTGAATCAAATCTCAGCTCATTTATCATGGTAGAAGTTGGGTTAACACGATGCCAGGCAACCAGTGACTTGGGAAGCTCAGGACACAGGGACTCTGTGCCAAATTCCCCTGGCAGCCTGGGGAGGGAAGAGCCAACAGCACAACAATACAATCTGTAACCCTTTGCATCCCCTTGGCCCTTTTCACTAATTACAAATTAGCAGCTGCAGATTAGGAGAATCCACCGTAAAATCCAACCCTGGAGGTTTCACAGCTGGTCCTGTGTGCTCCCCAAGCCCATTTTCCAGGCTGGATTTGAGCAGCAGCTCACAATTCCCCAGGAATCACTGTCCCAGCACTGTCCCAGCTCAGCTCCAGCAGAATTCAACTGCAGGAGCAGCCTCAGCAGGAAAGTTTGGAATTGCAACACTCTGAGCTAATGACTGATACAAATATGAGTTAATGGCAGCACAAGGGGCTCTATATTTAACCTACAGTAGCTCCTCTTGGATTACAGCATGGAAACAGCTCCTGGATACGGGAATGATCCCACCCCAGCCCTGAGCACGCAGGCAGGAACCTCACACACAGCCTGGGATATCCTGGGAACCAGCAACCCCAAACACCACCCAAAATCACTGTGCAGCAAATGCTCCTTCTTGGTGCTGCAGTGCAGAACCTCTGGGGCTGCAGCCAAATTCTCACTTTTCAACTATTAGCTGGGCTACTACAATTAAAATTACAATTTGGAAGCTGCAAAACCACCAACAGCTCCAAGAGATTCCTACTTCTCACTGCCTCGAACAGAATCTCTACTCAGAATTATTCTGTTTTGTTTTAGTAAGCACTAGCTGATTTTCAAAGCAAAAGTTTTGTTTACCCCCCAAGAAATGCTTATGACATGAAACAAAACATGTACCTACACCAGTTGTTTGGGGATTTTTGTCTTAGAACTCCCTTTTCAACAACTTAGTGTTGCATTTACTGAGGGGTGGAGCTGTCAAGTGACCACTGAGGAACAAACTTACTGAAATTCCCAAGCAAAATAAACTTTTCATTTTATGCAACAATGCTTATTTCACTCATCCTCACTTTAAATGAAGAGTCACAGTCCTAAATATTGTTGAACTGGCAAAAAAAAAAAAAACCAAACAAAAACCCAATCCTAACAAAAATTATAACACAGAAAAACCCATCAAAAATTTTCCCTGAAGACTTTTGGAAGAAGAGACCAAAAACTGGGCAATGGGATCAGCTTGTCTCCAGGAACAAGCCCAGCAGGCAGACCTTCCCTAAAGACACCTAAAATTATTGAGTTATCTCAGCAATCTCAGCAGACCACACCCCAGGCCTTTCTGTAGGCAAATCATTCTCTCTTCTTAAATTAGAACAACTCCTCTTCCGGGCAGGGAACTGCTTATAATCCACTCCCTAAAATCCTCTCCTCAATTCATCCACCTTCAACTCATGGTGTCTCTGGAAAAACTGAAAAACACCTGAAGCTTCTAGTTCCACATCAGATAATATTTCTTCTGGAAATGTACCAGCACCATGTAGGACAGTACCATGAAAGCTCTGTCCTTGTGAAAATATGGCAGCATTTGTGAGTCCCTCCTGTTCACACATAAATAGCAAATCCTGCAAATTTGTCAGACTTGTAAGATTATTGTAAAATAAGCAATAAGACTTGTCAGATTTGTAAGATTATTTACAGGGCATTCATCAATTTCATGTTATTAAGTAATTTAGTTTAAAGCATCACTTAAAAATAATTTTCTATGGAAAATTTGTTGTTGTTATTATCATGCTGATTCTTGTTTTGCTATTAAAGACTTTATCTAAAGGGGCAATCCCAAGATAAGTGTGTGAAGATAATCATATTTCACTGAAGTCCAGGAGCTCAAACAATCCCCTCACTCTGGACAAGTTCAGAGATGCATCTCACAAGTCAAACATAAGGACCCAAAACCACAAAGAAGGATTTCTGACCAAGCTCAAAAAAGAACTTAGAAATATATACTACAAACAAATCCAGCTGTCCAAACAGCTTTGCCATCCCTGGACTCCAGTTTCTCCTAAAAATCAGCAGATTTTACCAACCCTGAGTCCATGAGCAGTGGGGGGGAGGGGATGCCAGAGCAATTCCAGTGTTTAAAATCCAGCAATTCCCATGGGTGAGCCCAGAGCAGAGCCAGGCACAGGGATCCATGCCCACCACCCCATTCCCTGCTCACACAGCTATCCCAGCTACTTCCAGCTTTATTTCAGCAAAATTAGACACGATCCCAACCTCCAGCGAATGTCTCCAATCCTTAAAACCCGGCCATGCTTTTCCAGCTGCTCCCCAGTGAATCAGAGCACTTACCAAGCATCCTGCGCTGGGGTGGCTGTCCCCAAAGCCCCAGCCATGGCAGAGGGCAGCTCCAAGGTGGGTAAATCCCCTGTTCCCAGGGTTTTGTGCCGCAGAACCTTCAGCCCAGGCTGTTCTGCTGGCTGGCACCGCCAGGGGGGAATTCACAGCCGGCCCACAGCAACAGGCGGCCCCTGCCAGCTGCTGCAGGAAAAGGGAAAAAAGAGGCCCACGAAGGGGACAGCGCTGCCTGCACTCACTTCCAGCCTGCAAAGCCCTCAGGAATGCTGCCAAAAGCATTACTGTACCTCCAAGGCAAGGAATCACAGACGGTTCTCACTCCCTTTGGCAGAACCGCAGCGCTGGCTTGAAATGGAAGCTCCAGAGTTTCACTCACACAAAGAACAAGCACCCCCTTTTCTTCACACAAACACAATGCCCTGCTGAAGAGCAAACTTTCATTTATGCAACCTAATTCCGACATGATTTGAACGTTTTCAGCATCTTTATGATATTTGTTTTCCAACATCTTCTACTGCCTTTATTCACTAGGTCTGAAAGAGGGCAGCTGCTTTTGTTAAAGGCTGCTTAAGGATTTCTAACCCACTGATACAGAATATCTGCTCCACATGCTGAGCATCATTTCCTGCAAAGTATCTACTTGCACACTTTAATTCTGTTACTGTGAGGTAATTCTGTTACTGTGAGGCAAATCTAGAATTTAAAGTGGTATTTGAAATACGATTATATACATCCAGGGAGAAAAATCCTTAAGAGTTCCTTACTCAGAATTAAACAAAACAAATTCACTAAAAAAAAAAAAAAACCCAAACAAAACCCCCAATAAAACCTGAAAGCAGCAACATTTTGCTTTGAGTCTCAGCCAATTATCTGAAGTATTCAGAACATGAAAAAATACTCCAAGCAGCCCAATGCCCTCCTGAATGACTGTAATCTAAATATACAGCCCCATTGCATCCCACTTTACCAGCAATGTGCTTCCCAGTTCCTCTGAACAGCCTTTTTCTTTTCTGGGTCAGTACTCCATCCCAAACCTTGCAGAGATCCTTGTTTTTTGTGGGAATCACTCGTGCCACAGACCCAGGTATGGTTTCCTGAGAAACGTAATGAATACCCTCCCTCAAAGGAAAGACCTTTAAGTCTAAACCATTGAAAAAAAACACTAAAAAGAAATGGGATCGTCTCATATAAACAAACACAAGTTCAGACTTTCTATATTTATCCTCACCAAAACAGGATTTCCAGAGATAAACCTTGGACCAGACAGTTACTTGCAAATGGAATCAACCAGGGGAACAGATTTCACAGTAGAAGAAAGAAATCAATAGTAAGCTGTGAAATGCACAAAGGAGTGTCCCATTACAGCCTGCACCAAGCACAAATACTCAGATACAGACAAATTTCCCTTCCTGAAGCCTTCATACTCACAAGTATGAGAATGCAAGAGAACTGCATGACATAAGAGCTCAGCCCAAAGCCAAACCCACAGAACTGAAATCTAAATCTAATGTACAGTAAAATCAATTAACACAATCTCAGATCCTACTCGTTTTTCTTACAGGGTTCTTTTTTAATGGTTGGCCACCTTTGCTCCAACACTCACAGGATTGTTTTAGAAGACAGCACTGGTTGCTTTATAACAGCAAAACTCAGGGATTTAATACATTAGAAGTTCTGTCACTGCTGGAACATGTGTACAAATACAATGCAGAAACAATGACAGAGTGACCTGGCTGCAATAGGTACAGACTGCAGGTTACCTGCAATTCAACTCTTTTTAATAAGGGGAAAAAATGACTCACTAATCTCTCTGTTCTGCACTGCTGCTGCCTTGCTCAGCTCCAAATATATTCCAACTCCAAACCTACTCCAATTCCTGTGTTTAGGTTCTCTTTTACCTGGCACACTTGATGGCTCATTCTAAATTTCCATTATTTTTTGAAGAGCCTTTATGTGAGGCAATTCCTGAGACACAAGCAACAAAAATTTAACTTATAATAAATACCCAGGAAACTTCTGAAATGGTAACTGTTGTCATTAATTCTACTGAGGTAGCTTTAACAAAATTTAGCCTGTAAAGAAAACTTTAAAAATCGTGAATAGCTCAAAAAGTGGAGCTAGAACAAGAGAAAGCTCCAGATTTCAGTGTTACCACAAGAAGTGTCTAGGTAGCAAAAGTTTCCTAAAATGCACAGTGATTTCTGGACAATAACCATAACCCTTTTCCACATCTTCAAAGTTTTGTTTAACTCTTACTAGGTGGGAACCAGCACTGAGCTCTCATCAGATCCAACTTACTTTTCAAGGATTCAGGACAAAAAGTCAAAAAGTCAAAAAATTTCAGCCTCCCACCAATCCCATCAGTCCAAGAGGAGAAACTTTCTGATCCTCTAACCTGCACCAGGGCATCTCTGTCTTCCTTCTCCCAGCTCCTGCCTAGAGCAGAGCAGTTCTTGGAAAGGAGACAGGACAAGCAACCAACTCCAACTCTTTGGGATTTATCTGATTCAGCCACCTCTCCATAAGCCTCTCTTCAAAGAACAACAGTAGCTCCAGCTGCCTCTGGAAAATCCTGCACTGCACACTAGAAAAATGCTGCATGGAAGAATTATTTCTGCCAGCTGTGAAGAGCTAAGGACAGGAGACAGAACTGTTTTGGAAGCTGAGAAAGGCCCTGCAGAGGATGTGGTCTGTCCTTGGGAGATGCTGCTACTGCACTTTGGAGAGCATTTGTTTGGATGGCAGTTTCAGCAAAACTCAGACACATCAAAGTGTGCCAGGAACTCCATCCTACCACTGCCAGTCCAGCCCAGAAGTCAGGTTTCCTTTCTAGCTCAAAAGTGAACCCTGCAGAAGCCACCACAGTGTCTGGGTGTTCTGAGGTACCTGAGACAGTCAAACAGAGCTGGTGAAGCGGAGGAGTGGAGCAAGGCAGGATACTGGAGGGATGAACAGGATGGGATCTAGAACAGCAAATCACTGCTGGAAGGGAAAGGAAAACTATCCTTGCAGAACTCTGAGCTGTTTCAAGTGCTTAAGGCACTTTGGATGCTTGGAGGAGAGACCTTCCAGGAACAAAACAAAACAATAAAACAATAAAACAATAAAAACATGAGGTACAAGAGACACTCCACATTTCAAACAAGCAGGAAGGGAAACCTGAGTGGAGGGAAAGAGCAGGGAGGCTTTAATGGAAACATCTGCAAGGTCAGAGGGTGTAAAGGGATTCATTTGTACCCACTGCAGTGCCCACCCAAACACTTCTGGCACACGTGTCCTCCTGCACTCTACCCATCCATCAGAGGGGTCATGTGCAGCTTTTTATTTCCTTTTGAATTCAAACTTGGCACACGCAACGAGCCTCCTATACCCAGTCACTGGAAAATACCATAAAAACTATTTATGGTCACCCAGAGAACACGCTGGGCCAGTGTCAGGGGAAAGGCTGCACATCCAGTGCTGCAGCGGGTCGTGTCCCAGGGCACCAGAATCAGCCACGGGCACTCAGCAATGCCAGGGCACTTCAGGCTGTCCTGCAGGCTCTGGGAAAACCTGCTGGTGCTCAAACTCAGGGGTGAAACCTGGCAGGAGAGTTAAAGGAAATACAAAGTGTCAGTTATGTTCCCTTAGAGGATCCACTGGCTTGTTCCTCGCAATGTTTTTTACTTTTTTTATTTGGAAAAAGTACTTTTGATCACCACCCAATGCCTGTTATGGAACTGTGTTTGTAAAAGTCAGTACCAGCTTGAATCAATCCATGAACCCCAAATTCTCTCAAGTCTGTGGGATGTCCCCTAGTTTCACCACCTAAAAGCCTGCATCAGGTTGAATTTTACAGCAGAGGAGCAGATTAATAATTTTCTCCAAATAAATGATAGGGGAAGTAAAAGATATCAACAGCATGAGCACAGCCGGTTTATTTGGTAAGAGCTTTAACAACACAAACCAGCCTCTGAAAATAAGGTCACAGTGCAGGAATTAACTGTGCCAAATCATCAGGAGAAAATGGGACTGCACAGCCTTCCCTTCCAGCTTCACTGTGTCTAATGAGAAAGAGGGAAAAGGGCTTGGGATGCTTACAACTTACAAATTATGGTCTCTATCCATCAGATACACACTGTAACATTAGCTGAGGTGAAGCAGGAAAAGCTGAGAAACTACAATAATTCACTTCCAGACATGTAAAAAATTCTCAAAAAAAAAACCCAGGCTCTTTAGGCCTTCAGACCTAGAAGAGCAGTGTTTAAACAACTGGTTTTAAGAAATCAGACCTTTTTCACAGGCTGTTTTAAAGAAGGAATAAACATTTCATTAAAAGTTTATTGAAACTGTTTGCAATTGCTAATAAAATCTGAATTACCAAAAACTCTAGAAGCACTATAAAAACAGTAACAGCTTCATTGTATATTGCACAACTATTCAGACCAATATAGTGAAATATTTCCTTGAAAAGCTGGCAACCAAATGGACCTCAGCAGCAACAGATGAGTGTTTGGAGGGCATTTCTGCAGCTCAGGCACCCCACACTGTGCAGTCAACAGTCTCCTCTCACAGCAGCTTCTGGTTTAGGGGAGACTTAATTAGAAAATCAAATCACAAGTAGAAATGTTTTGGGACTTTGTTTACTCCCTTTTGAAGGTATTAGTTTGTGAATCACGACACTTACTGATTAAAAACGTGACAAAGGTTTATGAAGCATCATTTGGGCAGCAGAACATCACTCATGTCAGTGGTGTCAGCGGTGTCCACATGGGATCCATCCACTCCTGACACCACCACAACTGTGGGCTCAGTCCCCATATGGGCCATGCACTGAATGAAGAGCTGGACTTGATGATCCTTGTGGGTCCTTTTCAACTCAGAATGCTCTGTGGTTCTGTAACTCACCCACACAGGGGCCATCCACAGTGGGACCAATCCACCTGGGGACTCATCCTCACCAAGATCCCCCCCACATGGGATCCATCTCTGCAGAATTCCCACTGGGAAAGCAACCCCAGCACTGGGATCAAACCCTCCAGACCCCAACAGCAGCTAAGCCCTTTTATTCCTTTCTTTCTTTGAGGATAAATCCCTCAAAACCAATTCAGCCCCAGCCCTGCACAGCCCAGCCTCAGCGCATCTCACAACCCCCAGCCCTACAGCTCAAGGACTCCCTGGGATCCCTCAGCTTCCTCCCCCAGCTCACTGTTTGGGAATCCCAGCAGTCTGCCAGCACCTGGCAATGCTACAGGAAGGAGTTAAACCTGCCAGGCTGTGCCTGCTATCCCACAGCATCAGCACTGCCAGCCTGGGGAACAAAACTACTGATTCAAGTAGAAATTAATGTAAGGTTTTATTCCAAACCTTACCCTCACACAGTCATTGTCTATAGCAACTGTGTCCATAACACTCTCATTCTCAAGAGCACAACTTTCTAGTAAAAGGCACATCTGTCAAACTGCAGGAAACATCTGGGAAAATGGTTAAATAGAAAGAAGTGAGATTAAACCTTTGTTTCCATGGGATTGGATATACATCCAGAGTATGTTTGCGAAGGTTACTGGTTCTTTCCTTGCTTCTTTCTAAGATCTCAGGATTTTGGATTGGTGCTGAATTTCACCCCATGTCGACATAGGTTGATTCACACAATGTAAAATTTTGCTTTTACCCTGGGGTAAAAATCCAACACTGGGGCTTGGGGGATTCCCCATTCATTTAAGAGTTGGATTCCATGATCCCTGTGGGTCCTTTCCAGCTCCAAACATTCCATGATTCTGTGGCTCCCATTCCACCTCTGAGTGCACAGGGCCCCCGATGCCTTCCCTAAGTGGGTGATCAAACCCCTCTGTGCAGCACTAACACAGCTTTGCCCTGACAGGCAGCTTGGAGCCTTGCCACACTGTGGAAGGGTCATGCACCTCCACAAAAGATGGAAAATGAAAGTGGAAAACATGATATCAAAGCAGAAATCTGGAGCTGGCTAACAAACCCCTTCTGTCTGCAAGTGGAGGAGACACCTGAGCTAACACTGCCTGGTTTTTCAAGTACCTCAACATCTACCCAAATTTTGACAGATAGGTCTTTTTGTGAAGTACTGATAAGCTATCAATCAAATTGCTTTTAGCCCTGAAACTGTTCCTAACAAACCTTTCACATGTGCTTCAACTGAAAGGGATTGGAGTGCTTTCTGAAATTCCCCCGTGGCTAAGAACCATAACTGTGTTAAATATTAACTTAGATATGGTGGCTCTTTCAAGTCTGTCTCTGAAGGTTCCATTTAACATATATTTCTTGAAAACAATTTAATTTTGTGCACTGTGTGATCTCCATTAATAAATAAGAAAGTGTCTGATTCACTCCATCATTCAAGCAATGCAGACAAGAAAAGGAAAAAAAAAATTAGGAACAGCAGTTTGAAACCTGCTCTGTGATTCTTTGTCCACTTAACACAAGAGCCACATGGGCACAGTTCCACTGAGGAGTTCAGCTCCAACAGAACTGCCTTGAGAGCCCCAGGTGAACCCCAAAATCCTTCAAGGACACATCTATGCCAAGGACTGGGTGAAGACACTTCACTCAGATGATGAGAGACACTTTGGGTGTTCTCAACTTTGTGCTGGGGTTTTTTCCCAACTCCAATTTGTCACAATAAAATGACAGTGGGAACATATTTCTCAATACCACATGAAGTTTGGAACCCAAAGAGCAGCAAAGAGTTTCTCTGACAACTCCCACACTACCTCTGAGAGCCAGCTCTGCATCCTTTCAAGCCCTGCTGGAGCCACGTTCCTCCACAACAGGGACCTGATTTTCTGCAGAACACTTCCACCCTGCGTTCTCAGCCAAGCTAAGGAGAAAGGTGAAAAAAATCCTCTAATGAAGAACTTTATTTACTCAATATTTCAAATCTTACTCAAAATTTCTCCTTTTGAGCAACTCTAAACTCACTGAACATGCAGATGAGCCTGCTCTGAGCAGGCGGTTGGATGAAATAGTCTGCTCTAGCCTGAATTATTCCACGGTCTTCAAATAAAGGTAACTTTTAGCACACCTTTTTTTAAGGGATTCCCCACTAACTTCTATCACAGTGTCATTAAAGTAAGCAAATGCAATTGGACATTCATGGTAAAAAACTTGTTGTGTAAGGCAGCTTCAGGAGTGTTTTGGGTGGGATGAACATCATTCTTCAGTGTAACAAAACTGAATACAGCCCAGAATTTGAAGAGTCTGAAACTACACATCATTTTACATGATACACACTGCAGTAACTTTTCATGTGCAGACCTTTTACTGCAAGAAAAATTTGGGTGGGATGGACATCATTCTTCAGTGTAACAAAACTGAATACAGCCCAGAATTTGAAGAGTCTGAAACTACACATCATTTTACATGATACACACTGCAGTAACTTTTCAGGTTTTTTATGTGCAGACCTTTTACTGCAAGAAAATGCCAAAATATTTATCACACAAACCAAGACAATTATTCCCTCGACTTCACAGCTGTGAACATTTAGCCGTAGGAAGATTTTTATACACAAATAAATTGCCATCGCAATCCTAATGCCACCAAACCAAACGGGAACGAGGGGAAAAATCTCCACGCACAAGCCCGCTCGTCCCGAAGCCCAAAGGCCAGCTTCCAGGCTGACGTACTCCGCACAAGGAACAAAAACAATGGTCCCCGGCTGAATTGCAAAGGCCATTTCTTCGGAAGGGGCAGCGCTGTGCCCGCTGGCCGCGCTGGGGACTCTTAGGGCGGCGGGGCGGCCGGGACAAGGCGGCCTTTGTGTGCCCGGGGCCGCGGAACGGGAGGGACGGGAGAGGGAGGAGAGACAGACCAGCGAGGGACGAGGGAGGGAACCAGCAACAGAGGCCGGGAGGGAAGGAGGGAGCCCTGCTGGGAGGCAAAGAACCCGGGAGGAGAGAGGAAGGAGGGAAGAAAAGGGAGAGAGGGAGCAAGGAGGCGGGGAGGAGAGTGGGAGGGAGGGAGGGAAGGAGAAGGGGAGGGAGGAAAGCAGGAGGGAAGGAGACATGAGAGCAGGAGGGAGACAGGGAAGGGAGCAGGAGAGAAACAGGAAAGGAGAAGGGAGGGAGCCAGGGAAGGAGAAAGGGAGGGAACCAGGGAAGGAGGGGGCCCGGGAAGGAGCTGGAGAGGAAAGACGCTCGGTAAGGAAGGAGCTCGGGCAGGAGGCCCCGAGCCCGGCAGCGCTGCCCCAAGCGCTCCCCGGACGGGCCAGGACGGAGCCACCCGCCCCTGCACCGCACAGAATTCTCGTGCAATCCTAGTTCCCAGTCGCTCTGCTGTAAACCACCGTGGTTTTAGTGAATTCACGGGAAAACAAAGCCATGTTTCAAGCCCAGCCTCAAAACAAGCTCCCTTCTCCTCCACAGAGCAGCACGAAGCCAAAAGCACCTTTTACTTCAGCAAGACTTTTAACTTCAGTGAGTGCATTTCAAGTTAAACACCTGAGCGACACACCAGAAAAATAAGGGAATTCTATATTACCTGTCATTATATTTTAATTTGGAAGTACTTGTTCTTCCCAGCCAAGGGGTTTATGGGTGTTCACAACTTCTATCACCACAAAAACACAGAAGCTATAAAAGTACATGAAAGGAACGCAGTGTCAAATGCTGTTTTTTTAAAAATTAATCCACAAGTGTTATTATCTTAACACTGAGAATTCTCTCCTTTGAAAAAGCACATTTGATAAAGTGTTCTTTGCACATTAATTCCATTACACATTTGAGGATCCTGCTGGGCTTGCCAGGGCATTTGATTCACTCTGCTCCAGAGACTGCACTCCAATAGTCGTGTTTTTCCACAATAAAAGTAAACATACCCAAGTACAGCTCACAAATGATCCTTCAGGGAATTACACCTGAGCAGGGAATGTCTCCAAGCACTCCATTTCCCAACAAAAGGCTGACGTAACTGGATTTCTAATAAAACATCCAAAGCCTTTCAATGGATTCATTCCCACTGAAGCACAGTGGGGTGCTGCTACCTCAGAGTTAAGATCAAATTGCTAACGAAAAGGTTCCACCATTTGTAATGAACCAAACACACAATTCTTGGCCTATTTAATTACATTTTCAGCCACAAGATGCTGGTGTTAAGAGAATGAATACACAACTATTTCCCAGTTCTACCAGCACCATCACAAAGACCCAAATGCCTGAACAAGAGCTGCTGCCGGAGGTTATAAAGACTTCTGTCAGCTGTGCCCAGGTTTTATGTCAGGAACACTTTAATCCTGTGCTTTCAGGATGAAAAGTCCAAAATACACAGCCTCAAACTGATCTTTACAGTCCCAGTCACAGAAATGTCTTTGCTGACACCACAGACACCGTGCCACCTGATCTCCACATCTCTCACACATTTGGATTTCTAAACTGCACATTGTCAACCTTACACTTCTAGAACCTCCACTACAATGGCTACCATTATGGTGCTCCACAAATTAATTCTTTCCCCCAATCCACCATGTTTCCTTGGGTGTGAACAAGCCAAGCTTCCACAACACATTTCCTGTCTCCCAGCTAAAATTCTCTGGACAGATCCACAGAGCTTGAGTAATCCAATTCTACAGTTAAACCAGAACATCCGAATCAGAAAAAAATGGAAAATATGAAAAACAGTCAAAAAAATAACTTCATTTGAGGCAGTGGCAGGGAAATGAGAATAAAATTCAGAGAATGTTTGTGAACTTTTCTGATATATCTGAAATACACAGAAATCCAGCTGTTTCAGATGAATCACAAATGTTTGAGTTTTTATAATATTCCAATGAAAGCATACTTTTGTATGGCCAGATCAAACTTACAAAATAAAGTATAAGAAGAGATGGCCTCATGGATGCTAATTTAGATTACAATTCATCTGCAGCAGATAGTTTAATTGAAACACATGAAGTCACATGAACCCTGGGCAGAAAACCAGTGCTTTTTATTACAAGAAGAAAAAACGCATGTTTCATGTACAAAATCACAGAAAGAATCTATTGAGAAAAACCATAAAAACATACCACACTGGAAACTATTAGACAGCTCTGACATATAGCTAAGGGATCACATGAAATAACTCCTTCATCTTTTAGTTTTGAACCTCGGTTGCATATGAGTCTGTTGGTTCAGACTTCATTATTTTTACGGCCTCCGCTATATAAAGTGTTATAATGTACGTAACTGCCAGCTGTGTTTTATTTCATCAGTAGAAAATGAGCCTTGAAAAAAAAAAATCACACTTTTCCCCCATAAAGTTACATAACATTTCAAAAATGCCATAAATCTCCTCAGTTGTGTCATGCATCCAGAAATGCAGCACACGGTTCTTTCCAAGCCCTCCTGGCCCCAGAGCAAGGCTATAAATAGTTAATTTTTTCGGGGAGAGGAGGAGGTATGTTGTAAATGAGAAGCGAGCTTTTATTGTTTTGCATTACTTCAGCGCTGGATTCCCGATTTGTAACAAATTCCAAGGCTGCAGACTGCGGGCCCAGCCTGTGAGTAAGGCTGCGGTGATTTATGGCAGGATAAATCCCTCCGTCCACATCCCATGACTGTGGAATGCGCGGAATGCCGGGGCTGCAGGAGCTGAGGCAGCAGCCACAGGAGCTCCATCCATCGCTTCCTCCAGGCAGGAATGACAGGAATTCTGCAGCAGTGCCAGCCAGGCTCGCATTCCCAGGAATGGCATCTGCTGATTGCCCAACACAGCTCATCAACGCCTTACCTGGCCGGCACATTCCACACCTGACTGTCAGAGCAGGAATGTTTAGCAACAACTGCCGCTTGCCCAGTTGTCAAGGCAGCCCAGGAAGCAGCTGGCTCGGAGCTCCTGGCCTCGGAAAAATGCAAAGCACTTGTGTTCCTCCTCCTGCTGCTGCTGCTGCTGCCTCCCCACCCCCAGCCAGAGAGCCTCAGAATGGGGGGAAGTGAAAGGAGCGCCTTGCAAAGCACGAGGGAACAATACTGCAGAAATCGCAAGGTGAATACGTATGGCTTGCTATAAATAGTTAGGCTGAGCTAATTCCTGTTACTTCACGCTGTACGAAAACAAAAGAAAGCATGAAAACCCATCTAATCACGGCAGCTCTAGCGCAGATCTCCCACACAAACTAGAACAAAGGGAAAAAACGGAGCACAAAGTTGGAGCCAGGACACGATTTTAGCAGATTTTAGCACGCAGCACTCAGTTCTGTGCGGGACAGACGCGAGGCACTTACAGATGCGGGTTGAACATGCGGCTCATTTTGGAGACGTGGTCATTTTCACAGTCCAGCTCCTCGTCCCCTTGGTCCATGCTGAGCTTCCTCTTGCTGGGGCTGATGGGCGGCGGGCCCGTGCGGTGGTTGCTGAGCGCGGGGGATTGCAGGGGCTGCATTCGGGGCTCCCCTCTCAGAGCCGCTTCACCTGCCCGGGGAGACACAGCAGGGGTGGGTCACCGCCACGGGGACAACAGCGACAACCTCCCCCCTGGGGAGCACGCAGCAAAACCCCCTGAAATTCCCCAGTAACATCCCACAAAATTCCCCAGTAACATCCCACAAAATTCCCCAGTAACATCCACCTCCCAGACTGCACACGTGGAATGTGATTGTAGGATGGATGAGGCATCCCAAATCACGCGTTATGCTGGAACAAGCGGTGAGAAAAGGCAGCAGGAGAGGGGTAGCTCACCCCGGATGGTCCCAAAGGCTGAACTAACCCACCTTGGAAGCAGTTTTTCCACTCAGATTCCCCCTCAGCTTTTTCACTCAGATTCCCTCTCAGCTTTTTCACTCAGGTTCCTCCCCTGGCAGGCTGCAATCGCAGCGCCGGGCTGTGATTACCTCACTCTGCAAACCATGACTATTCACAGAGAAATAAAAGCTTTGTTCCTCTTCTTACAGTCGCGGTTATAAATTCCAGGGCTACAGTTCACGTTAATGCCAAATATTTCACATCTAAAACTGAACAAACGTTCAGATTCTCAGATGATTCCCTTTATAAAACACTGTCCAAAACAAGCTTGTCTGGTATACAACTATGCAAGGGGAAAATTAGGGGGGAAATTGGAACTTGCTGATTCAACTTTTAAATATGTCCCTACAAGTCTTTCTCTATACTTTCAACGTATGTTTAGACCCGCGAACAAAAGAGCACAGTTCTTCAGCAGAGGAATCACAGCAATGCTAATTTCCAACTGGCGGCAGACTGAGTAGATGATAAGTTTTTATATAATCTCCCACTTCCCAGAAAAAGCCATTGCCAGCATTTGGGAGCTGTGTGTAATTCCAGCGATGCTGGCTGTGCACAAGCCCAGGACAGATCGTTGCTAAGCAGGCGTTAAAGCGTGACCACGGCTTTTCCCATTTCAATTAAACGTCTCACTACTCCTATAGCCTGGAGCACAGGGCTGCACTTCACCATTCTCAGGTCATATTTAGAACTCATAGGGGTTTAAAGATGTAAAAAAAGTGCTTTTGGGGCTCCATCAGGGGCTTGGAGAAGAGCTAAATTAACCAGGGTTACCTATTCTGGTAATATCCCTGAAATAGCTGCTTTTGCTGGAGTTTAAAATTTGTATTTTTCCTACACTGCCAGAAGCATTTTGTTTTTTACACAGCCATAATTTCCAGACCTAAAATTAGGCCTAAGTTAACTCCATCTAGAGCCCTGTGGTACCTGACAATGGAAATCTTTGTGTGCCACCACACATTTTCACATCATCACCGAGGCAGATGATTTATAAAATGCTGCCTTAATTCCTACACACGACAAATAACATTTTGTTGGAAAAAGAAGGAGCGAGGAGAAAATCTCCTGAATGTTTACCAGTAAAAATAAGCATTCTGCCAATTTAGTCAGCATAATATAAACTAGCAAATATACGCTGACCTATAATACACCACAAGCCATGATTTCTATTAAAGACTCTGGCACCAAATCTAAATAGGAACTTTCCATCTCAGCTCTAAATAGCAAAAACTGTGCCCTGCTGCAAATGCTCTGGGACAGACACCCAGAGCTCTCCTGTTCCGACCAAACATTAATTGAGAAGTGCCCACAACCACCCCAGTGCCACGAAAAAAAGCTTTTATCATCACAACATCTCTTGGGAATTGTTTTCAGATCAGTACATTTGTGAATTTTTCCTTTGTATTTTGCCAATAGAAACCCCCACCTACAGAGTGTTCATGTGCTAAACTTTCAAAGCAAACCACATCACAGCAGTTCCTCTCCATGAGGAATCTCCCTTATTCGTGTCTTTGAAAAGGAATAATCTAAAAGCAATGTTAAGAGATAAAGCTTTCAGCACCTGAGGCTGGAGGCTGTGTCCTCCCACCCATGCACAATCACTCTTCTCCCTGCAGTATCTCCCTTCACTTCTGGGGACTCCAACACAAAATTCCACAACAGCAATCACAAATTCCATGTGAGCACCTCACTCCCACTGGCTCCTGAGCAACTCCTAACAGTGCCTTGGGCAGTTTAAATACCCATGTAAAGCTAACTTGGGTGTTTACAAAACACCAAAAATCTCTAGACGTTCTTCAATCCAGTAAATCAGAAAAACTTGCCCTTTTCCCCCAAACAGGACATTGATACTATACAATTACCAAAATTGGGACTTTTTTATTTCAAAATTAAAAAACTCGTTTCTTCTATGGATGGTAAGAACAGCATTTATATATTAACATTCAGACTGAGTATAAAATCTGGTAAAAATGCTATTGTATGCTGGAAGAAACTTATTTCAAAGAAATTCAGCAAAGAAAGGAAGGGCTTCTAATGAAAGCTTATCCCATTTGGTAATGCATTTTCCTGACTGTGCAGGGAATACCAAGACTTCAGCTAAACATCCCAGGATCTGACCAGTACACTGGGCCAAAATTAATCAAATGAACCAAACTTTGAACAGGTGGGAGCAGTGAGAGTCTCTTACAGGCCAGACAAGGCAGTTCAGTTTGTACAGCCCCTCCTGCCCACACCAGGCAGGAGAACAATGCCAGAAAGAGTCCAGACAACAGGAAAAATCAAAGGTACAATCTCTTTACATTGTTTAGAGGGATAAAATGCAAATTCCTATACTGGTTTTGCACAGCACCCTGAGTTCTCATGGGGCCTGCACATTTGATTAGGGCTAAAACTGCTCTTCATTTAAATAGCATTCCTTCCCCACTACTTTCCTCCTTACCAAACTTGAATTTAAAGCAGAGAGAGAGAAACCACAGAGGAGACTATGGCCCCAAATGCTGTTTTAGGGACTAGATTTGTCTCCCCCAGCTGACCACACTCCATGGAAACCAGACTCTCATCACACAGCTGGCAAGGCAACACTCTGATAAAACAACTGTGTTTTATAAATTCCCCAAGTCCAAACTCCAGGCTTCAAAATTCATTACTGTGACGGCTTGTGTCTGCCCTGCAACAGAGAGCAGAGATAGCAAACACATTTATTGTGCCTCTCATAATGCTCCTCTTTGTTTCAGCCAGCAGCTGGTGGAAGGCACTCCAGATCTGCTGCTTTCAGATACTTCTACTTACAACTATTCATGCTAGTCTTTTTTTTTTTTTTCTTCTTCTTCTCCTCCTCCTTCTCTTTTTTTATTAAAACTGTTGGGCAACATGATAAAGCACAGACAAGCTAAACAAAGATAACACCGTGACGTAGTGTCTGCCTATAGAGCAGCTCTGCTCCTGCTTGACACCAGCCCATGCAGTCAGCAGGAATGTGCTTTATTTTAACCACTTAGGAGCCTGGCTCAAAGTGCTTCCACTCAGCACAGTGTTTGTCAGGCCAGCAGGGCTCTTCCCACCCTCACAGCCCTGGGACAGCTCTGTGTAAACAGAGGATGTCCAGCTCTGTTTGCCTTTCTCTGGCCAGCGGGAGCCGCGGCCCCAGCGGAACGTCCACAACAGCAAAAGCCGTGTTTTAACAAGTGTGCCTTGACAGAGACACCAGAGGGGTCTGAAATCTGTCTGAGAGCTCCAGGAGTCACCAAAGACTGGGAAAAAAATATACACTGCTGTGGCAGCAAGCTTCCTTCCTGTGACTCGGTACGGGCTGCACAGACACAGCGCTGCCATATCCTATCCCCCCTCCCCATTTCCTCTGTCCCGCTGGCTGCTTGTAACGCACAAATGTGAGCATTAATTACAGCCCAGAAACCCACACGTGCCTTTGTCCTGAGCTGAAGGGTGACAGTGCAGACCTTAGGCAGGTTAGCATAAAAGTCCTCGAAAGAAAATCCTGGCACTGCCCTTGCCCAGTTTTTTGTTCTGTGTCTGATAGATGGGTTTATCCACAAGAGTGAAATCCCGAAAAGTTTATTAACTTTAAGAAAAAAAAAACACCTAAAAATTCTTTAGTTGTGGTGTTTGTCATCAAGGTCCTCACCTTCAAGGTCTTGGATTGAATTACTATGACCTCAGGCCACTCTATTAATTAAAAAAATCACGGGCAAAAGCATTAAACAGACTTTAATTAACGGGCATCACACCTTTAATTACCTTTTCCAATACCTGCAGACAAACTCTCATTAGTGAGAGGAGTTGCCTCATGTTCTTAAGGCCAAATTCCCAGGGATGAGCAGTACATGAAAACCTTTAAGGACAGCAAGATCAAAATTTACTTTCATTGCATATGCTGAAAAGCCAAGATCTTCACAAAATCAATAGAGATGTGAAAAAGATACTATAAAATAAAATTCATTTTATTTTCTATCCTTATATTCTAAAAACCATTATGAGATTGAATAACAAATAGATTGGAACAAATTTCTAAACTATTGCATGTTTTATTCCACTATGGCAAACACTGAAATCAGTCTGTGCCAACATAAATTGGGATAAATGGCATAACAATTCCAATTCATGCACAAAATAAAAATAATCACATGATTTGAGATATCAAATACCAAGCAGGGAAGCCACCACAAATTACTCAATTCAAGAAGTCATCAGAACAAGTTCTCAGCAGAGAATTGCAATGCAGCGCCGAGTCCCTGTGCAGATGTGGCCAGCTGCCTGCTCTGGGTGTTACTGCACCTCCCACTGCACAGTGGGACAGGACTGACAGCCCTGGCACTGGAAATACCCCTGAAATCAGATCTGCGTGAAACAGCCTGCAGGCATCCTGAGAAGTGTGCAGTTCCAGGCAGATCTGCTTCACTTGCTTGACCAAAGACAACAAATTGATCCAGTCTCAGAAGGAAATCTTTGGTCACCATGAAAGAGAGCCCAAAAAGAATTACAAATTATATTATTTGTATCACTTTTGCAACCCCCACTCAGAAAAACAAACGAAATCCCTTATCCCAAAACCCCGCATTCTGCGCCACTGCTTTATTTCAGGGCTGCTTCTACAGAAGTTATGATTTAAGATGAGCTTAAATAAGACTTAATTCTGGGAAGTAGTAGATCAACCACTGTAAACAGAGTCACAGTAGTCTCTATTTCCTTTAGAGTACATTAAACAGGCCTATCTGGAGAGCATAATAAAACAGCAAACTACAGAACAACAAAAAATTAAGTATTAATGGCAACAGCCTGATTAAAACATGCTGCTGAGACATCAGATCTTGGAAATATTCTTTATTATAATTGACAGATTTTTTGCAGCGGCCAACTTACGGATTCCTTTATCTGCCACATATTTTACTGACTTTCTGCTATGATAACAAAAAGCTAATTTAGGAAACCAGAAAGTCACATACACATGTGGAGAAAAATTGGCAAAAAGCCTCTTCTCCTCCGTTTACAAAACATACGAACAGCACTTACTCCTGGAAGCAAGCTCTGGCTACCACTGTGCAGAGATTTGTACGCCAGAAAACCCATGGCCAAAACCAAAATACAGTGATTAAAGTGCCTGCTCTGGGCTGGCTCCTGCAGCTGCCCCTGCCTGCCAAGCAGGGACACGTTCTGCTCCACACTGCAGGCAGGGACATTAAATAGTGACCTCTGCATTCAATCACCTCCACCCACTTTCCTCCTCTTCCCTTCAAAAGCCTCACAAAGGAGCCAGAATTTGTGCAGCAGCATCACTGGCAGCCTGCAGCAGGCTCGCTGGAGGATCCTTCCAAAAATATCTTGTTCATCAAAATTAGAGACCATTTCTACTTAATAGGCCTTGAAAACGCTGCATTATGTACCAAAAGCTACAGTGCAACAGGCAGAAAATGGCAAATTTGCCTCCCCCAAGCCAACATCACCCTATCTGCTCCTTCAGAGGTAGTGTGAAAAACTGACTACTTATCTGAAATTCTCTCTCCTCACGTTCTAAAAGCACAGCTGCACACAACACCATGGCTACATCAACTGCCTTGGCTGGGGAACTGCTTCAGTTCCACAAACTATTCACAAATACATAAGATTAATAAAAAAAAAAATCTTTGCTAAACACTTCAACAATGGCTGAAAATTTCCCCCAAAAAATTCAGGTACATGGTATTTTCCCTGGTACCTAAAAATACCAGGTACCAGCTGAGGGAGTCTCCTTGGTAAGGAGGCAAGAATTGATGGCACGGGAAGAAACAGGGCAGCAGATCTGCCACAAAGAAAGCAGGGTGGAATAAATTTTAATGCTGTGGTCTGGCAGAGCTCCTTGATATTTCCTCTGTCAAACTGCAGCTTTCACACCTCAACAGTTGTGACTGTGAGGCTGTGTTCACTTCCAGCCCAACAATGAACTCAGGCTTGGGTCTAACTTTAGACCATGAGATTACTTCATGAAGTCACAGCTCTCACTAAGATCATGTCCCATTTAGGTAACTTACAAAACGCTGAAAAAAGTGTTGCTTTTTCTGCTCAGAGTACCTGTACTCGTGCAAACTGTGGCTAAAACAAGAATTCAATTATCTGGCAGGCACGATTTGGATGAAGTCAATGGTAAAGCTACACTGATCTCCAGATAAATAACACCAGGGTTGGCTGTAATACTTATGTTAACATCAGTGTCAGAAGGGATTTCTCTGACAGAGGATGGGTTTGTGCTCAAGGAGCAGGACTGCACCACCCCAGGAGCAACCTTTGAGCCTTTCTGCCAGCTCTCCCAGGAAAATCCTGCATCAACCATCCAAAGTCAGTGAAGAGGGACTAAAAAGTAGCACAATTATCATTTTGTCTTTGCTCAGAGAAGAACCAAGCTCTGGGCTAAGCCCAGCTCCTGAGTCCAGCCAAGGGCAGCAGTTTGGGCATCCCAAACACAAGAGGGGAGGAAGGGAGAAGAATCCTCTACACTCCCTGCAGGAAACAGTCAATTCCATATTCATTTTTTGCTTAGCAAACATGACATTTCTCTTTACTGGGCAGCAAAATACACATGTGATAATGTGATTTTACTGAAAATGTAAAAGCATTATCAATACAATTTTTGGTGAGTGAAATATAATTAAGGGAACATGTTGAAGATGTTGTTCCCCAGACCAAAGGTGGTTTCACATCTAGGTGTTCTTTTTTTGGTCACCAAGACTGAGAGTCTTAAATGACTTTGTCATATAAAAGATGGCAAGGCTAAACTAATCAAAGACCAGCTGAAAAAATCCAAGCCAGAAGCCTTGCCATCTATTTCAAAAGTAAATCCAAGTCACAGCAAGGTCACAAGAGAAGGAATTGTAAAACTGGGGCTAAAGCAGTATTTTAATGCACTAAATCCTACCTTATAGCTGTGTTGTCATGTGATGCTAAAGAGAGACAAATTCAATTTGTGAAAGCTCACATTTGAATAATTCCCCCTAAAGAGAAAATATTTGTTACCCTCCCCTCTGGTTGATTGGTTGGGTTTTGGGTTTTTTTGGATATTGTTTCTGTTACTGGATAGTCAGGTTTAGCCCCCCCTGCTCCATGGGCTGCTATTGCATGGCTATGATCCTGTAACACAAATTAAATTCTGGGTGTTCAGTGGCCCTTGTGGGTATGAACACAGTCAGGATGTGCTACAGCAGGCACGCTTCAAACATTAATTCTGAGATGTTCACTTGTAACAGGGTCATATTAAAAGCAAATCCAATAAATTGTGCACACTCTCCCTCATAAGAGTTTAAAGCAAAAGGTGCAATAGAAAGGTAAAAAAATATTCCACTTATTCCACAATTGGAGCCTATTTTTAGAAGTACTGCAGGCTTTTATTGCAGTTTAAAATAAACATGCTCTGAACACCTTTTCTCATATTATTCTCCTTTGCTACATGTGGAAAAATTCAGACCATCAAGAAAATGAGCTCTCTAAAAGAGCTATGAAATCTGATATTGCACTTTCCAGCAATGTTTCTTTTATTCCCGTTTTATTTCTCCCCAAATTCCCTACCTGGAGGTAAAATGGCCCTCAAGAGAGGATAGAAATGTTTTAAAATATGAATAGAAAAGCAGATGGATTTAAAATGTTAGGAAAAGACATGGATGGGTGGGTGCTGCCTTTGGGATGGATCTGGAATAAAGCAGGGTCACTGCTCAGGGCACTGTGCAAGATCCTGAGGGGATCCCTGGGACTTGCACCCAAGTGACCAAATTCTCCTCCTAAACCACAGTGACATGAGAAAAAAAATCACATTTGGCCCCACAAACGCAGGGAAAAGTTGGATTTCCACTTTGGTTTTGCTACCTGATGTGCAGCCTCACGGTCTCCCACGTGAGGGACACTGAGCCCCTCCAGCCAAGCTGGACAGAATATCCAAGATTTTAATCCACTGAGCAGCAGAACAATCCCAACCCATCTCCCACAAAGAATCCATTGTGGAGAACAAAATCCCTTTGTCCTTCAGAAGGGGCTCCAAAATCCCTTGTGGAGAGCGAGAGAGCAGCGACAACTGCGCGGGGCAGGCGGACATTGGGAACCCTCGGCGAAGCAGGAGAACCCGATCCTGTCTGGAGCATGGCACAGGAGCAGCATGTGCCAGCCTGCCCCTTCCTCCTGGGCAGGGCTGGGACGGGGCCCAGCCACTGCCCCACACAGGACAAGAAAGCAAATTCAGCTCAGCACAGGCCCTGGATGTGCACGCCACTGCCCCACACAGGACAAGAAAGCAAATTCAGCTCATGTGCATAACACAGGGCCTTCAATACTCTGCATCTGTGTTATTCTGAGGTATAGCTCAACGCTCCCTCAGATGCTGCTCTCATGCAGTGTTTTATTATCCAGGAACTTGTGAAGGATTCTAGAAAAGTGCAGCTCATGAGATTCAGAGGAAAGGATTCCATCTAATTTCTCCAGGGTTATGGATGTTGGTATAAAGAAACACATAAAAGCTAAAATATCACCATTGTTCCTGACAAGACTGCCTTCCAAAACAAAGAGGTACACGGCACCACTAAGGAAAAAGATAAAACTAAATCTGTGCCTCTAACAGAGCAGTTTTTAATCTTGGGTTCATGACACACAACTACATTGATTTTACTGGGGAAAAAGAAAATGGCTAAGAAGAGATGTACCAGAGAGCACCAAAGCTTTCAAACTGCTGCTCCACTACAAGGTTTAGCTGTGAAAAAGCTGGTAGCCCAGACTGAATTCCTGCCCAGAAGGACTGAAGGTGGTGGATTGCATTGAAGCACTCCCCCCAGGCCAGCAGCAGCGCTGGGATGGCTGGAGGCTGTCCCAGGGATAAAAGGGAGCCAGGGCTGTGGTGCCAGGGGATGGAGGCAGCACTGGCCAGCCCAGAGCCCGGCTGTTTATTTCACAAGCAGAGGGTGCTTTGTGGGGCCAAGTTGCAGGGTCACTCCAAATCAATGTTCTCTCCAAGGGAAAGAGAAGGCAGGGCAGATAGAGGGAGGGATTGTGCTTGCTACCAAGAAATTACATGCTGCCTGGGCAGCCTTTCTCACAGTTTTCTGGGCACTGAGGACAGGTTTTCCAGAACTCTTGGAAAAACAAGAACAAGCAGAGATTCTTATTTTTGAAGTTATCTTGACAGTCATGGGGTTGGAAGGGGTGAGCAGCACCAAAGTTACACTCTGCCTTCACTTAGGGCTGTGTCTTCCTGCCCTATACCTACTAGTCCTTAGCTGAATCTCCTTTTCAACAACAATTCCAGGCTCCTTCTCTATTTATTTCAGAGCTGCAGAAGCAACTCAATCCTGACAGAACCCAGAAGAGACATGAAGTGCAGATGGGTTGGTAAAACAAAGGTAACAAAAACATGCCAGCTGTGTTTTTGTGACCCACCACTCACATCACACTATTCTGACAGGAGCCAGAAATCAAACCTCTCACTGCATTACTGGGATATAATTCCCTAGTGAATTACCTGTTAAAACCTTCCCCATCTCACTTGAAAAACACTTCTGCAGATCTCTACCCCCTTATCATACATTTAAGATGTTCCAGCCCATAATTAAGCAGGGGTTGTATTAACTGCGAAGTTTTTAATGGAACTAAAGAGCAATGCTGGGGGCAGTGAGACACTGCATGATTAACTAAAAGGTTTGGAAGCCCTGCTTCAGGTCATAAATGGGCTCAGCCTGGCTTGCACTGCAGGAGCACAGCTGGACTGCTATTTCACTAAGTCTCTGATCCCAAATCATCCTGCAAAGAGAATATAAAAATTAACATCTGTGGGCACATTCCTTTTATGCAACTCAACGGGCTGTGATCTCAAGGAAGCGACCTGGGGAGGGCCTGTGGCTCAGACAGGGGAACTTCAAATTCTTCCCAGCATTGTCTGCAAGGCCTCATTCCTTTTATCACCTAAAAAGACTCAACTACATCCACAGAAGGAGATTCCATCACCTCAGTTTGGGTGGGGTTCACTACAGAGGAACCAAAGTCACAACATTTGGGTCCAAAAGTTCCTGTTTCCCCTCCATGACTGCTGAGCACAAAGTAAGGATCGAGTCCATACAGCATCAGTCCAAGAATCATTGCTCTTACCTGCTTAGCTGATTAATGACATATTTTATTTGAACATCTCAAACAGGTAAAAGCAATTTTCTTTACTAAGAGGTCACAATAAGGTTTAGCAGTTGTGGCAAAACATTCCAATGGAGGCACTTGGAATGCTGCTGTCAGCTTCAGCCCAGACTTATGCGAGTTCAACCAGTTACAGCTCTTTATTCCCCACAGTAAATAAGGATAACAGTCATTGTTTGTTTCACAGGGCTGGCTACAAGTTGCATTAACTGGGCTTCTGTGAGAGCAAGGATTCTGCAGAGAGTATTAAAAATATATGCAAATGTGAGCATTAAAATGTTTGTCGTCGTACTTGTTGCTAAACACAGCAGTTGAGAAACACTTGAACTCAAACAGGGTAGTGTTCCATTTACTGTACTGCAAAGAACAACTCAGAATATCCACAGATTAGCTGTTAGGCAAACATAATGTACCTCAAAGCAGTCACAGTCTTACATATTTGGACTTTTTTTGGACTTTTAAGAGTTTTTAAAGAAAGATAACAATTTTTTAAAACTTTTTTTTGTGACAAGCTGAGTTAAATACATGGGTTATGTAACATCAGTGAGAGAAGCATTTCTGAAGATAGAGAACCCAGGCAAGGCTCTGTAAACATCCTTGCTAATGCTGGAATTCCTATTTTTGCTACCTTTGGTAAAAGGCTCAGTGTGATGCCTGCAGCAGGACAAGAGCAGAGTGTTCACCTCTGGGTTTGGAGTGTTCAGCAGGAAAAGTGTGCACGTCAGCATTGCCCCAGCTGGCCCGAGGAGATTCAATCCACGGCAACCACAGAGTGGCTGTGAGAGCTCCGAGATGCCACAGCAGGAAAACTGCAGGGTGGGGGTTAAACAAGCACCAGTGCTCACCAGATGTCTGAGGAGGACATCTAAGAAGGATCCGGAGCATGAGGAAGAATATTAAAAAAAAAAAAAAAATCCCCTTCAATGCCATAAATATTTATACTAAATCCAAGGAACTGGCCGAGTTCAGACTTGCCTTATATGAATCATAAAGCACTTCCCTCACCCCATCCTCATTTCATGTGTTCTGGAGAAAAGCACCACAGAGGAGGTGCCACACTTGTGTCAGCTTCTTTTTCTCTATGGTAAGAGCAGTTTTTGTCGAGCTGCTTTAGAAGATGTTGCTTTCCAAAGAATATAAACAGAACAACTGAATAGTCCTATTTTACTTGGCTAGCTCTTGTGTGGCATTTACTGATCTTCCCAGATCATTCAGATTCATAGAAATAGCCCCCTTTTGCCTAGACAATTTAATTTTCTTTACAGGGACATTTAACTACAATCAGCAGAGCATCACAGCAAACAACTTCAACGTTGTCATCAGGAGCCAAGAAATCAGATTTTTCTGGAAGGTTCTGCTCTGAAAGTGTCCAAACCTGCTACTGTCACAAATATCTTAATTTACTTTCAGAAGTGAGACCTAGTAAACATTAGCAATTAAATAACAAAATTGGAAGTCTCAATATCATCTCTAAAGTGCAAGCACAGTGTGTTGATGCCATTTGCAAAAGAAGCAAATCCCCACTCACTCCCAAAAGAACATCAGCTACTCAAAAAGATCCATTTGGCAGTTTTGGGTTTCACTCTTCTCATGCAAAAGATGGCTGGGCTGGACACTTTTTAGGTTGTAACTACAAAGGGTACTGCCAATCTGCTGTTCTGGGATTTTAAGTTAAAACAAAACATAATAGATGTTCCAAATTGGTTTATATTCCCATGCAACAATTTCTACCCTGGGAAAAAAAAAAAAAAAAAAAAGAAAGAAAAAAAAATTGACTAAATCTCCCTCATCTAACTACAACCCATATTTAAATGCAAAAAACCCTATTTCTGCATGCTGAGAAATAAACATTAAGCCTCACAAAGCAGAAAAGTGCAGTGCTGGGAGGTTTCCATGCCTGCCCTGTCAAATGGGTTTCCAGGAAAATCTACTGCTTTTTAAACACAACTGGTTCCAAACTTTCCCTGGGAGAGCAAATATATTTCCTGGAACCTGCTAGCAACATTTGGAAGAATAGGAGGAAAGTTATACACTACAATGCCTGGTTCTCACAGCTGACAGGGAACACTCCAGAGTGATGAGGAGTGAAAAGGAACATGTCTTTAAATAATCAGAGACTCTTGTAACAAGGGGAATTAGGAGAGGACAGGAGCCATAGGTTCTGTGAGGGAACTGAGCTGGCTCCAGCCTGCTGAAGGCAACTTCCCCTCCTCCCTGTGTGCCACCAAGGCTGCAACATTCCACTTTATCCCAAATATGATCTGCTTCTATCCACGAACACCACTTGTGGATGAGCTTTTTCTCCAAAGCCAAAATGAGGCACAAGCATCATACAACATTTCTGGGGGGAAAAGCTGGGCTGCACCAAGTGCTCCTATGCTTAACAAGTTCTTGCTTTTAACACTAGCAACAATCAAGTTTAAAAGAAAAGGGGAAAAAAAAGTGTTACTTAAAAAAATCTGTTACCAAACAGTGCCATGAAATTTAGGCAAGGAAACACTCTAAACTCCTGTTTAAAAAAAAAAATCAGATACCAACCAGTGCTGTGAAACTTAGATAAGGAATGATTCCAACCTCAGTTTCACACTTTTGTCCCCACCACCCCTATCACCCTGAGATGTAAGGACTGCCATTCCTGTTAAAACTGGACCTCTGAAGATTTTTGATGAAGTCCCGTCACCTCACCCAGGTTTCTGGGTGACTTTTCCTTTGGCTGGAACCAATGCTGTGGTGGTGCTGGGTACCTCAACCTCACCAAGGTTGCACAAGAAGCTGTACTGAGATATTTCTTAACAAGAATGACCTTTCCTAAGGGAATGGCCTCAAGTTGCATCAGGGGAGGGTTAGAGTGGATCTCAGGGAAAGGTTCTACTCCAGAGGGCGCTGGGTACTGTCCAGGCTCCCCACGGAGTGGGCACAGCCCCCAAAACTCCCAGGGATGCCCAGGGTGGGATTGCTGGGGTGTCTGTGCAGGGATAGGAGTCAGACCCATGGTCCCTGTGTGTTCCTTCCAGCTCAGGACATCGTGTGATTCTGTGAACTGAAGTCCCCCAAGCTCGCCTTACCCTCCAATCAGTGCCAGCCACTCCTGCTATTAAAACCAAACCTCTTGCAGCTCCATCCATCTGTGACGTGAGGTTTACAAGTGGGCAGAGATAACCCTAATTAAGAGCTCAGCTGCCTGCTCAGTGCCCTGGAGGATCCATGTGCCCCCATCCCTCCCAGGACACACACCAGTGCTCCTGAGCTCCACTCACCGCTGAGCCCACTGGTAGGGAAGGCTGAGAATGAGAACATGGAAAAGAGCTGGGAGATGAAGCACCAGGGCCAATCTGCCCCCAGGAAATCCAGAGGGAGCCTGCTGGCACTGCTGGTGTCTGTCCCTGCCCCTCAGCCTCACCCCACAGTCATCCCCAAAAGCAGGGACAAACAATGCCCCTGTGTGTGTAGCTATCCGTGCTGATCTGAAGAGCAATTTGCAGGGGGATGATCCAGGCTGCAGGAAAAACTGGCTGCCTCTAAAGAAGGAATTCAACCCCAAAGCCCTCCCGGTTCTCTAAGGCTGAGGAAGTATAAAGCCATTCTTGTAAACACTTCTCCAGGAACCTGCGTTCACCACTACCTCACACTATTATCAGTGAGAAATTATAGGCTCTGTCCTGCTGGATTATTGTTAGTGTAAACAACTTTGCTAAATTGCTTGGCACTCTGTCTGCATGCAGCATGTTCAAACTCTGCAGTCTATTCAGCCAAAATCAAATATAAAGGCCCATCTGTATTAAACCTCAAGAAGAAATTAATAGACGACTATTTTCATGCAAAGCAGATATTTAAAAAAGGCAAAGCCAATACATATGGATGAACTTTTTCATTCATAATTTTAGATGCCACACAATGAAGACTGTTGTTTAAGCTTTATTTTTTCTCTAACAGCTCTCCATACAATGCAGCACATTGTTCAAACTCTGGAGCAATTTAAGCTTTTTCAATGTCTCCTAAAATCCCTGGATTTATATCCAAAGAGAGCTGGCACTGTAACAAATCTGACTTGTGAGTAACAAGTTACAGCCTTTAAGCAAATTGCTCATTAACACAGACTTCAACTTACTGCTACAAACCTCACTACCTTTTATCTCGGAAAAAAAAAAAAAATATGCTGCCTATCTTATCTACAGAAAGCTGTCGGATAACACTCTATTATATTTGGGGTTTTAATTTCCTTGTTTGAGTTCTCAGTACAAATGCTGAACTAGCATCCAGGGTGAGAACAACAGAACTCCAGGGGAAAAGAAAAAAAGTTCAAGTATGACCTAAATCTATCCTGCCTTTGATGAAGGAGGAAAATAAACTGAATTTTGATGTCAGTCCTGAAGAGGATATTCCCAACTTCATGCTAGGAGGAAATGAGCAAGAAAAGCCCAACTGTGAAGCTGGGGCTCTTTGTTGTTTTCCTGAAGATGAAAGAGATTGAAAATGCAAAACCCACAGAACGTGCTATAAATGGGGAACGTTCTGTAGGTGCATCTTAATTTACATGGCTTTGAACAGAAATTTTACACTCTGTTACAAATAAGAACACTTAATTTGCCGTGAAGGAGATTCTTATCCAGTCCTTAGCAGAAGAATAGTGCTTAAGTCATTTTACATATTTAGAGACTAACCCAAACTTTGCAGCTAATAGGAGAAACTGATGTTAGAGAAAGAGAAAAATGCAAGATCAGCAGAGAGAGCTGATGGAAGCTCTTTTTTATAACTTAAGAAAACATGTTGCATTTCATTAAAAAGCAAATGAAGTTAGCAGGATCTGTGCCTCTGATAGCAAACATTTGAAGTGGCGTTTTGGGGAAGACACAGACATTTTCAGGATGCTTTGCAGTGCCCTGAGAGGACACCCAGCTCTGCAAGCCAAGGAACGCTCCAGCCTTACAGGAAGTCAGTGAAATAATTATGTAATATGCCACTAACTAATGAAAGCTGTCCTGCAACCAAAAAGGGGTGTTTTGCTAGAAATCTGGATCCAATTTTCTTCATTAAAAAAAAAAAAAAATCCCAGTCTTCTGGACTATCCAGAGAACTCTGCATAACTATGTTGAGTGCTCCAAGTAACATGCCTGGGGGATTTCTTAGCATCTTATTGCATTTCTTTATACCTTTCCCAGCACAGCAGTTCCAGCCCTGAGAATGCAGCAATAACCCAGAGCATCTGAAACTGGGAGAGAGAGAGAAAGGAAGGCAGAAATCTGCCTTCCAACACAGCACCATCTGTGATAAACACCAGAACGAAAGGGATCTGCCTGGAGACTGCTCCTCCTCATGCATATTCCGTGGGAAAGCAGGAGCCAGAACTGGCTGGACAGCCCTGGAGTCAAAGAGCAGCATCACCTGTGCTCTGTTTTGTTTAACTCTGAGCACTCCATTACCTCAACACCGGGCTCAGAAGGAATACTGAGCTGGAGTTAAGTGAGTTTCCACCACAAAACGAGCTGCAGATGTTCCAGCCCTGAATACCTGCCCGGATCAAGTGGCTGTCATTCGATAGGCAGCGCTGGGAATGCCAGCCTGCCTCCAGTGCTGCTGCTCCCTGGCCTCTGCACCTCAGCCAGGGCTCCCAGGAGCTTCCTCACGGCCCTGAGCTCATTAGGAAGAAAACAATCTGAAAGCACCACTCATTAAACTGGCCATTGTTCATCACTGGCAGCAAATGTTGAGCAGAAGAGTATCAGATGTATTCACGCTAAAGATGAGCGTCCAGATGCCAAGGCAACAATTCTCTAATTATTTCTTCTTTTCTTTCCTATTGCACCAAAACTATTACAATAAATTGCTTGGAATGGTTGATCATCAGTAATATAACTGTCCTTTTCCACTGCATTCCCAATTTGAATGATTTTAAAATTTTCTTTCAAATGCCTTTTTTATGCAACTTTTTTTAAAAAACCCAGCTCATTGACATTCAGATTTTCCTCCAAAAGCATCAGTTGGATTTGGGGCATCATGGGGGCTCAAAGCTAGTAATGAGATTAAGAAAACCCTCCAAAGAACAAAAATAATCAGAGTAAAACAAACAACCTTGAGGAAAGGAAATGGCTTTACCCTGTGCTTCAGAGTTGCAGACCCCCTTTCTAAAAGTCTTTACCCTCATTTCTGGTTATAATCCTTTTCCTGGCTGTGGCTGTCCTAATTACATGAGTGTGCAGAAATTTCCAAGAGGCTACAAAGGCACCTTTAGAGGTAATTTAGAAACTTCCTGCTCAAAAACAACCTCAGGCAGGGTGGGATGCTCAGGTGGGATTGGAGCATCTCCGAAGGTGGAGACTCCACAGCCTCTCTGGAGAACCTGTGCCTGTGGCTCACCAACCTCACAACAAAAACTAAAAGAAATCAGCCCATGTTTGAGAAAACAGCCAACCTCAGGTGAGGTTTCACCTGCAGAGCTAAACCTGCAGCACAGCCTCACTTCTGGACAGCTAATGGGAGAACTTCCAGCTCTCCCATTCCCAGCCCAGCCCCAGCAGAAGGACAATTTGCTGTCCACAAGGCAGATCCCATCTATGTTATCACCATTTCTTCTCTTCCCCCAGAGAGGAGGCCAAAATCAGAGATGCGTTGAATGAATTAAACAGCACCTGTTTCCAAAACCAGAGATGTGTTGAATGAACTAAACAGCACAGTATTTCCATGCTGGGAACTCCGTGGCTGGAGTGTGACCACGAATGGCACAATTTAGGAGCAGACTGAGATGAAGACACAGCTGAGGTTCTTGGGAGGTTCCTGCCCCTCCCAGGCAGGGAAGGCTCTCCAGGGCTGGCATTAACTCAGCAGCCTGCAGCTCACAGATAACAAATTGCTATCTGGGACTCTTGCTGGGCAAGAAAAAGCAGGACTCCTCTCAGGATGCAAATCACACTCCTCTGCTCCATGTTGAACTAAAGGGTTGCCAGATGCACACACTTAAGGAACTTTTCCTGTTTCTTAGGTATCAACACATCTCTGATGCACAGGCTGCTGCAACTCCAACAGTTCCAGGGCCAGAAGAGTAAAACCACCAGTAAACTTCATAAAACACCCTGACATAGCTCACCAGCATAGAAATCATCCTCAAAAACCAAAACCAAATGTTTCCAGAGAGAATCTCAAGGAACAAGCAACCCATCTATCTCCTGTGGCCTATAGGCCCATCACTCTTTCCTCTGAAATTTCAAACCTATTTTTATCTTACCCTGCATCTTCAGAAGTACTTTTCAGGAAGGCATCAATTTATAAGTAGTTCAAGTGTGGCCTTCAGTAAATCCTAATTAACTGAGTTTGAGAGGGCGTTTTGTTGTCAATGTAGTTACTACTGCAACAGTGTCCCTGGAAAGACAAGATCCATCACTGCTGACACAACTCACTTCTAAAATAAATACTATGGCAGAGGCCAGGAAGATCTGTAGGCATCTCTAAAACACCCTTGGAGTTCAGAGCAGATGTTGCCAGTGTTTACACTTTTTAAACCACTGGGATATAAACACCTCACTATAAACACCACTGAAGTTTTGCTTTTCTTCTCTTCATTTTGTGTGTGTTTATTTTAGTGTTAAAAATGTTAACTTCCAGAATAAGGAAAATAGCAACAGATGTTTAACCTAAACAAAAACTGCTGCAATGGAGTGTATTCCTTAAGCTGTTCTTTTGCTTTTGAACTATTAAAGCTAAGATCTGGTTAAATAACAATTACTGGAGAAGAGGGTGGGGAATAAAAAGGGGCCTGGAAAGAATCTTCCATAAATATTAGGCATAATTACAATGAATTGAACTAATGAGCCAAAACTACAGAGCAACAAAACTTAGTGAACAGAACGCTCAGAAAGATGTATTACGCAAATAAAGCTTTGCATAAAACTCCTTGGTCTTCATCAGAAGTTACCAACTGCTTCCAAAGAAAACACTAATTACTGCAGAGAGCAGTGAAAAAGTTAAAGGATCCTGAAATGAAAACATTAAAGGATCCTGAAAGTTTTTTTTTTTTTTTTTTTTTTTTTCCTTTTAAACGAGTGAGTTTTCTTGCTCTAACAAAGAAAGCATGGGATAAGAAAGAAGTTGGGAATTCAACTTCATGGAACCCCAGCTCTTTATTTTTCAACTCAATCTTCTGTAAAAGAGCTCAGTCCGAGTGAATATATACATATTTGCACAGGAAAGAAAAAGCAGGAAAAAAGGAGAAACAAAGTTATTAACAGTACAACAGGGAGCCCCTCCACTTCCTGAAGGGAAGAAATGTGGCCATGCTGGTTCAGGGATAGAAGAGACTGTAATTCCCAAAGTGAGATTCAGCTGCCTGCGTTCTGTCCTGGCCTTTTTCTGAGCGCTGTGAACAGATATCTCCCTGGCCTGCGCCTGTGCACGCTCCGCATTGTTTCTTTCCTGACAACTCCAGCAAGTTTATTTTCTGAACGAACATGGAAAGCGTTCCTGCTGAATCAGAAAAAAAAAAAAAAAAAAAAAAAAAGAAAAAAAAAAGAAAAAGCTTTTCGCGGCGCTTGTGTGTGGCTACAGCAAAACCAGCGCCGCTGCCAAGCCGAATTAGCTCAGTGGTGCCTTTCTCTCCAGGCACAGCCAAGCCATAACCGCTTCTCGCAGCCGCACGTAGAGAAAGCTCCGCGCAGATGAACAAACTGATTCTGCCCTGTTACCTCAGGCGCCTTCCCAGCAGGGCTCGGAGGGCTGACAGGGGGAGGGCAGCGAGCCCCAGCCCCGCCGGACACAGCGGGCCTTGTGTAAGGCCGGGCCGGCGCCGGGGACACGCCGGACAATGGCCACGGCCCCCGGGGACACGCCGGACACCCGGCCGTGGCGCGGCCGGGCCGGGCCCACGCGTGTCCGGCCGCGGCCCAGCCCCGCGGCGCCGGGACAGACGGACAAACCAACCGCCGCCCGGACCCCGGCCTTCAGTGCCAGCAGTGCAGCCGGCCAGGGCAAGGAAAGTTGGAGTTGAAAACGTGGATTGTAGGGGGGAAAAAAAATGTAAAAAGAACAGAAAAAAATCACAAAGAAAGAAATCCCTGCCCTGTAACAAAGCTCTGAGAACAGCCCGCGGGGCGTCCCGCACCGGCGATCTCCAAAAACATTCCCGCTGACAAACAACAGCGAGCAGCGCTCGGACGAGGATCCATCCCTGGAAGGGATCCATCCCTCCCCGTGCGAGGGATCGAGGGATCCGTTCTCCCCCGTGCGAGGGCACTACCGATTTCCCGTGGCCAGGCACTATTACCTTCGTAGCACAGGATGCCGATATTGTTGTTCATCTTGTCCAAGTACTGGTAGTTCAACAGGTCCATCCTCATAAACAGCATTTATCGGGCTGGCGGAGACGAGCGGCTCCGGGCGGGGGAGGCAGACGGTGCCGAGGCGCTCCCGGCTCCCAAAGCCCAGCAGAGGCCCAGCCTGGAGCGGGTCGGGAAGGGGGAGCGGGCTCCGACAGCCCCGGGAACGCGAGGGGAACGCGCTGCGGGGCGGGGGGAGAGAGCCGTGCGGGGGCTTCCCGAGGGTTCTTCCAAGTTAAAAAAAAATAATAATAATAATTAAAAATAAGAGCGTAAAAGCAAAGCGAACGCGGCGGGGCAGGGCAGGCAGGGAGGAGGGCGCAGCCTGCTGCGAGCGCCGGCGCTGACAGCGGCAGTGCCCGGCACTGCCCGCCGGGCCCCGCTCCGAGCCCGCTGCCCTCAGAGCCCGGCCCGCCCCGCGCAGGCGCTGCCGGCCGGCCGCGGGTGCTTTGTGCTCCGCAGGGCCCGGCGGGAGCGGGGGAAGGAGGGAGGGCACGGCCGCGTCAGAGCCGCTCGCACAGGAAACAGCGGCGGCAGGAGGAGGAGGAGGAGGGGGCGGCTGCGAGGGGAGGAAGCGGCGCTGAGGGGCCTGCTCCGGGCACGGCGGCAGCGCGGCGGCTCGGGGGCGGGTGCTGAGCCTGCTGTTTGAAACTAATTCTGCCTCGCTGCGCTCCCCAGCACGGCCTCAGCGCCTCGCCGCGAGAAGCAATGCGCTGCTACAGCAACAGCAGCCATGGAATCACGGCGTGGCATCACAGGAATGATACATGGAATCGCAGGAATGAGGCAGGCAAAATAAAAGGCGTGAGGCAATGGCCATTGGCCCTGTGTATAGTTTATATATAAATAGTTTAAAAGGTTTCTGTCTCTCCATATAAACAGGCATCGCACACATTGCCACAGTTCCACCAGGGCACAGCCAGATGGGATTTTTTAAGGGCTATTAGTGGTTAAACATTCCGGTCTCTGGCTCTTCAGCAGCTGCCCAAGCCCCGGCGCTGCTGCAGCTCTGCCAGCCCAGGATGGGGCTGCCCGCCCGTGTGCAGCCCAGCCCGCAGCTCAGAGCTCAGACAGATGTGTGCCACTCATCCCGACACGGCGGAACATCTGGGCGGGTGGCACCTGATGGGCATCAGCATTTCCTGCGGCTCATCAGCACCCGAAGTCTCGGGCTGATACGAAAAGAGAAATTTAAAAAGCTAATGGAATCCTAATTTTTCCCTCGGCCCTCTTCAGCTTGGAGCACAGCTCATCCCTGCCCGTCTGGGATGGGTGATCTTCATGGTGCACACAAGGGCAGAACCAGTAAAAAACTTCAATTTCCACCCTGAGAACTTCTCCCCTCTGCTAGAGAAGGGGAAGGGGTGACATGACAGAGGCAAGTCACAGAGTGACACTTTGTGATGGCGTTTTGAGAGTCACTGCTTGAATGCTCTGGGTATTTCAGTAAGAACAGGTAGCTTAAATTTACTGCTGGTGTCTACTGAATATTCTAAGGAAGATTGCCTAGAACATAAAAAAGGTTTCTCCCCACTGCAGATCAGATACACAATGCTGAGGTAACAGTACATTTCTTAAATGGCATCTAATACAAAGTTGCAGTTGTTTTACAAAAGTTGCGACCACACAGACCAAAGCAGCCCATTATATTTTCTAGAAAGAGAAACTTCTTTTTATTAAAGAGTAGTGTATGGTGATTTTTAAGCAGGGCATTAGAAGTTTTGCATATTGTGCATACTCAGAGACGTTCTACACCAATCACTCAAATTAAAACAGCCATCTAATAATGACATCAAGAGAAATCAGAGCCATCGAAGATATAAACAACAATAAAAATCCACACCTACAACACTAAAAAAGAGAGGCACGTTTCTTCAGCATGAAATGCAGGTTTCTCACCAATTTTGGGACAATATTTTGATATATACAGTTTTTAACATAGAGAGCATCCCTGAATTCACAGGAATGCAATACATTTATTGGGTGCTTGGGAAGGACAAGAAGATAAGTATTTGATTTTTTCATTTTAAAATACTTAGATTTTTGTTGGAGGTGCAGGTGATGAGGAAGAAAACACAATTTAAACTCCTTCAGAGCAGTTTTCTATGAGACAGGGGTGCACATGGGCATTACAATTCCCAGTCCAATTTGAATTCTCTATATTCAAAGTTCCATATTTCTTCAAGCTGTTTGGAAAAGCATGGTTGGGTGCTGTCCAGAAACCACTGACTACTCAGGAGTGTTGTCCAGACACTAATAAAGGAGTTAATTTTTCTTTATTAGACCAGTAGTCACTGGTGTGCAGGTTTTTAGGCAGTAATGATCCCTGTTAGGTGAATGGCTTTCAGCATTTCAGTACAAACTCTGATTGGACTTGTCAAATGTTGCATAATGAGCATGCTTCACAATAAATAATAATAAACTGTACCAAACACCAAGAGCTTTTTGAACTTCTAAATTAAAATCAGAATGCTGCAAACGAGGCAATGCCTAGTGAAAGAGTGGGGGGAGGGAATTATCAATGTAAACATATCCCTTGCATTTTAAACCCAAAATCCATTCTTAGGAAAACTTTCATTGAAAGAAAATTTTATCAGCTCAACAAGCCCAAGTCCAGCAGACATTAACCTCAAATGCTGACAGGCTCACTGTAAAGTACTTGGTTCCTGTCAGCAAATTCTCAATTCAGATTGCTGCTCATGGTTCTGAGACCTTCCACTGAGCTGAAACCAACCATCAGCGCATCAATGGCTGGCAAAAAACGCTGCTTTGCATCAGTTCCTTCTGCATCCCGAGAGCTGCAAACACAGAGCCGAGCTGAGGCATCTCTGCCTCACTGTCTGCACTGTTTCCTCTAGGATCGCACCCTCCCTGCTCCTGGAGTGAATCCCAGCCCTGGGATCCGCTGGGAATGACGCGCTGAACTTTAACACAACACAACAGCAGCCTCTAGAGGTAACGGGAAAGCCGCGGCTCCATGGGATTGACATGGGATTTTATTCTAATCGTCCCACTGAGCAGGGCAGAGCCTTCAGCCTCCCAGGGATCTGCTTGGCTTCAACTCAGAAAGCAAATCCAGTCTGCACACAGCAATGTCTCACCACCTCAGAAGGCACAAAAAGCAATGTAAGGAAAGCAAGAGGAGCAGGTAAATCACCGCTCTAAATCACCACTTAATACAAAAGTAAATCCTTACAACTCTACATTATTCACCTGGATTTTTGTAGGGAAAATCCTTAATATATCAAGTCTGTGATACCAGATTTGACAGTGAGAGTTTGTATGGGTTTTAGATTATTTGAACAAGCACTGAGCTGCTTTAGAGCATTACATACATACAGGGAGTTGCTTTTTTCTGTGCCTTTTCTCTGCCCTCCTCGACCCTCTTCTCTCACACATGCTGCTGCCTCAGGCAGTGCTGAAGAGCCTGAGAAAATAAAATTCCTTCGGTGCCTGCACTCCACAACATCTTCCAGGGGGAAAATGGCAACACTGGCTGAGAATCAACCCCACAGATGGCAGACAACTGAAATTCCACCCGTGAAGATCAGAGAGCAACTATTGAAACAGTGACCAGTTCTGCAACTGAGGGAAAAAATAGTCTTTACAGAGTGGGACACACTGCTGTGTCTGTGTGGTCACACAGTGCTGCTCAGCATAATTCCATTTCTGAGCCGATAATTATCAGCTGCAGCTCCTCAGGTCAGACAGGCACCCACTGAAACCTCAGTGCACACCGAGGAGGAGGTGGAGGAATAAAGCAAGAACAGTTATAAACGGGTTTTACCTTTTTTCTTGCCCTAAGAAAAGAGCAAATTCGAGTTGAGGGTTGCTAGGTGGCGACGTGCCTGAAGGAAAAGGCTTTTCTTTTTCCACGCACTCCACGGTAGTGGGTGGGAAAAGCTGCTCTCAACATCCCTGGTTTTATATATGTTAGAGTGCACTGCACAGGAAAAAGGCAAAACAAAAATTCCCCTTGAAGCAGGAGGAGGTGTTTGCTTTGAAATCCACTCAGGTGTGATGATGAAATACAGTTAAAATGGAATGAACACGCAGCAAGGCCAGAAATGGATGACAAGGAAAATGACATTTCAAGTTCCTTGCAAGCAGCAATCTCCCAGCTGTGCCTCTGGGATCCACAAACACAACTCTTCCCTCAGTGAGTCAGATACCACAAAAATAACTTTACACACTTCTTACCAAGCATTAAGCACTCACAACTGCACTAGTGAACAGAAGATATAAAAGCACACATCATTCCTATGTGCCTTCTACTTTTTTTCTTAATCATAAAGTTGCATTACAAATAGATTTTAATCACACCCAGCTACCTGTTCCCTTAAAATAAATCAATAATTAAAGAAATCCCCATCAGGTAGAATAATTAAAATAAATCAATAATTAAAGAAAGCCCCATCATGTGGGGCATCTCTGAGCTCAAGCTGGTGCATTCCTGTTTGACCTGTCCCCTAGTTAAAGGTTTCAACCATGAGCAGACATTATAGAACACAAAAGATGCCTTTTTAATTATCACTGCAGCTTCTCAAGCCTGAAATAGGAAGCTTACACCCAATATTGTAACAAAAGAATTTGTGCATCCTATCATTCTTGTCATAACCTAAACGTAGGGAATGCTGCTTAAAAATCCCAAGCACAGCATTATCTAGTGAGGAAATGTGTTTGTGAGTGTGTGTGTCACAAAGTGCTGGGTAACTCACACTGGAATCCCCAGAGAACAAAATGCCAGGGAAACCAAAAGTACAGAGGTGCCTAAGAGTGTCTGGAGTTGCAAGCACTGCTAGGGCCCAGGAATAGATGGTAATAGCTTGTCTGGACTGGCAGATGGACTTTTTTTTATTTCTTTTTTTTTAAATTAGTTTTTTAATGCCTTGCTGTACTGCAGTTCTTATTCTGTACTACTCACTTCTTTAAAGACACACAGATTTCAAACAGCATCTCACTGTGGTGGTAAATAAAATTTCAGATCACTTGTTTGTAAATACTGAGTGATTTAGGACCAGCTATTTCATACCAGATCAGAAAATCCCAAGGTGTTTATCAACTCAAAAAGCTTTTGGTTAATGAAAACCTGCCCTCAGCAGCAGGAACCATTTGCCTCCCACCCCACACTAAACACACCTGCTGTCCTTCCACAGCCTTTTCCAGGTGGGAATTTGGGCCAGGAAAGGCAGAATCCAAGGCAGTGCACATACAGAGCTTCCCCTGTAGTTTGTTTTTTTTGGCAAAAAAAACTCACATTTAATTCTGGGTGAATACATAAAATAGGCACAGAGGTGCTGGGTGAGGCCTCTGGTTTATCAAGAATATTTTCCATTTCTCACTGGTATCTTGGAGCTCTCAGTTTGCTGGTGTTTTTCTCTTTTTGTTTTCTTAGGCTGAGCTGAGAACACTTCAAAAATGCAGCTAAAGCACACAACAGATAAATCTAGTTTATCTGGGTGGGAAAATTGTGATGTGCTAATTAGAAACTTGATAATATTTTTTGTTGTTTGCATACTAATTTAAATTTCTCAAGGGTTGATGATAATCACAAACATAATTCAACTTGAACTACAAAGAGTCTCAAACACCACCAGACCCTCCAGATGCAAACAGTGAAGTGCAAACCTTGCCATGCCCTGACATTGTATTAGCAGGGCAAAAAATTACTTTAAATTCTTCCAATAGGAGAAATGAGAGGATAAAAAAAAAAAGAAAGAAAATTAAAGAAAGAGCGATTACTAAAGAAAAAATGCCAATTTTAAGTCAGCTTGATGCTCAGGCATCTAAACCACTTTTAACTTAGGAAAATTAGGAGCCAGACTGTATTTAGAGGTTAGATTTCAAAATTACCGTGTGTATCCCTCAGCTTTGGGAAGAAGCAAATCCAGTTTCCAGAAGCCACTAATTGCAGGGTTTAGAAATAAAGCAGAGAGCTCTAAGATTGCTAAAGTCTTTGAAAACATTTCCCCTTATAGCTTGCTTGGCAAGACATGAAATACACTTTTTTATATAAATATATATATATATATATATATATATATATATATATATATATAAATGTGTATGGCCTAATTGAGCTTAGGTATTAACATATGGAAATCTGTGGAGCTGACCTTGCTTGCACACAGACTGAATATTCCAATAATTATAATCACCTTATAAGTGATACAAAACCAGGATTCTCAATGCTGTCCCCTGCCCTAAAATCAATCACAACTTTTCTTACAGAATGGAATAATTTTGGCTTCTATACATCACAGCAGTTACTTATCCTGAATTTTAAGATAAAAATATTTAATGAGTAGCTATTGCAAAACCCAATTATGTAACTTGCAACTTATTCCATTAAATTAAAATGAAATTTCATTCAAGCTCTAAGGCTATTCTTTTCCAATTGAGGGTCTTGTTCTCTATGATTTCAAAAGTATTTGACCTTAATAATATTTTCTACCACACCTAAAAAAAGAAAAAAAAAAGCACAAACAAACAACCCAAAACAAAAACAAACCCAACCTTAAACACACTCTGCTCTCCAGGCAGGACAAGGCCTGGCAGTGAATGGAAGCTGAAACCCTTTTCCAATGGATCAAAGTTACCATTTCCAATTCTACAGGTACCTTTTCCTTCCAAAAATTAAACCCAGAGAATGCTGAAAATTCCCCACCAAAACTATTTTTCAGTGGAACCAACACTAGGTTTTTTTTATTGTGCTTTTGCTGTTTTCACTCCCAAAAGAAATGGGAAAAAGAAGGTTTTTTTCATGTTGTGGATTAAAAAAGACATTTATTTGTTATTAACTTCCAGCTTTCTGACAAACCAGTAAAATCCATATTTACATTTCCCATCACTTCCCCTCTGCCAGCTCTGCCCTGGTTTTCTTAGGGATCACACAACCATCTTTAAAAAGCAGAGAAAACCTGCTTTTAAAGGTTCTTTAAACCAAATTTTTGGCTTTTAATTTACCAAAAAGTCAAAAATCTCCCTTAATTTACCTAAAATTTCCCTTAATTTACCAAAAAGTCATCAACATCTCCCTGTGGTGAGCACTGCCCCTGCCACAGCCTGTCCTCAAGGCCATGAGGAATCCCAGGTGCTGCAGGAATTTGCAGTGACCACAACCTGAGCTTTGTCATGTTTTAGCACTTACTTGTTTTTCACCCAGAGGCAGAGAGGAAAGGATCACAGCAACCGAATTTTAACCACAAAAAGCATTGGCTGTGCAGATTTGTGGGGTTTATATCAGGTTTTTTATATCAATTTTTTTTCCCCAAGGCTGACATCCACCACGCCTTCACTTCCTGAAATTCAGCATTTCCCCGAAAGTGACAAATATTCCACAACATCCCCAAAATTTCCTCGGCCTTTTAAAATATTTTCCATCTTCTTTCACTCACCTACAAGCTACTCTCTCTCTCTCTCTCCTTCCAACAACCCCAACACCTTCCTCAAGCTGTGCTCTCCACCCACCCTAAACCCATTCCTCTCATCCTGAACCAATTGATGCCACCTCACCCAGAGCCCCCCATCCTCTCTCACCACAATTTCCCAATCAAAGATTAATTCTTCATGACCCAGGCTTTAAAATTCCCTGTTTTCCTGCAGGCCAAGGGACACACACACAGCACCCAAAGATACTCAGTCAGGGGATGCTGAAATCCCAAAAATGAAGTGGCAGATCGCACTCTCAGGGTACCCCCTTCACTCTCCCTGTCCTGGTCCTTTTCCTGTTGATTTTTTATTTCCTTTCTCTCGAGCTACAGGTGCTCTCAGATCCATGAACTCAGTGTTTTTTTCTCTAACCCAGTGATATTCCACCTTCTTTCCAAAAAGCTGGAAAAACAGATGTCCTGGAGTTCACATCCGCCTCCTTCCAGAGCAAAGGGGGAAAAAGGCATTATTTTGGGACAGGACTAGAGAGGTGGCTAAAGAGGAAGAAGTCCTGATGGTCCCAGCAGCTCTCCAGCGAGATTAAATTCCCCTATAAACAAATCCCAACTCCCAAACAAGAAAAAGGAAAAAAAACAAAAAAAATCAGCTGTAGGTGGTGAGCTGGGCTAATTACATAAATCAGATTATTGCCAAAAACGGTGGGCTCGCTGCTTGCAGAAGTCAGAGGAGCTGAAGTGCCATGTGGAAATGACTGCTGGGGCAGGGCCAGGGCCAGGGCAGGAGGCGCTGCTGTGCTCAGGATGACAGCAGGGGCAGGCGTGCACCAGCAGGCAACAGCTCCGGTTGTAAACCCGGTACCGAGTGCGTGCCAGCCCGGAACGGCGCTGGGCAGCACCGGCTGCAGGCGTGGGAGCTGCTCCAGGAGCCCCCCGAGCACACGCTGCCGCCGGGCTGGGCCTCTCGTGGAAAAGAACCGGCAGCAAAAAGGTTGGCTGCAAGGCATTTCACTTAATAAATACTTACCAGCTATAGAAATAATATATTCTATAAATATATAATATCTGTTATATAGCAAAATATAGAAAAATACTATAAAATATATATTAAAATGTAAATATATAAAACATTTTAAAATATAAAATTATAACTAAATATAAAAACATCATATCTCTAATATAAAGTATAGATATATAAAATATAGAATTATAAATTAATAATAAATATATAATATCTATAATATAAAAAATATAAATATAAACTATAAAATAATTTATATGCAACTATAGAAATAATCTAATACATTAAAATTAATTAGATAAAATTTAATAAATTTTATATTCTAGTTTTAAATTTATTAATAAATCAAATTTAAAAAAGAACCCAAAATCCTGAGCTGGAGACACTCTACTCTTTACCATTACATGTCTTAGGAATCAGTTTTCAGGATAAATATTGTAAGATATTATTTTTAAAATACAGAAATGTTTAAAGAGCACTGCTCCTTTTTTTCTCCGGGTTCTTTATGTTGCAACTCCACAATATTGCAAAGTTTTGCAATGCTGATGCCTTTCTTAAAGGCCCATTTCTCCCATAGGCACCTGAAGATACTGCACACAATTATTTTTTTCAGCTTTTGAATTTAACAGATTTCTTTTTTTAAATCATGCAGGCCTCAAAGTGAATCCACAAGTTCAGAACTAGAAATTAGAAGAAAACTTTTGAACTGAACATTTTTGAAAGCCAAAAGTGAAGTGCCAAAATGTTTGGGTTGGGCAGAACACAACAACTTTTAAAAGTTTTTTTAAAAACTTTTTTTTTTCAAAGTGCAGATGGATAAAGGCTGTCAAAATACACTTTCTCCTTTGGTGTCCCATCCATCAAATGCACTCAGCCATGTCGAGCTCTTCTGTCTCAGAAGAAATTCTCTATCTTGAGCTTTCCCTGAAGTCACATACCTGAACACCCATAACACAATGGAACAAATTATTATAATTTTATTATATATATATATATACAGACAAGAATGCACCTAATCCAAAGCCACGTGATCAGTATTTTGACTTCTAAAAGGTGAATTTTCTCACATTTCATACAGATGACAGATTAGAAATATTGTGCATACATAATTTCTATGTGCAAGGAGCCTGGCAAACAGGAATCATTCAGTTTTCACCTGGGGCAAGTATCCACCTCTGTGGCAGCTGCAGGAATCAGGCAGGAAGAGGAGATTTCCCTCAAGGCACAGAAGCCAGTCAGATCCTGACTCTCCAAGGACCACGCCTTGCTTTCATCCACGCTCAAAATTACAAATAAAAGAACTTCTGCTCTGGATATTCCTTTCAGGCAGAACCTGTCTGACCTGTTAATGCACTGACAATGGATTTGAAACAGCACCAGCCTTTATTAAAGTGTTATTAAAGGAACCCTGGTGGAACACCCACCTCCTTCTCCAGACTCTGCCCAGGCTGCAAGCGTGCTGGAACCCTGATTGCTGAGAGAATTCCAGACTCTCTGTGCTGCCAGGCACTGACCCCAGGAGAACACTGCATTGACCTGAGGCCGTGGAGAAGCTTCCAAAATGGAATGACAGAACTGGGATTGTGGGTGTGGAGTTTGAACAGAAGTGTGTGATATCACAGGGTGGGAAACTTAGAGTTTAAGGGTTTAGAATATAGTGATATATATAAAGATGGAGGGTTTAGGGCAGAGGCTGCTCCTTCTTCTCCACCTTCTTGTCCATGGGTTTGGGTGGTTTTGTGTAATTGGATAAAAAAGTCCCCACTGCAGGCATGGGTTGTTGGTTATTGGGTTAAAAGTGAAAATAATTCAGGTGTCATTTCTTAATTGGACAAGTTCTCCTCAAATGACCTTATAGAGAGAGAGACACAGCTCCATTTTCAGTTTGTTAGAGCGAAGTCCTGTAGAACTCAGGGTTTATGAGACTGTGACATAGATAAGAACTAACAAACATCTGAGTCCCAACAAGAAACACCATCTCACACATTTAATCCCAACCCTGGCAAAAAAGAAGCAAAGACCCCACACAAACTCCTCTCTTTACCTTTACTGATGGAGGATATAAATTCAGATTTTCTCAGGGCCCACGAGGAAGGTTTGATCTCACAAGAAAGTGAAGCATTTAACCTCTACATGAGAGAGAAGCAGCCAATTCCTGCCTGCACATCTGCAAGCCCAGCATTACAGCAACCAAAACGTGGCAGTTTAGGAAAAGCTGGGTGAGCTGCATATCTTGGATATTCTGGGGTTCTCGTGACCCATCACACATCTCAGTGAGCACAATCTGCTCCTTAACTTCATCCAAAAACCCCCAACAGCCTGACTTGGGGCTCAGGAAGATGCCTTCACACAGTTTCTCTGATAAATATAAGAATAAGGACTCCACATCCACGAAGCTCACAATAATTAGAATTAATTACTGTTCCTGGGAATGAGCCCTGGCAAGGCAGCAGCCCCAGTAAGAAATGTGCAGTGCAGATGATCCCAAGATCAAAGTTCACCTCGCAGAGTTATCAGCAGCAGGATGCAGCTCCAAAGGGAAACTCCCCGTCAGTCCTATCAGATATCCCCACAGATTCTCCCTGTGCACACATCCCTTCCACAGGCAACACCAAAGGAACATAAACCAGCTGCCTGTTGATTTTCCTGGGCAAATAACCCTCCCAGCTCCAGAGCCTTTAGATTTAGTCATGGTGCAGCAGGTTTGCCACCAGTAAATTCTTGTCACTAATGACAAAGTGGGAGATCAGCCGTGCTGCCAGCGTGGAACAACGCCCACACATCACCCCTGGCAAAACTTCTGCCTGAATTTTTACTTTTATGGAATTTTATGCCACTGAGAAAATCCAGCTCTGGTGAGCTGTGTCCCATCTCAGCATTCCCCCATTTTTTTCTCTGTGCACAGGTGGAACATGAATTTTTAAAGTTTAACCCAACCTTCCCAGCCTGGCAGTGCTGCTGCTCCCACTGAAGTCACCATTCTCACATCATTCCTATTTACTGACAGGCAGGAACATTGATTTTCACACCCCACTTTCTCCTCAGCTTCTCCCCACGCTGAACAGATACTGAACCCTCAGAGCTCTGTCAGCCTCACAAGTGTTGGTAAAATGTGCTCTGCAGGCAGACCAACTCCAGAGACAACCATCACACCCCAGAACATTTCAACATCATTTTTGTTGAGCTAATTTAGGCTTTATTTTGTACTTCCAGACAGGACAGGCAGCTCATCTTAAAGCCTGCACCGTTTGGCTTTCCTTTGCTTGCTGGAAGATTGAATTTGTGTCAGGAGTGTCTGTGCAGTGAGACAATCCCAAAGAAACCAATTAGCCACATCAGGATTCAGCAGCAGGAGTGATACCTGAGCACTGCCAGAGGTTATCAAATACCCAACAGCTTGCAAAGTTTCATAGAAAAAAAACACTCTAAAAAATACTATGAAAATACGATAAATATACTATTAAATAAATAATACTAAATTTAATTATATAAAAATACTACAAATGTTATTAAAATACTATATTTTATATACACACAATACTATATATACTATATATGTATAGTGTATATATATACTATATATAGTATAATACTAGATTCAATAGAATATATTAAATATATTAATATACTTACCATATTACAATACTATATTTAATATTATAGAAAATATATTAATATATACTATATATAATACTGTATTTAATATAATATACATTAAATATATTAATATATATGCACTATACATATACTATAATACTATATTTAATATAATATTTAAAAATACTACAAAATAGGGATACAAGTCATTTGCCGTGTTGCATAACAAAGGTTGAAAATAAATCCTGCACCTTTGGCAGCCAGAGTTGAGCAATGCTGTTTAGGTTGCAGACAAACAGGTCCCAGTGCAGGGTGTCAGCAGATGACAGCCAGCACACACAAATCCTAATGGAAACAGCCAATCCTCACCTTCACACACTCACATATCTCCTCCAATATGCCAATTAAAAGATGAATCTTGTTCTGATCTGACTGAGCGGCAGCAGGAGCTCTGAGGACTGGGATCAGTTGAAATGGTTTATCGTGCCCCTTTATCGAGTGCAAGCACAGCAGTGAGCTCACTGAACTGCTGTGGGCCTCGGGAACTTCCCAAAGCTGCTCTCCTGAAGTGGTTTTCCAAGCAGAATTGATAACACCCAGCCCATAACTGAGAGCAAGCTGGGAGGGGGTGTATTGGTGCATTATCAGCTGTTAGTTCATCCCTCACATTATTACTGTATCCCAGCACGGCACAGCACAAACTGCTGCCACTGATTTAAATCACAACAGATTCAACAGCTCCTTCTCAGAACAGTGACAAACCCAAACCCACGGTCTGAAAAATCAGTTAGGGGCTAAAATATGATTGCAGCAGGCTTCAAGAAATGCTGTTGCAGCTCTCTAAAGAACTTTTAAGTTGTCAATTCCTTTCTTCCCAGCCTCCAGCTTAATTCCCTATAGAATTCCCAGTTTCCCTCTCATACATTTACTTCAGAGGCACTTGGATATTAAACCTTATAAAATATTTATGTATCTAAACTCTTATGAATTATGGGCTAAAACAACGATTTACACCACGGCAAAGAAATTGTGCTGAACGTGTTGGAGCACAGGGCAGCCTTGTCCTTCCTTCAGCCCCATTTTCACCATTTCTCACCTCTTCTTTCACTCACTGTTAGAATTTCCCACCTTTGGAAGAGCAACTCTCAAATTGCAGAGGTACATTTTGGTTAAAGCTGATGACACAAACCTCTAACTGAAACAAAAGTATCTTCCAACTTCTTCTTGCTATTTCAACACAATGCAAAAGAAATTCTCATTAAAAAAATAAATTAACTATTGCTTAAAAGCATTAAATACATTAAATACATTAAATGTGTCATTGCATTAATGACAATTTCTGTGCAATCAAAATAACCTCAGTTGCTTCACAAGTGACATAGATGTGGGTTTCCTTACAGCCATATAAAATCAAGGATGCCAGTTCACATGGAACATTTAATTCCATAGCTGGCCATGGAATTTAATTCCAGCAATAAGGTGCACACTCATTTGCAGCCTCCAATCTATTACCCACTCACCACTGCGTTCATAATGGCAGATAGAAAGAAAATTAAAAATAAGACCTCAGAGAACACAGAGTCAATTGAAAGAGACCTTTAAAAAAAATCCTCATTTACAGCTTCTGTTTCTCAAAGGAAACATCAGTTATTCCACAGCTACCAGAGAAATTGTTTATCTTCTCTGTGCTTTAACAATCAAAAGAAGTCACAAGGTAGCATCATTTGCATAAATATTTTCCCCTTACTTCAATGAACAGGCAATTTCAGCCAGTTAAAAAGGAAAATGATTCCTTTCCAACTTAATGAAGAACAGGAATCCAAAGAGGAACGGGAAACAAGGAGTTTGTAAAAATATATTTGGAAAGGAAAAAACTCTATCCCAGCCAAACCCAGGACAGAATCCAATCTGAGAAATACAGAAATGTTCTTCCACAAATCCTCCTTGAGTACTTTACAGATGTTAACTGGAATTCCTGGAGTGCCACCAGAATCTGCTGTAATCAACAGCTGAAATTGCGAGGGGAGCACAAGGGCAGGGCTGGAACAGAGCAGTGCAGGGCAGCAGGGAACAGGCAGGGGTGAAAATCCACATTTTCCTATTGTCAGCCTTCCTCCTGCTCCTCATTAATATTTGAGCACGACAGAGCAGACAGTGGCATTGATGGGACTGCGTTAGGGTCAGTGGAACCGCTCAAAGCGCCACCGGGCCCTGCTTCTGAGAAGGAAAAAGAAAAATAAACCGAGGGTAGAGCTGCCAGCTGACCAGACAGACACAGGGATGCAAACCCAACAGGTGACCACAAAAAAGTGGGAACACATCAGAGTGCAGAGAAACAGCAATACTGAAGTTTTATTACAATTTTTGTTTAGTTTTATTCAAGATTTTATTACAACACGATACTGCAGTTGTTGCATGGGTTTGCCAGGTTGCCTCTGCTCTGCCTATAGAGGGATAAATTTAATCTTGGATCAATCAAATGGATCAATTTAATCTTGAATTCTTGCAGAACTCAAGCCCATCGAACCACAGAGATTGTCCCTTGGGCCATTCAGACCCCAGCAGTCCTCGCTGCTCCCATCCCCTCTGTCCTGACACAGAATTCCCATTTCAAATCCCGCTCTGCCAGCTGGCCAAGAGGCTGTGGGGACATTTGGCCAAGAAATCCACGACGTTTCCTTGCTGCTGGCAGCCCACACTGCAGCGGAGAGCTCAGGGAGCCTGAAAGGCAAAACACCTGCTGGGATAGGAGAGGCTGAGCCACTGCTGCTGCAGCACTCAGAGCTCGCCACTGGCACCAGGAAATATCAGCTTAAAAATGAAATAAACAAAAATCTATTTTTTTCTCTTTAGTTTTCCAAATTCTTTTTCCTTTCCACAGAAGACAACACTGCAAAGCCCATTATTGTCCTTCATACCCAAACACGGACAAATGACATTCTTAATAAGATGTGCACCTGTTTTATTCAGCAATGAAATTCATATCCATATGCAACATATTAATAAATTATGAATAATTAAATAAAATATGAATAAAATTAATATTCAACATATTACTAAATTATTGATTGATAATTCTGTTAAGGACTACTGTCAGTGTCGATGTATTTAAAGCTAAGTTCAAATATACTTATAAATATATATATATAAATATATATATAAAAATATATTCAAATATACTTATAAAATTGGAGTTAATAATTTTGGAATAAAAGAATTAATGGAGTAGGTATAAATGTAGCAAAAAATTGTATAATTACGGTAAGTACCAGCACTAAATATATTGTGAAAAAATATATCCTGAAAAAAATATCCTGAAAAAAAAATATATATCCTGAAAAATATATATATCTCTCCTGAAAATATATATATATCTCCTGAAAAAAATCCTAAAAATATATATATATCCTGAAAATATATATATATCCTGAAAAAAATTATATATCCTGAAAATATATATATCTTGAAATTCCCCCAAAGACAGATCCTTGCACAGTAAGATCAGAGATTTCAACACTGCTCAACCTGAACATATTGGAATTCCAGAGCACTGCTGGAAAACCATTACATTGTCTGCTGATGAGGCAAATCTGAGGATAAAAACAACTGATGCCAGAATTTGGAGGTGAGTTCAAACGAGACAGCACGAAATAAAATCCAATCCAGTTTATAAAACCCAACCCTATTGCAGGCTAAGCAAGAGCAGCACCAGAAATGGGCAGAAGGAGCCATGGATGAGCTGGGCACTTTCTGTCAGGAGCCCCAGGAAAGCAAATAGAGGCAGGAGATGTCCAGGGATGGAGCCACAGCTGGAACACACAGATGTTCTCATACCAACCGAACACACAACATGGGCATGACCCAGAAAACAAAGTAGTTACTGCTCCTGGCATGGCTCCAGAAAAATCCCAGTGCTCTGCTGAAATTGTTCCCTTTGAGACAAGAAAACACACCAAGGGCCATTTCTGCCCAACTGTTCAGAATGAAATTTCAGAATTTAGAATATTAGCAATAAATGTGTACCTAAAGCACATTTATTCCAGTGCTAGGCAATTTTTATCACCCAGCACAATGCTGTTGCTGGGGATGCACACAAATACTCTTGGAGGGTTTTGGGGCACCTTTCCATGAATGTGTCATTAAACTTCAAGTCAGAACAGAAAGGGGAAGAAAAAAAATCAGAGGAGAGTAATAAATCACTCTTTACTCTTCAATTTGCTAAATAAGAAGCATTTCTCTTTTTAAGCTCACAGATGACAGAATTTTCTGTAGTGACATTGTTTATAGCTGCCCTGCAGATTTGTAGCCAGAATTCTGCTTTCACAGGGAATTGATTTTTGAGTCAGCAGCAAAAGAGGGGCTGTGAGAAATAGATTTGTAGAGAATTTTTAAAGTCTGATAAAAAGACCGTAATACATAATATATTGTAATTATGAGTATGTATTCATTTTATTATTTATTTGTAAGTATTTATTACTATTACAATACACTGTAATTATAATATATTGCAATTAAGAGATAGGTAACTTCTAATTGTGATAGCATGAATTATAACATCTATATTGTGTCACCCTTCACATGAGACTAAAAATTGAATAAAAGTTTTTAAAACACCTCTCAGTTACCCCATTTCTAAGTCAAAAAAAACCCCATCCAACAAGGGGGAAAAATAAAAGCAAGTCACTGTGGTGTTTGCTTCTTGGAGAAAAAATAAGTTTCTCTTCAGGCTGAAGGAAAGCTCTGCTGCTTTTTTTCCTTCTTGAACAGCAGAACAAAAGGCAGAAGTGAGTAAAGCAGAGTGTTAATTGACTGCATCCTCTCTTTGTTCCACAAGCCATTCCGTCAGGACGCTCACCTTGGGCTGGAAAATCTGTGTGCAGATCCCTCCTCCTCCAGGTCAGGATTTGAATGGCATACCAAAAATAAAGCCTGGGTTCTCCGCCAGGGAAAATGGAAATTCCAAACAGATGCTCATTAGCTAAGAACTTGCGTGTTGCCTTTTACAACAGAACTGTAAAATTTCTATCATCAATTTCACTAAAGACTGTGTGACTGAACAAGGAGTGAAGGTTACACAGGACCACCTCAATTTTAACTTTCAACTTTTAATTTACAGGCAAATTTAACTGCTACTGAAAGAACTGGGTTTGTAATCCTGAGCCTGGTTTAAGACACGCTGTTAGAGGCAACAAGGAAGCCACAAAGTGCTCTATTCCAACCCTCCCAGACACTTTATCAAGCGCTGAAATAAGTACCTGCACATAAAAAAAGAGTAGAGAAAGCGGTAAATAGGCCAAATGCAGAGTTCTGCTGCAATATTTTACCTCCTTTGCTCTCCCCAGCTCTGCCTCGCTGCCACTTCCAGGAATGTCCTGTGTGCTCTAAAGGACATCCTGGAAAGCACCCTGCCTTTTTCTAGGCAGCCTGCAGTACTTCCAATTAACAAAGAACTTTTTATTTCCTTTCTAAAACCAAATTAAACATGCCAAATAATATGTACCACGGGAAGAACGGTCACATGTCCACTATTCCAGTTTCCACCCCCAGCAGAAACCTCCACAGACAAACCCTAATCAGGGAATAACTTCCCTGCATTGTTGGGAGCTCAGGCTGCAGCAAACAGGAGTTCTGGTAAAACAGGCAAACCCCAAGGGCAGCATGTGAGAAATGACAGTCATTCAGCAGCAATGACAGCCATTCAGCAGCAGCAATGACAACCATTCAGCAGCAGCAATGACAGCCGTTTCTGCACTGACAAGTCCCATGCGGGACGTGCCATCCCCTCAGCATCCTGGGATTCAGCCAGCTGTGATTTTCAGAGCACTGCTCGGGATCTGATGGCAAATCCCATCCCAGCAAGGAGATTCCTCCTCCTGCACTTGCCAGACAACATTCAGAGAGATAAAGTTTCAGCAAACACCATTTATTGGGGGGGAATGCCAGCAGCCCCCATATTGTATCCCAAATTAAGCGCGGAGGGCTGAGTTCACATAGACTAAAAATAGAATAAAAGTTTTTAAAACATCTCTCAGTTACCCCATTTCTAAGTCAAAAAAACCCCATCCAACAAGGGGGAAAAATAAAAGCAAGTCACTGTGGTGTTTGCTTCTTGGAGAAAAAATAAGTTTCTCTTCAGGCTGAAGGAAAGCTCTGCTGCTTTTTTTCCTTCTTGAACAGCAGAACAAAAGGCAGAAGTGAGTAAAGCAGAGTGTTAATTGACTGCATCCTCTCTTTGTTCCACAAGCCATTCCGTCAGGACGCTCACCTTGGGCTGGAAAATCTGTGTGCAGATCCCTCCTCCTCCAGGTCAGGATTTGAATGGCATACCAAAAATAAAGCCTGGGTTCTCCGCCAGGGAAAATGGAAATTCCAAACAGATGCTCATTAGCTAAGAACTTGCGTGTTGCCTTTTACAACAGAACTGTAAAATTTCTATCATCAATTTCACTAAAGACTGTGTGACTGAACAAGGAGTGAAGGTTACACAGGACCACCTCAATTTTAACTTTCAACTTTTAATTTACAGGCAAATTTAACTGCTACTGAAAGAACTGGGTTTGTAATCCTGAGCCTGGTTTAAGACACGCTGTTAGAGGCAACAAGGAAGCCACAAAGTGCTCTATTCCAACCCTCCCAGACACTTTATCAAGCGCTGAAATAAGTACCTGCACATAAAAAAAGAGTAGAGAAAGCGGTAAATAGGCCAAATGCAGAGTTCTGCTGCAATATTTTACCTCCTTTGCTCTCCCCAGCTCTGCCTCGCTGCCACTTCCAGGAATGTCCTGTGTGCTCTAAAGGACATCCTGGAAAGCACCCTGCCTTTTTCTAGGCAGCCTGCAGTACTTCCAATTAACAAAGAACTTTTTATTTCCTTTCTAAAACCAAATTAAACATGCCAAATAATATGTACCACGGGAAGAACGGTCACATGTCCACTATTCCAGTTTCCACCCCCAGCAGAAACCTCCACAGACAAACCCTAATCAGGGAATAACTTCCCTGCATTGTTGGGAGCTCAGGCTGCAGCAAACAGGAGTTCTGGTAAAACAGGCAAACCCCAAGGGCAGCATGTGAGAAATGACAGCCATTCAGCAGCAATGACAGCCATTCAGCAGCAGCAATGACAACCATTCAGCAGCAGCAATGACAACCATTCAGCAGCAGCAATGACAGCCGTTTCTGCACTGACAAGTCCCATGCGGGACGTGCCATCCCCTCAGCATCCTGGGATTCAGCCAGCTGTGATTTTCAGAGCACTGCTCGGGATCTGATGGCAAATCCCATCCCAGCAAGGAGATTCCTCCTCCTGCACTTGCCAGACAACATTCAGAGAGATAAAGTTTCAGCAAACACCATTTACTGGGGGGGAATGCCAGCAGCCCCCATATTTTATCCCAAATTAAGCGCGGAGGGCTGAGGATGAAAAGCCACAATTGTGTGGCTCAGGAACATCTGGGCTGCCCGAAGGATGCTGTGCCTGTTTACAAACTGCAGGCAGCTGAACTTTTTAAAAATTCATTCCAAAGGAACACGCAGGCCCTTTGTTCCTGCAGGAATTTCCACCCCTCCACTGGCTCTACTAATGGGGTTCCCCTCACTGAAACACATCGAGGCGCCAGGCAGACAATTGCCCCATTTTCCAGCCTATTTAACACGTTGAAAACATCCTTTTATTTTCCTGCTACAATAAACTCGGAGGGAAAAAAGAAAAAAAAGAAAAAAAAAAAAAGGTGAAACTTTCCGGGGGTAAGAATAATTCATTGTTTTTTAAAAACAAAACAAGCCAAGCAAGGAGTTGTCCTATGTAACACTCGTGCTTCCAAGAAAATCCTAAAATTAATGGGGTGGCCCTGACAGCACTCACAGGAAGCTACTCTGTGAGAGCCTGAGAGATACAGACAGCTAAAGGTTTTGGAAAGACAAAAAGCACAAGGTCAGAAGTTCAGCCATTCAGATATCTTACTGAAAAACAGCTTTACTGATCTTTAAAACAGTGAAGATATTAGTATTTTCTGTGGGGCTCATCAATGTAAAAGCAGAACACTCTGCATGTTATTACTCAGAGTTTTATTATTTCAAGCTTTTGGTATTCATACAACATCAGATGATTCAGGCTGCATCTCCAGGACTGAACCACTTCTGTTTTTTCATCACGTTATTACTGTGCTGAAACATCACATTTCCATACCTTCCCCCTTCCATTAAACAAAAAGGATGATTTATGTCACAAATTCCACTCCAAAACCAACTGCACTCCCTCCACCATTGATCAAGCATTACTTACATGACAAACTGATAAATGTACTTTTAACACCTCTCATGGCTGTTAAGGGATTACAAATGTAAATTTTGCTGACACTGCTCCTTAGAATTCAGAGCTTTTCCTCCAGGAAACTTCAGTTTCTCTTTTGCTGGACAGCAGAGAAAAGCTCTGACCACAAGCACAGTTGCTAAATCATAAAAACTGTCCCATTACTGAGCTACACATTAAATTCCACAATTAAAGGATCCAGGGTATTAAAATGACTTGCAGAGCACCACCAGTCTGATCACGTCCCTAATTTTTAAGGGTAATTTTTTGTGTATATCAAATATCTGCCTCTTCTCTGAACCAACCTGGCAAAAAGACGACCAAATCAATATTTTAATTTGCCATAAAGGAGGAAACAAACATCCATGTGGTGAATCCATCTATATTCATATTAAAAGTTATCCTGGAAAATTCTCACCCTCCCCTCAACCAAAGTCCTGAAGAAGTTGCCAAGCTCTAAATGAAAATTTGTGCTGGCTTGGTTGGTAAGAGACAGCCAAGAGCTGACAGACCCTGATTAAAAACCCCCAAACTCTGAAAGCACGCAGAAAAACCACACATACAAAATACTGTTAAATTGATTTGCAGAATACAAAATAAAGGTCTGAATTCAAGTGGTTGTGTTGCCCTCAACCAAGCAGGATTGCAGCAAGCGTTGTCCAACAAAAAACTTCATTACTGGAGGACTCCTGAAGTCACAGGAAGGAAGATTTTCAGTAGAAGCATCATATACAACCTTTTCATGGTAAGGGAAATTCTTACTTAGGCTACATTGGGAAAAACCAAGACAGGGATTTTGTCAGTCTTTGTAATGACTCCCAGGTAAAGGAACAGAGCCCAACACTCTCCAAAGGAATCTTGAAGGACACAAACTTATTTTAGATGTCAAAAGAACTCTAAACATGTTCCAGGATGCCCTTAATAAACCAATTTGAGTCCCTTCCACCCCTGAAGCAAAAGTTCATGGATGAGCAGCAATACTGAAATTTCTCTTAATTCAGGATCCCAGACCTTTTCCATTCATTTCTTTGTCACAAGATTTGCTATTTTTCACCCACAGGTGCAAATAAACTACAGAGGGCACACCACATACTGGAAATCTTTCCTTGTTTTGAGTGACAGTTTGCTATAGAATATTTCCTGTCCTTACACTACAATTCCTCCCAGTTCTACTCGGAATGGGGTGAAGCTGTGAACAGAAAATACACAAGGATTGGGACATGAAACTGCAATTTCACATCTGAGCAAAAATGCTGTCCTGTTTTTCTGAAGCAGATAAATCTCCAGAAGAAAAGGAAAACAAACAAACAAAAAACCCCAGAACACACAACCAAACTAATCCTGGACAAACCTCACAATCCTCTAAAACCAAACTGCAAATGATCCTTGAGACTTCCCTCGTACCAACTTTAATTCACAGATCAAATTCCACCCAATTCCTCACTTTTAGTCACTCAGAACACCTTCAGGACCTGGGGGATTTTCAGTGCTGATGTAACTGTTCCCAGAGAAGGATGGAAGCTCTTTAAAGTGCTGCAAACATTGATTTTAAATCCTGCCTCAGGCTCACTGCCCATAATTTGCCATAAATTTACACAACAAACAGTAGTGGGTGGAAAGTCCTGGTGATGCTGGAAATATTTCATCATTAACATCTTCAACACGAACAACAGCACTCAAGTCTAATTCTGCTACAAATACTGCTTTGTTTTTATCTAAAACAACAACCTTACAGAGCCACCATCTTCTTCAATCGTGCTAAAAAATAATAAATTCTCCTCAACCCAGCCTTGGAGCAGGATCTTTTTTTGGGATCAGCTATCCAAAACAAATAATCATTGCATATTTATTCATGAGGGGGTAGCAGCAAGCACAAAATTCATGCTCCTAATGAACTCCTGATAGCAGAGAGGAGCAGTAAGAACTCTTGTCTACACCAGGATTTTATTACAAAGTGGATTAGGGCAGGGATTTTAAAGCACAGTAATTCTTCTGTACTAGAAATAACAACTGTATGGTTTGACTTAATTATTTGAAGTGGATTAAACTAAGCCACATAAAAGCAACTGTTGCCAAACAATAACAGTGTTCACAGGCAAGGAGTGTGGAATTGCAGTTCCAGGCTTCCCTGCACACATGTGACTGATTGAGCACGGATTCATCAAAGATAATTTTCTTTCTTTTAATGCAGTTCTCTATCAGTTTTGCAAAACATAAATCAAGGCTCAGCAGGTGTGGATTTGGTCCCAAGCATTAAAATGCAAAGTATTACCCAGGACTTGGTGGTGCCATTCGTAAGTTGTTCCCAAACCTTTCATTTCCTTCTGGAAGTATATTTTCTCCTGTTTGCCCACAGCAGACTTTTTACCATATTACCCTAAGAGAGTGGGAAAAGACATGGTTTTTCTCATTCTTTACCACATTTTTAAACTGGCCTTGCATATTGCAGGGAAGTGTAAATAAAGTGTTCCTATAAATCCGCACACACTGAGTACAAAGTGCTTACAAGAAAATCTGCAAGCACAAGCCCTGATCACTGTTTTTCTTTACTGTTCTCTCAAAGTCAAGATGATGCTTTTAAAACTGTTTATGACCGAAAGACCAGTTCCCAAACCCTTATACCAGATATATAGGAAATGATAATCCTCCTCACTGCTTGAAGACTTGCTTAAACCCTACCAGCTCACCCTGTGCTCTTCCAAAAGCAGCCAGACTGAGCCCTGAGCAGATGAGAAATCAGAACAAACCCAGGCAGAGCAGAGCAGGGAGAGAAGAGTGCCGAGCATCTCACTGGAAGCTGCCAAGACCAAGTTTACCATAACCACTTTCTGTAAGGTTTAAGGCTGTGACAGCAACAAAACCCCAGCATGGGTGCACATCATAGAGATGGTTATTTCCTCTAAACCCCATCCCTGAAAAGATCCCAGCAAAACCCTCCCGGTGACACTAACAGGTGAAATAATTGCACATTACCTATTGCTCCTCATCAGGGCAAACAGATTTTTTTTATGGTCTTTCTTCCACTATTGACAAGTCAGAAATTAGTGACCAGCCTTTAACACGTCTGGCTAATAATGACATCATAGCCTGTCTTTTGTTCTGCCTTATTTTGCTTTTTAAAGTACAGCTCCACTGTAGAATAAACCTAAATAAGTGCTTCCACCTCCGTGGCAGGAGTTAAAATCCCAAAGTGCAGTAGCCATTCCTGCTCCATAATTAATCCTTCCCATGACACAGCAGTTAAACAAATGTGGTTCATAAATTTTCATTGCTAACAAGTGCAGGATGATTTCAACTGGGAGCTGCTGAAATGCAGTTTATAGCTCTGAGCTAAACCAGAGATGAGCCTGAAAGCAGCACCCAGGGTTAACTCAGCACTGCCCAAGAACCTCCTGCCCAGGATGGAAACTGGGCATCAGCTGGGGGCCATCACTCAGTGCCTCTGCCCTGGGATTTATTCCTCTCTCTTTTCCTTTTCTCTTTGCATTATCATAAATATAACATTTTATTTCAATAATTAAATTGTTCTTATCTCAGCCCACAGGTTGCACCCTTTTTTCTGATTCCTCTCCCCATCCCAGCAGGGCTGGCAAGTGAGGAGCTGCATGGCACTTGTTGCTGGCTGAGGTTAAACTCATTTCTTTAAGTGCTGCTAAGTTGAAAAGTATTTGTTTTAAACAGCTCATGGTTTGTATACACAAAGACACTTCAGTATTACTTGGCCCCGCAGTGAGTGCCCACGGAGATAAGAGGATCCTTCACATTTCAAAGCATTAAATTCATAAATATTGGTAATATTGCTGCACTCCTGTCATTACTGGAATCACTGCAGAATTCTGTTTTAGACAAAGTGTGTGGGGATAGAGAAATACAGCACCACTGCTAGAACCTCACTGAAAGCTCAAGGATAACAGCCAAATTCAAGATTAAAACTCCTTTTTACCCAGAACAAGCTCAAGGGTAACTCCTAAATTCAAGATTAAAACTAACTTCCAAACTAACTTCTTTTTACCCAGAACAAGTTCAAGAGCTGACCCAGAAAGGCACAGGCTCAGGGACAGCCCTGCTCATTCCTCTGCTCACTGCAGCACTTTGGGGTGCGAGGCAGCAGCAGGGCAAGCTGGAGACAGCACAAGTTAGAAGCTGCAGAGTGGCATAAATCTAATTAAGTCTAAGTGGTAAGACTAAAGGAATGTAAATTAGAACCAGATACACATCAGCTCCCTCACATGCAAGTTGCACTGAATCCAGACTTCCTCTGGGTTCCCTAAATCCAACATTCCTACCCTGTGGAGCTCAAAATCAAACTGCAGTCTTAGGCAAGAGTTAACCAAAAAGAATCCATTTAAGCTCAAGAAAATTGAGAGTATACATTCAAAATTTACTTTTTAAAATGTAGCCAAAAGAAATCCCCCCCCAGGTCAAAATCATGGTTGAAATAATTTCCTCAAGGAGTTCCACTGCTGTTCATTTTACCAGTAATGGCCAAGAACTGGGGCAAATCAACCAAATCATCCCTCCACAGTGGCACCACTGGAAACCTGGGGCTCATCCAGCACAAAGTGAACGTGCAAGAACAGCAAAACCAACATTCCTTACAAAGCAGATTTGCAGCAGCAAACCAATTATTTTATTCAATATTAATAGAATAATTAAATAAAATAATTGAACAATTACATAAAATTCAGTTGGATTCATCAAATCATTTTCAAAAATATATACAGCACAAAGGGACAAAGGAGGAAAAGCTGCATTCACCTTAAAAGGTAATTTTATGCACAGAAGTGACTAGCAAAAGCAGTTTGAAATTCAAAACCACCATTTTTCTAGTCAGAAGTCCAAAATACTCTTTTTCTCCTGAGGTTGATACCCAAAGTGCACACACTACTCAGAAAGCACCAAGGACATTTCCTACTGAGCATGCAGGGAACAATCTCATCTGTGAACTGGCACTGCAGCCTGGCAGCACTGAAATTATTATTCTAACAAGAGTTAACCCATCTGAAACTCTTACCATGAATGGCAACAGCAAAAATATTACCCAAATAATACCAACAATATTACCCAAATAATGGGCAACACGGGCCTCTGAGTATTTAAAAACCTCTAATTTCCTTTTGCTGGCAGAGAAAGGCAAATGAAGACTCATTACTAATGATAAACGTCAACCTGAGAGTTTTTATCAGCTGAAATCTTCACAGCCCACCCAGTTATGAGTTCTTAAAAGAGATCCAACCAAAATTATCTGGGAGTCTGAGTTCTCAACCTGGCCTGAGTTTGGCAGCAACTCCACCACAACTTTTTGTCTGCTAACAATGCAAATGCTACTGGGAAAAGAGAGGCACCTTGACATGAATTAAACACATTTTTAAATAAATTCATATGTATATTATTCATATTTTTATATCTGTATGTATAAATTAATTTTTTTTTTAAATGCACTCATTCTCTCCTGCCCACTGGCCAATTTAAATGCAAGGTGTTGAGTTTGCACCTGAGGAAAACAACCTCTGAAGGGTTTCCTACACATCTGTGTGGCCCTCAAGGCAGTTTCCTACACATCTTGGGCTCAGGAAAATTGCAGGCTGGACGAAAGCAGCCTCTAGGCTGCCCCACAGTGCAAACACAAAGCAGCTGGGTCCAGCAAGGCAGGGAACTTACGTTTCTCATCATCAGCATGGACCAGAGATGCTGCTCTGGACAGCACATCCAAGGGAGTCTCCATTCCTCTCTGGATCCTGCAAAATTCAGAACCAAGGTTTCAGAGAGCAAACTGAGCACCCAGAGCACACACACCCCCAGGCTCACGGGAGCAGTAATGCACGACAGCAAAAAGAACCAAAAACCCAACTTTGTGCTGCTCTTGTCTCCTCACAGCAGCACAGGGCTGGAGCAAAGTGGCACTGCTGAAACTGGAAAATCAGTGCTGGCATTGCCCTTCCCACCCAACGCGGCACAAGAGCCAATTCCCAGGTGCTGGAGCTGCCACACTGCTCACACAGGGGCAGCAGGGTTACCTGCTCCTCTTGCAGGGGGTTTGCCTCTCAAACAGCTCTGGAGAGAGGGACAACACCAAAGAGATTGCCCCTGTGATGCAGGGGCAGCTGGCCTGGCTGCCTGCGTGGCCACGGGCTGCTTTAGCTCCTCAGGATTCCAGAAACTTCACCTCCACACCCCCTGCCATGCCCAGCCCAAATTCTATCATTTTATTGAGATTTTCTTCACTAGCAAACACACAGTTGAACTCTGCATATGTGAGAAACCACACACAGAATTGGATTTTTTTCAGTCATAATCACACCTCAGTAGCTGCTTTTCCCTGGGTTTTGCCCCTTACAAGGCACAATTTTAATTAAAAAAATGAATTCCTGCCACATTAAAAGCACCTATTCCAGCACTACACCAAGCAACCAATAAAACTCCCATAAAACCAAGGATTGCATTGCAGCTTCTCAAAGCTTCACATGAATGGCTTCAAAACTAAAAAAGATGCTTCAATATGAAATTCCAAAAATATGGAAGGGAAAGGAAGGAAGAGAATAACATGTTGTCAAGATGTTTTTTACTACAAGGCTAACAACTTAGACGTGCTTCAAATAAAAAGGCAACAAGACGGGCAGAACTGTTAAAAAAAGGGAGAAAGAGGAAAAAAAAAAAAAAAAAACCAGAACAACCAAATTTTGTTGAGGTTTTTCCACAAAAAATTTAGCAAAAATTTCACTCCTAAGAACCGTTTACTGTAACTTACTTTACAGTATGATCTTAAAAAAAAAAGAAAAAAAGGTAGTGGCAACTGCAGAAATCTCAAACACATGTCCAGCATGTACACTGACTTAACAGCAAGCACATGTTTGGGAAGCAATTTCCTTGACTTTGCACTAAAACAATAAACTTCACCATCCTCACTCCCTCTTCCTAAATAAGTCAGACTTTAATCACAGACTTTAAAGCATAAGAGAAAGGATTTTAAAGTATTTGTATGCTGAAAAAAAATTCTTAGCTCCAAATTTAAAACTCTGATTTGGTCAGGGCAAGGTCAGAAAATGCTGCCTGGAATGGACAGCCCAGCCACCCTGGGGGAGCCACGTTTCAGAAAGGAAAGACCAAAAGCACTTCCCAGGCTCCCAAGAAATCAAAATTAAAAAAAAAATTAAAAACCATAAACACAGAAAACCACACCAAAAAACGCCAACAAACAAAAACAAAAAAACAAGACAAAATAACAAAAACGCCGTGTTAATAAGGAGACCCTTGACCAAATCCAGCTATTTCTCAGTGGGACACAAACCTGTCTCTGCAGAACCCAACCCTGAATTTTCAGGTGCCCCCACCACAGCACAGCTCTCTTTCTTGGTAAGGAAAGGCAGGAGGAGAGAAACACAGGGTACAACTGCATTTCCCCTGCCTGCAGCTGAGCGAAACCCCCTGGAAACAGTTTCCCAAGTAGATCTCACAAATCTCTTTGTAACCAGTCTCACTGCTTTGGTTCAGCAGACAGGAGCCAAAAGCACTTTTACAAGCATTTTTATCTAGTGTTATTTCAAATATTAGTTTAATATCTTCCAAAGTGCTCTTATTTATCAGTTACTGCTCCCACTCAGCGCTGCCCTGTTCTGTCCTCTCCCCTACACAGCAGCAAAGAAACATTCTGCAAAACACTAAAGACATGAAATGGGAAATCAGAGACGTCTGAGAGACTGACCTAAACTCTGACCCACCTGTCATTTTTAATGCAACACCAGAAGCACACAATACCCATTGGTGCAAAGAAACAGCACTTCATTTTCCCTCTCCTCCCCTTCATTTTCCCTCTCCTGACATTTTTGCAAGACCCAAAAACACACAGGGTACTCTCAGCTTTACAAATGTCTGCTAATGTTTAATGTTTTGGGGTTTTGGTTTTTGGGTTTTTTTGGTTGGTTTTTTTTTTTTTTTTTTTTTTTGGGTTTTGTTTTTTTTTTAGTGGTTTTTTTTTTTTAGGCTCTAGGGAAGTGAAAGCTTTAGAAAATGAACAGTTGAGTGTTTTCAGGGATTTATGCAGCACCCTCCAAGCAGGGAAGGGACAAACCCTGAGGATGCCTGTTTGAAATTCAGTTCACAGGAGCACCACTCACTGTGGCCAAGCAGAGACAATTATTTAATTATTTAATCCCACCAAAGTTCATGTTCACAGGGGGAAACGTCAGGGAAGAGTGAGATAAAGAGAGGAACTTGACATTTGATTGTAAAAGGGGGGAATGGCAAAGGGAGAGGAAGGAAGGAGAAGCAAAGATGATGTTTGGGCAGTGACCTCACACAGAGTTAGGATGGGTCTAGGACAGACCTGAGCTCCAGCCAGGGGCCAAAACCAAGGCCAAAAGTGGGTGATGAGAACAGGAGTGCAGGCACGACAGAAAGAGGATTTGGATACAATTTGGATATGGAATCCCAAAGATAACTCACAACGCTGTGAGAAACAACTGCTCACTTGGAAAATTTAAAGAGGTTTATTAAACCTTGACAAAAACACAGCAAAAGGACTAGATAAGGAAAAATTCACAGTGCTGGGAACCACAGTTGTCAAGGTTTAATAAAGCTTTTTAAATTTTCGAAGTGAGCAGTTTTCTCACAATGTGGGACTGACAGAACAGCAGCACACCTGAGGAACAGCAAAAGCAGCCTCAAAGCTGCTGAGCCACAGCTGCACCTGCCAGGAGAGAAAGGCTGACAGAAAATCCTGCTGCTGGAATTCCCGTCTGCAGAAATCACACAGATAAGGCTGAAGGGAGAAGAGCAGCATTAATAAACAAAGCCCACTAATTACAACAATGAAAAAGCAATTCATGAGTAACAAGACACTTGAGAAACCACCAAGAGCCAAGTGTAGATAAACACAAGTGCAGGGAAAACAAGATTAATTGAAAAGAGTGATCAAAGCAGCTCCCACCTGGGGAGAGACAGCCCCAGAACTGCCCAAATTCAGACCCAGAAATGCCAAGAAGAAACAGACTCTGCTGATTTCAATGGAAGAGAGTGAAACTGAAGAGGAAATCCAAACGCAATTGATCAGCACAATCAGTAAATCCACACAGGGAAGGAGGATAAAGCAGAAGTTTGATGCAAAATAGGTAAATATAATTCATTTTTTATGACAGGAGAGAGTAAAGCATATTTGCCCCATGAATGAGGACAAAGATAGACACGTTGTAGTCAATAATTTTCTCAAATAGGCACAATGCATTTAAATTTCTTCAGCTATGCTTGGAGCAGAGCTTCTACTTGTGGACAGAAAAACCCTGTGTTGAGATACCCATGTGAAATGTTAAAATGTGAAACGTTAACATGTGAAATGTTAAAGTGCTCACTTTAGACCATGATCACCAAGCAGCACTGATCATTCCTTATTTACAACATCTTGGGAGCAACTTCAGCCTATTTGGCTAAACACCACTTTTTTTTTTTTTTTTTTTAAATGCATTTATCCCCTATTTTTGGGTTTCTTTAAACGATGCTTGTTATGCATGTGGAAAATGTGTTTGAACAGGCAATTCTTCAACCAGAAACAACGATTTAACTCATCACACAGAAAATTATAAGCTTAAAGCAGAGCTTTGGTATTTTACCTCGTGCTTTTTGTTGTCCTGTTACATAAATCCCCCTTGACAAAGCAACATTTTAAGAAGCGAGCTATTAATAATTTTTGAAAGCTAAGAAATTTAAGGTGGGAAAGTCCAAGCTGACCTTGTCTTGTACCCACGAGATCACTCAGAGCATCCCAGGTGCTACACAACCTGCTGCAAACACATCATGAAACATTTAAGCGCAGTAAAGAGAACAGAACCAAAGCTCCCTTTTCCAACAGAAAGCTTCCAGGTGTGTCTGCAAACAAACCAAATAACCCCTGCAACACGGAGATGCCCAGAAGGTTATCAAAGCTGCTCGTGTGTAAATAAGAAACTGATGGTTTGTGATGTGGATGCTCTTAATTAACCCGCCCCAAAGGGCTGTACAGATATTTCCTATCCTATTTTAGTTGCCAGGCTAATTTCATAGCAGGCTGTCAGGCATCAGCAGCGCTCCTGGGTGCTCAGCTCTGGCCCAGTTCCTCCTCTAGGGTGGCTCTAAAAACTGACCCCATCCCACAGAGGGGTTCCTGAGCAGGGAAGGAAGAGCATCCTGCCCCAAAACATCCATCCCTGCTCCCCACAGCGTGCTGGGGGCTCAGCACACCTGCTCCAGCCCAGGCAGCCCACCGGGAAAATGCAAATGTACAACAGGCAGGCCCAAATTCTACCAACAACAGGGAAAATGCAAATGTACAACAGGCAGGCCCAAATTCTACCAGGAGTTAACGGGTCAGATCTGTAACTCTCTTGTGAATCAAAGCAGTTCTTGTAACTGAACCCCAAAAGCCTCATAGCCTGATCCCCAAAAACCAGATAATAACTGTGTGTCAATAAGAAGATATGTAGAGAATTTAAGCAAAACACATTCCACATTAGAAGTCTCACAAGTTCACAGATAGGAAAATACAAATAAAGGGCCTTCAAGTCTGGAGAAGAGCCTAAAAAAGTTTATCATTAAGGCAGGAGAAGGATATTGCTGCCCAATTTTACAGAGTTTTGGATCTAAGGGTTCTCAGTAGCACTGACTGCAAAGAGTTTCACTCAGGTTTCCCAAACTGCAGTTTGTTTCTCTGGGAGGAACACTCTTTAAACAACTCTCTGTTCTAAAATCAGAGAAAAACTAATCAGAGACATCACCCTGCAGGAGAAATCCTGGAACTCTTGATCAGCCAAGTTCTCTTTGGTGTAATTAAAAAAATTAATTATTTCTCCTTCCTGATAATCCCGAAGCACCAGTACAGCAGAAAGGAAGTGAGCTGGCTTTATGGGTTCTCCACTCCAGTGGGAACGGGTGTTAAATTCCCATTCATCCATTCTCAGAAAAGGGATGCACTGGCACCAGCGTGGACAGCTTAACTCAGGGAATTAATTACTGCTGATTACATCTGGGGAACACGCGGCCAGCGTGACACCACGCCGCTGAAGGCTACAAAAATTCCCTGCCAAGGGAATAGAAAAGATGCAGCGCCAAAAGCCTTCGCAGCGCCCTTGGGACGCGTTCTAGAAGGCTTCACCTCTGCTGCCGATAGGGCGCCGGGGATTTTCCCTGCAGGAAATGCCAAAAATGCAAAAAAATGCCAAGCTCCAGACAGCGGCAGCGCCCCGGTGCTGTCCCGGTGCTGCTGCCGGGGGATATCCGCGGGCACGCTCCTGCCGGGCCAGCTCCTCCGGGGCTGCGCCTGCGAGCCGCGGCTGCAGCGGCCGGAGCGGGACCTGCCCCGGGCCGGGGGAGAGGATTGTCCCGGGCCACGGGGAGAGCGGGACCTGCCCCGGGCCGGGGGAGAGGATTGTCCCGGGCCACGGGGAGAGCGGGACCTGCCCCGGGCCGGGAGAGAGGATTGTCCCGGGCCACGGGGAGAGCGGCTCCCTCCCCGCCTGGATCCCGACACCGCCGGGAGGTTCCCCGGTCGCCGGCAGCGCCCGGCTCGGCGCGGCTCCCGCGGGGAAAGTCCCGCGGCGCGGAGAGGACGGGCCGGGGTGGTGTCGGCTGGGGAAGCTCGGCTCGGCTCGGCTCGGCTCGGCTCAGCCGGCGCCGCTGGCCCCGCTGGCTGCGCGGGCCCGCCGAGGAATCCCAGGAATGAGGGAATTCTGCGGCGAGCAGGTGGGGAGCGCCGCCCGCCCCCATTGGCCGGGCGGCCGTGACGTCAGCGCAATTAGGGTAATGAGGCGCTGACGTCACATCCTCGCAGGTAGGGAGCGCGCGGGCCCCGCCCCCGGGAGGAGGGACACGGGGCCCTGGGGTCGAGGGTTCGAGCCCCGGGACGGCCGGGAGCGACACCGGGGACAGGAGAGCACGGGCGGGGACAGCGCTGCTTCTCTGCCCCTCTGCCCTAAGCCTAAACCTTTTCCTTCCCCCCGCAGGAAAAACTACAGGGAAACAGCACTAAACTAAACTTCCAGGAAAACAACAAAAAACCCTCTTTCAAGAGCAACGCACTTTTTAGAAGCAGAAACGCGCGTTTCGAGTTAAAGCACGCGGTCACAGCATGTGACAGAGCGGCTCGGTGTCCCCAGGCACACCGAACCACGCACGAATGACGAGTTTCAGAGCTGCTGTGAAGGCATGGGGCTCACATCCCCGTCCTCCGCACGATGTGACGGGAATTGCTGGGAGCAGCTCCGGCGCTTTCCTGTTTACTGCTCGCTCTGCAGCGGGCTTTCACAGAGTCCCTTCTCCCGACGTGACTCACTGAGCCTGGGAGGAGCTGCCGGCAGCCGGGGCTGGGTGAGAGCAAAGCGGAGCCCTCCTGGTCACCGAGGTTCGCCTCTCCCCTCCGCCTGCAGGGCAGGAGCTGCCCGGCCCTGCTGCACGAACCGGAATATTCCATTTCCATGCCGTGCCCGGACACCGCGCTGCTGGGAAAGGATGGCGCCTGTTCCCTCCGTGCCAGCACAGCCCCGGGCATTCCCATGGCAGCGGCCATGCCAAGGGTGCCATTTCCAGCAATTCAGGAGGAAGTCTTGCTAAAACTCTGCCTGTTTTTAGCAGTGTTACAAATCAAGCTGTCGGGCAGCTTGTGCATCTGGAGGAGCCACTTCCCCAAAGCCAAGGCCAGGTTTCTCCAAGGCGCCCTGAAGAAGCAGGGAATGCTGCTCCCAGGCTCGCAGAAATCATTCCAGAGCAGGAGAGGATGTGGGAAAGTGCTGCAGTGATCTCCTGGTGGCCACACTCGCATCAGTCACCACGCAGTCCCAGAACGGGGCATTTTATCCTCACGAGGGTCTGAGCTGGCCTCAGGCGCCTCTTGGAGTGCATTGAAAGGCAAAGAAAAGGACAGTAAATCAACCTGAGCCCCCTGAGGAGCCTGAGGGTTGGTGGTGGAACCCAAAAAGAGCACAGGGCAGCAGAAACACAGAGCGCTTCTGTGGAATTCCGCTCAGGGCATTTCTCCCGTGCAGCTCCTCCTCCCTCGCTGTGACAATAAATGCACCGATAGATAAATAAATAAATAAATAAACAAAACCTGGGATTTGTGCAGGAAATGGTGCAGGGAGCAGGGCTGGAGAGCCAGGGCTGTGGGAGGTGCGGGGCAGGGAGCGGCCGGGGTGACCCCACACACCCTGCACTTGGATTCCTTGAGAGTCCAGAGCCCGGGAAGGCTCCGTGCTGTCCAGCTCCCATCTAAAAGTCCATCAAAATCATGCTGACACTGAACTATTTTCATATCCTCGCAAGGACAGGTCATGAGATCTCCGGGCCACCAAAAGCTAGCCAAAAAGCACATTCCAAACCTAAATTAAATCCAGATTTAGACTCCACACACTCAGGATATCTAATAGGAACACTTCAGTTGATGAAACAAATTAAATGCATGCAGTGTCAGAACAACCATGAACATAATTTTATACATGTTGCAAAACCTTCATCTGTGGCATCTATAACAATATAATTTTTAAATTGATATTGTATTAATAGACTACTGGAGATTATTTTCATTGCCAGCAAGCAGGAAGAGGAGTTTGATGATCTAATATCTCCCAACCCGGTGATTCTGTGAATTCTGTGAACTCTGTTATCCTACAGCCCCTACTCAAGCATTAATCCTGTAATGCTTATTGGAATTGCCTGACGTTTGTTCCACGACCAACCAAGAAAATAAAGCATTTCCACTATAATAAGAGTTGGTTAAAAATGCCCTGGGCAAGTTTCTCCCTCCACATGGCCCCAGCAGTGGCACACCTCACTTTTGGTACAGACTGCAGTGTTCCTCACCATGGGACCCAAACCTGGCCTGCTGAACTATTTCTGAGTGAGTTCAGTGATTTCTAAGAGCAGCAGCAGGGGCAAGGGTTGTGTGGCTTCAATCAACAGTGCAAGTGTAGAGCTGCAAAAAGCTCTGTTTTCCTCAGGTGCCCATCTAAGGAAGGAATCTGCCAGCTGGCATCACTGCATGTAAAAAAAAAGGAATTTATGGAAGTTCTTCCAGTTTCTTACCGCCATCCCACTTTGGTTTTCAAACAGCACCAATGCAGATACTTCTTTTCCATCAGCCAGGAATGCCTGAAGTTCCCTGGACTCTGCAGGGAAGCTCAGTGTGGACCAAACTCTGCACAAAGTTGATGGAGCTGGTGCCAAAAGCAAACATTTTCTCCATTATTTGTCACAGGTTTAATGAGGCATGACAGTGCTTTGCCATCTCTGTCAGTCCAATTACAGTGCAAGCTTCCATCTATCCACACCTTCTTTCATAAAACAGGTTAATTTTACACCAAGTGACAGCAGCTTTTGGAATCAATCTCAAAGCACGTTTTAGCACACACAAATTATGTGGCCTGAGAAGCAAACATCTTTTCAGCAATGAAAAACTCCTAAAATCTGAAGCTAAAACTCTTCCTTGCAAAAATCCACATCCAGCTGCACTGCAGCTCAAAGCTGCCTTATATAAAAGCACACCCAAAATTCAAAATACGTAAGATCTAATTTTTTTTGAAGATAGTTTATTATTCATTACACCACAATGTGTTAAATTGCAGTAATTCCAGCCAGACAAGTTGATCCAAACTGTAAGTTGATGGAGATGGTTATTTATTACCTGCTTCAAGACAAAGCTTGCCCTCTTCATAATTGTCTGCCCCATCATCCAAGGAAGATGAAAAGAGACAGAATAAATTCAGTTGGAGCAGGGTCAGAACAGCAGGATCATCTTCAAGCAAACTTCAGACTCACACAGAACATGAACACCACCAGCTCTGCTCTTTTAGAACGTTTAACCACAGGTACTTTTTGCTTGCTTTGTTCTAGAAAAGATTTCACCCCATGGAGGTTCCCATAAGATGAAGACAGACAAGATAGCTGAAAAAAATTAAATACTAAAGGAGTGTCAGATTAACAAATTAAAAGCAACCCCTGGCCACAAGCCACTGGTTTTAATTTGTTAAAGTTTTGTTAAACACTGATAAAAATACCACAGATGGCTCACAGCAGAACTCCAAATGCAAGTTTAGTGTAAAGGAAAGATCAGTACAGTCAGTGATCCACAGCTGAATGTAAATATGCAGAGTAACCTCTTCATTATGCACTTCTTCCTTATGCAGTAAACATCCACATAATAGATTTCACTCCCTATTTCATTTGCATCCTGTCTCTCACACAGGACCAGATGAACTTCAGTCCAAGTGGGATCATTAAATCACAAACAGGTTGCAGCTCAAGATGAGATGCAAAGTTATTTTCAGAGTTTCCACGTCAATTCATGGTAAGCTACACAATTTCCATACATTTGCAGGCTGTAAGAAAAGGCTCTTCAGTCACCAGGATTTCTTCCAAACCAAAGCCACCAGCAGCAGGTCACTGGACAGAAGGAACTGGGCACCAAATGGTGTCCAAAGCCCTTTGGAATATCCATCAGCTACGGATGCACATGGAATCACTCTGGAAGGACCAAGCTCAGTCACATCTGCTGGATGCCAACACCCACCCTGACTGTCACACTGCTCCTGGGGGCCAGCTCTGCAGCTCCTACAGCTGATCTGGCTAACTGCTGAGCACCTGGGGCTCTTCCTGACTGGGGCTTTCTGCACTAAGGTCACTCAGGACCTCCTCAGGACAAGTGGACTCTCTCCTCAGCTTTCCAGGTGTGCCCTTCCCACGGTTTTTTCTCAAATGCTTCACAGGGGAGTTGGGCTCTGCTCCCAGGGAACAGGGACAGGAGGAGAGGGAACGGCCTCAGGCTGGCCCAGGGGGGACAGCAGCAGGAATTTCCCCATGGAAAGGGAGCTCAGGAACTGGAACTGCCCAGGGAGGTTTGGAGAGCCCATCCCTGGAGTTCCCAAGGAATTCCTGGACACTCAGAGCTCTTGGCTGGGGACAAGGTGGGGACTGGGCACAGCCTGGACTCAGCGGTCTGGGAGGGCTTTTCCAGCCTGAATTATCCTATGATTGTCTAATAAAAATAACACATCAATTTTCAGTTCTATACTGGGAAGGGAATCCTGCTAAAATTAGTCACAGATAAACTAGACAAACAACAGAGGACACTCTTTAAACAACAAAAACATAAAGCAAAACAAACTAATCCTTGCTTTAGAAGCAGCTGTGCAAATACAACCCTTAAAAATAATCCACTTAAAAATGCTGTAAGAATTGGAAGTGCAGTGATGGATTTCATCATCTACTGTTGTCTGCAGGGAACTCACCTTCAAACTGCCAAAGTGCTGCTGACTCAGTCTCCTCCTTGGCAAGAACCTAAGGCAGGGCTGCAGGGACAGAGTTAACAGGGGTGTGCAGGATGAGCACAAGCTCACCCAACCCCAGACTTGGGAGGCAACGAGGGGAAAGAAAGAGAAAAAAAAAATTGTCTAGAATTTCTTGTGCAAATAATTTGGTTTTAAAAAGCTTTGCCCCAGGCTGTAAAGCCAAAGCCCTGTGACTGCATTGTGGGGCAGACATTGGGAGCTGCTCTGTGTCAGCTCTTCTTGAAGCATCCTAGGAAGGGAAAAACTTCTTGGCTCTCACTGCTGTACAGAGAGTGAGCCAGACTCTTCACCACTGCTGAGAGCAAGGCAACTTGAACATGGCAATATTAAAAGAAAAAACCAAAACCACAAACAAAACCAAAAAAACCCCACTGAATGCTCCCCTCCCAGGCTTCACTATGAATTTTAAAATAGGAGGTTTGGAGAAGCTTTGGCAGCAGGCAGAGATTAAGTAAATAATCACTGTGTGGGAACACAAGCTTTCCAATTTACCAAGTGCACTGTGGAGCTAAAGAGATCCCATACAGAGAAGCAATACAAATTAATTCAATAATGAGATGTTTTACTATTTACTTGGCTTATTTAATTGAGTAGGGGAGGAATCTTTAATATCAGGTTCAAGGCTTTTGAAGAAGGTATCAGTGCGACAAAAGGAAGCGAAGGAACCAAAACAAAGAGTGTTTGTTCTTGGTCAGTTTTTGCTTTGTTTTGCTTTTAAAGACAGCTCCTTGTGGCTGCAAACTCCTCAATATCAAATTTAGTCAAATTTAAAACTAGGAAGAACCCCCTACACCCACCACACTTGCACAGATTTTCAGTCTGCCTTTGCAGCTGCAAGACCTTCCATTTCTGAGAAAAAATTGTGCAAAACCATCCAAACAGTCCCCACCACTACTGGAAAGGACTTGGCACAATGCTGGATTATTAAGGCAAAAATTGCATGGAAGTTCTTAGACTAAAGATGTCAATAAAATATTTCGAGTTTGCATTAATAATTTCAGAATGTATAGTCTGAAGCTTCCTGTTCATGTAGTAAAACTTAATCCATTTCTAAACATTTCTGATTGAAGCAGTCTGAGTAAGAGGTTAAAACATGCAGGAGTGAAGTGATTACTGCCTCTCCCTAAGGCAGTCATTAAGTTCAGGATCAGTTAGCAACTGTGGTGGAGATTTTTATCTAGAAAAAGAGGTAAATAAAGTCACTGCAAAACTTTGTGAAACCACAATATCAAACGTGACAGAGCAACTGTTGAGTCAAACAAAAAGCAGAGCAGAAAACAACTATATGGAGGTAAAGTCTTTTTTTCCTGCAGTAGGAATAGAAAGACAATTCATTTTCTACACAGACTATATGGCCAGCAGAGTGGCTTTGAAAATGAAGAATACTTTGTCCTCTCTCAACACCTTACCCAGGAAAAACCATCAGAAACACACTGACCTGATATTCTGACCTTCAGAGCATATTTCAACTTCAGTTCTATTTTTAAATTAATTGCTGGGAAAAGACATGAGTCACAGCCCTGCTTGGATCCCCCTGCACTGGACACTCACCAAGGGCTGTGTTCATTCTGAACTTTCCCAAGTCAGAGCAGGCTCCTGCTTTAGGACCTGAGTGTGAAGAACAAGGTTCAGCTCCCTCAGCCACCCAGGAATCCTGGCCTCTGTGTCCATTTTGATCTTCCCAGTTTTGGCACAGATGTTTGTTGCACACATCAGGAAGCTCTGGGATGCTGCAAAGTGTTTCTGCCAGGAAGAGATGCCAGCTCAGCTGCCCATGGGCACCTTCCTTGTGCTCAGGCTGCAGTGTTGACTCCCACCTGCCGACAGTGAAGGTCAACAAAATCTAAAGAGAAGCCTCAGGGAAGCACAGCTGAGAAATACAGGCTTTGCACTTACAGGTACAGCTGGAATTTGGAGGGTCCCACAGTCAGGGACCTGGAGAAACTCCCTGTTCCAGCACTTGGAAAAGGGGAAATGAGCAAGCAATGAGGAACACATCATACATGTGCTGATGGAGGTCAGCAGCCTGTGTGGTTCAGCTTTGTGCCCTCCCCAAACCGAGTTTAGGAGCAGCCAAATGATTATGTACGCAGTCACATTTTGGATTTTTTGATTTCCCCTTCTTCCTGTGTCATCCAGCTCATTCCCTCTGGAGCAGGAGGCTGTTCCACACTCCCCTGGCACTGTGGATGTCAGAGGCAGTGAGGCCCCTGCTGCTGACTCACCTACACAAACCCTCAGCAGTTTGATTGGGTCCAGGCTCTTCGTTACAAAGAAGCCTTTTAAGACATCAGAAATAAATCATCTGCCTGGTTGCCTTTAATGAAAGCTCTGCTACACAGGAAAAAGGGGGAGGGAACATGAAACAATATCCATGGTGGAACAGCCAAGCCAGAAAAGAGGGATGTCTGAAGAACAGAATGAAAGACTTGAGAATTAAGTCAAGAAGAGAAACAATAAAGTATGGAAATGGAGCAGGAAGGTATAAACAGGAAAGTTACAAATGGAATGAAAGGCTGAACTGACTTTTTTTTGGTGAAAGAACAACCACACCTCATTAGGACAAAGAGGCAGTAACATATTCCCATGTCCCAACTTCCCGTGCAACAATCCCCGGTTATTTTAGTGGATTACAGCTGTAAGAGTAGAAGAAATCATTTCCACACAACTGGTGGGGACTTCAAAAGCAGCTAACAAGGCTGAAATCAATCTCTCTTCTCTTAAAAGTTTTACATAGCAAAGCTCTGTAACAACTGCCCCAAGTACTCTCTTAACAATGGTGAGGAGTTCACAACGAGCTGCTCAGGGCTATGATTCATTCGTGGCTCTCTGCCAGAAAAATAAATACATTCAAGACCAGTGGCCCCAAGGGGAAAGGTAGACTACTCTTAAAAAGCACAAGATGAATGATTTACAGAGCAGAATCCAGTTTTCGGCCCATATGGATGAGGAGGAAGGACTTTTTTACATCTCCCAAAGATTTAGTGCACAGACTTCGATACTGGCAGTGCATCAACAGATGGAGGGAACTGGGAACTATCGAGCTGGGATTTGCAAAACTCACTCCAAAGAGCAAGAAATGACTTCTTATATTGCTGTGCACAGAGTTCATAAAGCCAAACCAAGCCTTGCAGTGGGTATCCAGCAACACAAGACAAACACAGCCGGCTCGGGTTACAGGAAGTGCAGTAAAGTCCCACCTGTGCAGGGACAGAGGGATCCTCTGGCAGAGTGACAGTGACAAACAGCTCAGAGCTGGGCAGGGCCTGACTCCACACGGCATCTGCTGCACATAAAAAGAGTTAATTAGCTGCTAAACAGCCAGCAGTACTTCACTTTTTTTCCTTTCTCCCCACAAGAACATTATTTCTGGGATAAATGCTCAGGCAGCAGGGTGCAGGATGGAGCCTGGGCTTTCACTGTGGGAGTGAGGCCAGCTCATCTCACACCAGCCTGATTTGTCACTGCCCTCTAATGTTCTGAAGCACCATTTCAGCAGCCAGCACCTTCAGAAACATCAAAGCCCACTCTAAGTGTGGCTTTAACATTCAGAACATTAATGGTATTGCTAAGGGCTTTTAAAGGAAAGCTGCTTTGAAATGCTAGCAACTGCATTTCATCATTTAAAAATTTCCAGATTTACCTGGAAGTGGCTTAAATTCAGTAGTTCCACTTTTTATAATATAAACTTTTCAAACTGGGGACTTTGGCCTCTTATGAATATGGCCAGAGAATGCCAGGGCCATAGAACATTCTTTGCCCCATAAAAAGGTTGTACCACCACAAAAGGACATTTGAGGGGATTTGTTTCACACATTCTATCACCAATGGATAATGCAAAGTGTGAGGAACCTGCCTCTGACCTTTGAAAGTTTCCCAGTTATTTTATTTCCTATTTCACAGCAACTATTTCCTGAGTCTGGATTAAAATTTCAAACTCAAATATTTAAAAAGAATCAATATTTAGAAGTTTTCCGTGATTAAAGCAAGTATGAGTCCTGTTACATACAATGTATTTTCTGCTGTCTTTCTTAAATTTATGCTCTGAACTTCTTCCTGGAAACAATTAACAGACAATTTCACTGCAATAATTTATTTTTTTGAAGTGAGATATCTAAATCAAATGTTGCTTGAGAGATGGCCCTGATGATCACATAATACACAAGGAAAAAACCCAAACATGCTGATCAGGAAAGATAGATTTTATTTCCTTTTTTTACCATTCAATTATTTTTACCATTGACAGTCTCACAAGGAAAATGAAACCTTACCTGAGTTTATTTCTATTAAGAAAAATTTCCCAAATTAGCAAACCCACCTGAGTCAGTGTGAAAAATATTCTATTTACAAAAGATCCTCCCAGTTTATTGCACCAGACATGGATACTGCCAGCAATGCCCATTCCTTCATGGCATGATTAATGCAACAAGTCATGTAAAACTCCAATTCTCTTTAGTTTAGCTCATTTAAAGGGAGTTCAAGTTTCATCTTTGTGGGCATCTTTCTTTAAGGGGAAAAAAAAGATAATCAAAGAATTAACCAACCTGTGCTTTTGTTCATAATATTCCAAATTTTCAAGTATTTTGATGAAATCTGCCAAACAACAAATATTGCATAAGTCTGCCCAAAGAGATCCATGGAATTCTGATTTTCCTTCCAACTGTGCTCTTGTGACAATGCCCATGAATCGGGCACTTTCATCTCAGCCTCATGAGAGGAACACACAACATTATTATTAAACATCCTTATTTATTAATATTATTAAATATCATTATTAAAGCATGTGTCACCTGCCAAGCTGCTCTTTTCCTTCTCCCACACTGTGGCAGTTTTTGGGATTCAAGATGTCACAGGGAGCATCCTCAGAGGAATTCCAAGGATGAACCTGTCAGGGCAGCAGTGTCGGGGGGCAGTTTCATAGCTACTGAAAACTCAATGGATTCTCCAGTTCTGGAAATCCCTCAAAGAACTAAATTTGGGATATTGATCATTTTGAGACTCTGAGGGTACTTTGGGAAGTAAAGCTACCACCACAAAGAAAATGAGTCACTTTGGGTTTTAATCCATCTGTGCAATCAATCTTTTATACTTGGGGTTCTTCAAAATACACAGGAAAATTCATTTCAGTATTTACAGAGTATAATTCCTTCGCCCTATTGCCAACAAACCTCCCATTTAAAAAGTTTCTATTTCATTAAGAAAATTGGGCATGTAAATCATCAGAACAGACTTCTTAAATACACTGTAATCTTCTCAAGTATGCACAGTCACATCTGCAAAGCATTTAGAGAAAAAGTACCATTTATTTACCCATACACAGTATGTACAGACTCAAGATGGCTTCTTTAACCCTCCTTTTGCCATCTTATATAATTTCTTCAAACTGTAGGTCACAGATTTCTTTGCCCCTAAAAAAGAAGAAAAAAAGAGAGAAAATATCAACATTTAGGAAGGCTGACTCAGGCAGAAGGTGCTTAGTGCATCAAATGAAGGATTTCCCTGGGAGAATGACAGCCTAATCCAGCAGGCAGACATGCAAATAACCTTCCTGTCACAGGCAGAACACAGTAAATAATGCCACCAAAAATATTTTTAATGTCATCAAAGTAGAGCAAATAGAGCAGAATTCTGGTAAATACCATGCCATGGCATAAAATACAGGCAGATATCTCAGTTTTCAGAGGTCCAGCAGCAGTTGTTGCCTCCAAGCATTTATGAGTTTTAGATATGACTGGACTGAGGATGACTCCCACAAAATTTGTAAAATGTATCCTTGGAGTTAAACAATTTCTGAAGTTCTAGCAGAGATGAGCCTTCTCTTACAGACCTAGAATAAAAAACCACGTCCTTTTGCTGGGTTTAGTCACAGAGTATTTGTAAATTTAAAATTAAAACACTGTTAGTCTTGGCATTTCAGGGGGTTCGGAGATCCCAGCCAGTGCAGCTACTTGCTTTTCCGTTTTTGTTTAAAAAAATCACCCCAAACCAAACAAATAAACGCAAAACAACGCACAGAGTGACTGCTCAGATTACAGCACAGCCTAACACACCCTTACAAATTCAGAACTGAAAAGCCACGTTTCAGTGCTGCACAAAAAGCTCTAATTTTGACACATGCACAGATTAAAGGTGTACTAGATTATATTTACTACAATGTTTCCTATGTTTATTTAATTGAACACCTGACAAGACTGACTAAAAACACACAAGGAATTTAGCCAAAAGTCACGCAACATCACAGCCCAGAACAAAGGAAAGACTTGCAACAAACAAGGAATGACAACCCAAGTTTAGCCATGTGCTGCACTGGATTTCTTTAATTTTTTGGGGGTGAGTGGGAGGGGCATAATAATATTTGATTGTGAAAGACCTCAAAAAAAAAAAAAAAAAAGGAAAGAGAAAGAAAGAAATCCATTAAAGATACAATATTGTAAGTGATAGATGCATTCAAATTCAAGTTGCAAGAAGACAAATTAGTTGGCAGCAAGAAGGAAAAGTGAAATCCCTCATTTCCAAAGGAATGTGGCAGAGGAAGAAGCCTCTGATAACAAACAGACTGCAAAGAATCAGTTCTGCACTTCTCACGTCTCCAACTGCAATTTAAATAAACTCAACTTCACCTTGGGTAGGAAAACATCCATACACGTATTGTGAACTGACAAACTCATTCTGCATCCCATATGTAGGCTCCAACTTTTCCATATTTACTGGGTTTTGCAAAAGAAAGCACACTAATGAAGCCATGACAGGCTTTTCTTTGCAGCATCTCAAATAACAGATAAATAACCATGTAAATCATTAAGTGCCTGACAAATCTGCATGGATATTGCACACAAAGCAACAATTCCTGCAGCAGCACAAAGCCAGGCTGAGCTCTGGCACAGCACAAATGAAAGAAATTAACATTGTCTAAGTGGCTCTGGAAATGCCCAAGCTGTAGGATGCAGCCCCTCTGAGAGAGGAACTGCTGCTCTGTCATTCCAGTGAATTCCAGGTTCTTCTGGAAGTGCAGTGTGTGGCAAACCCACTGCAGCACAGCTGCTGCAGGACTGCAGGGAATGGTGCAGGCACTGGAGCCTGCAGGGACACTGCTGCTCTCAGCCTGCAGGAAATGGTGCAGGCACTGCAGCCTTCAGGGACACTGCTGCTCTCCAGCCTGCAGGGAATGGTGCAGGGAATAGACACTGCTGCTCTCAGCCTGCAGGGAGATAGATTCCTGCTCTGAGCTGCAGGGACACGGATCGCTGCTCTCAGCCTGCAGGGACAGTTGCCCTCAGCCTGCCCACCTGCCCAGCAGCAGATCCTTGCCGTCCCTCTGAGCTCAAGGAAGGAGCCCAGCACAGGTTTGTCCATCCAGCTCAGCTGCTTCCCCCAAAGCAGCCCTCGGGCTGATGAATCACAGCTGCAGGAAAAGTTAATGGCTGTAATTACGGCTCTCTCTCAGAATCTGAAGCACTTGGACCACATGAAAATGTCTTTTACTTCAGCTCTGAAGCTGTGACTCGTGGTTCCACCTCCCCGTTAGATTTTTCCACTGTAGGACACAGAACAAAGCCCTGATGCACATGGGACCGAGCCCACAGCGTTTGTGTGAACACAACCCGTGTCTGGTTTCACTTAACAATCCATGCTGAGTTTTTTGCAAGTGTTGGTACTGTAAGATGGGGTTTGGCTGGGAGTCCCTCAGAGTGTCCTGCTAGGTTTGCCTGGCTGCAGTGTCCTGGATTCCCTCAGGATGGATGGATGCACTGTTGGACAGCTGATATGTGGAACAAACATATATTTGTAGTGTGGCATGCACAGATATATGCATATTTACAGATATTTATAGTGAAGCCAGCAGTTATCTGCTCAGGCAGCTGATGAAGAGAGTAGTTATCACAAAACCTGAATATTTTATATGTAAACATGCTCCTTAAAAAAAAAAAAAATCCTTGAAAACAAATGCTATTCGGCACATTTGTCCTAACTTAAAAGTATCTTGAACAAATGAAACCTACTCCTTAAAAAAAAAAAAAATCCTTGAATCCTTGAAAACAAATGCTATTCATAACATTTGTGCTAACTTAAAAGTATCTTGGACAAATGCTTCAATTGATGATTTATGCTGTAAGACTGTATTTATAGAAAATTTTTCAAAGCTTGCAGCATTCCTTGAGTAAAATATAAAGAAGAAAGAAGCTAAAGAAGTATCAACATCTCCTTCAGAGGAGCTAAATATAAGAGTTGCAGTGAGTTCCCAAAGCCCAGGCAGGCTCTGGCTATGTGGGAAAACAAATCAAAGCCTGGTGCCATCTCTAATGGGAAACAGAGAGGCAACCTCACCACAGCCTCAAAGAAATACACAGGCACATTTTCAGAAACTAAATAGGGCATTTAACAACAAACAAAAACACAGAGCTGGGGCTCCACTTGAAAACCACACTGGCAGAGAAAGATGAGAAAAGTTCTCTTAAATGGGTTGAAATTCCTTCTTGTGCTCCTTGCCAGTAATGTTCATACCCAGCATGGCATCTGAGCACAGCTATTGCTGATTTACCATTGGATTTAGAAATGCTGGACATTGCACTGCCATGCTGTGGCCCAGAGCAGGCATCTCACCTTTGCTGGTGTTCTTAAGATAAAATAATCAGCTAAAGAAAACAGATTGTGTCCCCTAGAACACTTCAAAAAGAGTCATGGCCAGCTAATGAAAACGTTCCTTTGCAAGCAAAGTATTTGTACAGTTATTAGAAACAGCAATAAAAAGTCAAAGCTTAATGGAGCCACAGATTTCATGATTCTATTTCATAAGTCTTTTATTTTAAGCTACTGTTCCCACCATAAGCACTGCAGAATGTCAGAGCCTTATATTTTTCCTAAAGTCTTTACTAGAAAGTGCGAAAAGAGGTCTTAGGGGAATGGAATATTAGACAAGATTTGGAAAAAGAATAAAGAAAGAAATGCAGCATCCTTAGGGACTGAATTTAAAGCTCCACGCTTTCCTGTAAAACACATTCCTTGCCTGAGTCAAGCAAATATTTCCATGCAGGAGCCACATTCCTGTTTTCTCTGTGTAAATTCTGTATCCTATGAACATGGGGAGTCCCAAGAGCTGGCCCAGCCAGGAATGCTGCCCCAGTGATGCATTTGAAATTAAGAAACCATGACTGGGAGAAAATCTTCAAAAAGATACTGACAGGTTTAATACAAACTCAGTCATAAGTGTTTGGAGACAACTATTAAAAACAAAACAAAAAAAAGGGCAAAAGGTTTTTGCTAATTAACTCTAAAGCTATGGACACCCATCCCTCCTCAATTCCAGGGCAGATCACACGAACTTCATACCTCAAAAATACTGAGGTGACATCCCTGAGCAGGTACATTTCACTCCTGAATTCTGTCACTAATGGTTTTCACCAGATTCTGGCAGACAAGTGTAAATTAAAAAACCCCAAACAAACAAAAAAACAAACAAACAAACAAAAAAAACCCACAGAGTGCCAGTGCCAGGAGAGAACCCAATCAGTATTAAAAATCATGCAAAAGGTATGAAAATCCACTCCCCCAAGCCTCCTTGTTCAAGTTTGGCTTGTGCTGGAGGCAAAGGCCCAAAGTTGCTTTGCTCTACCTAAACCAAATCACAAAAATATGTTTTCACCACAAAAACCACTCGTAGAAAATAGTTTTTAAATACAACTCTATATAACTGATTAGAAGGAAACTACAATTTGTTTGAAAGAGAAAAAAGCCCACTATATATAAAGCAAAAAGCAGTTAAAACCAAGGGAAAGGGAGATATTTCCCAAATAACTGATTTCAGGTGCATGAAGCAGAATGATAAAGAATTATGATAAAAAAGATAACAAAATGATGATAAAATGATAATATAAGGATAAAAAATGAAGATAGAAATTCCAAGTGTTACTCAAAGATCCATGAGGACCCCCCCAGAGTGCCAGTGCCAGGAGAGGCTGTCAGTGACTGACTGCATGACACACAAGGGGAGCTAATGAGCCTCAGAGGTGATTTATAATCCCCACAGCTCAACCATTTCTGTTCCACTCCTGCACTTACCCAGCTCTGCCCCACAGGACACCCTGAATTCAAGGGAATAACTTGAATTCAAGGGAATAACACTGTTTTTAGCCCCTCCCTTACAATTATTTTGCTCCACAAAATCTCCTCTGCACAGCTCCAGAAACAGATAAAATAAAAGCTGATGTTGTTTGGTTTGTTGATTTAAGAGTCACACAGACTCCAGGCCCTTTCAGCATTTTATAATTTTGCAAGAAATCCTCCGCTTTAAATGTTGCTTTTATTTTCCAGGGACTTTGAGTGAAACACATGAAAAGTTTATTCTTTAAACTCCTGTAACAAGACAGTCTTGGGCCCCTGTCATTTTTGCCGTGTGAAATCAGCAGGCCCACACTGATAGGAACCCCACACATTCTTACCAGCTGTCAGGATGGTTTTAGCACTCTGCACTATACTGGAGGATCTCACAATTCCTGAAATGCCTGCAGAGGGAAAAGCACACAGATGTTACCCATCCAGCACTTGTGTGGGGATTCTTTTCCCCTCCACCATGCACAAGTTAAATATTGTTCCAGTTATACAATCAGGCCAGCCTGAAAGTAAAACACACACTGAGAAAACTTGGGTTTGCTCTGCTTTTTCATACTAATTAAAAGTGTTCTCTGAACTATTTTGAATTATTTTATAGGTAATATACAGAAAAAAAACCCAATCAGTATTAAAACAGACAACAAGCAGTAGGAATTGATCAAATCCATTAATTTATTGTTCCCATTAGCTCTCTACTAAGATGATTAACCACAAAGGATTCAGAGTTGTTTCATCTAAGTGCTGGTAAATTAACATTCTAGAGCAGAACAAACAACACTCCCTGTTTACTTCAACATGAAGTTGGGATTTGGCATTTCTCTGATCAAGCACAGACATCTCTATTGTGCAGCTCTTCCCTGGCTTTCCTAAATTACAGCTTTTGGAGATAAGGCTTGTTTACCACTTTGCACTGTGGCACATTCAGCTGTCATTGTCCAGGGGTTCTTAACAGAACAGTTTAAAAAAATCTTAATTTTTTTTCAGAACTATGAAGTTATATTTGTTCTAACACATATAAAAGCATACTGATATGTACAAAACTACTTACATCACTAAATAATTGAAAGAAACGTAGAGCTGCAGCAGTCTCAGAGCTGACCTTCCAAACTGACACATTCTGCATCGACCCACAGAATATAATTTCAAATATTTTTAAATACTGCTTCCATATTGAACAACAAAGCATAACCCATGTGTAAGTTAGGATACAAAATTCCCCTGGACAATCATTTGAGGGGTAGGAATAGGGAAGGGAAAGGAACAAATTGTGTTGATGTACCTAAATATCTTGGGACAGTGCAATTCAGCTTGAGTAATCAGCCCTGTCTTGTAGGATTCCCAAATGGCTTAACCTGGCCTTTACCCAGATTGATGAATTAGGAAAATGCTTTGGTCACAAAAGTAAAAGAATATCTTGATGTGTTCTCCTAAGAGTTTAAAGTGCAGGGCCTGAGAAGATGAGTCCAGTTTGCTGCTGCATTGCTGCTCCCTGTGCAGCCACAGCTACAGGAATACAACCACAGCACCATCAGAGCTCTGTGTGCAGCTCAAACACTGCTCCCTGACCTTGCTTTTAGCCCTTTACTGCTTCAGCCCAACCCAAGAAAGAAGCTGAACGTCTCCATGTCCAGGTGCAGCTCATCCCATGCTGTCCATGGAGAACTGAAGCACCCAGGAGCTTTATTTCCCCCAGAGGAATCAGGCTGAGAGCTCCCTCAGCTCCCTGGTTAGTGTCTAGTGGCTCCCAGGTTTCTTGGGAATTTTTGCTGTGCTCAGGGAGCTTGTAAAATTTGCTACCTGGAACAGAAAATGTGCCAGGTTCTTCAAATGCATAGAGGACCCCAAGTACTAAACTTTTTTCATTTTCCTGCAGTGTAGCAGAACATTGGTGTCTGCAGCATCAGCTTTAACTTGCTCATATGACATAATGGTGCCTCAGAGCAATTGTGCTGATGAGAAGCACCTCAGCCTTCCCCTCCGAGCTGGAGCGCTCTGCCAGGGCTCACATGTCTGGGCTAACCACGTGATGACTGCCAAGGGAAATGTCAGCAAGTCAGAAAATTACCTCAGCCTTCCAATCTCTGACTGGGAGGATATAAAGCTCAGTATTTTGATGAATTTTTGCCTGAAGATGGAAGCAAGAGTTAGGTGATCTAAGCAGGCCACACTATTATTCCTTAAGTTCTGCCTCTTTCAGGATCCAAACCAAAACACATCTTTCTGTATCACTAGGAATGCCATTGACAAGATTTCAGATAACCTGTCTGCAATCAAATCCAAACCCAGGCTTTCAGGAATGTATTTCATAATTAATCTCCTGGACTTTTTCACCCTTCTCTTTAACCCACCTGAAACAGGAGAACATACACAGCAGATTTGTGTGTCTATCATGTCTTAAAGTAGATTACAGACACTGGTCCAGACCTACCTTGATGCACCAGAAATCCACAGTCAGGGTCATGGGCAACTTGCAGTAAAATTTCTTCCACGTCTCTGTTCTTTCCAGGAGGGTTTACCAGAGCAGTTATCTTTTGTTGCAGAGTCTTTGGCAAAGCCATAAGTTGTGTAAACTGACCTTCTGGACTTTTATCAATCTGAATGTTATAAAAGTAAGACATTAAAAACACTGAGTTCTCTTTTTTTTTTTAAGAAGTCAGAAAATTGACCTCTGATAAATATCTCATAGAACCTGATCCATTTCACTGGAAAAGGTCCTTGACAATGCTAATAAAAACTTCCCAAGAACAGGGAAATGCAGCATCTCAGTTTTCAACTTGAAGAATGACTCAGTGCAAGGGTTTTTACTCAAAGGAAGACACACATGATCTTGCTGTGTCTGCAAGTAAATTTTCATTGAAACTGTATCATTTCTGTTGAATCCAATTTCCTTTGGAAACATACATACAGGACAATAAAAAACAGCTCCCTGAAGACCCCTCAGCTGAGTTTCTTCTGCCTGAATATAATCAAACTGCAGACACACACACTCTTCAAGTTTAGCCTGAAAACCGTTTTCTCTGCTTAAAACTCCAAACCACATCTGGTTTGTATAATTTGAAGAAAACATTCATCCCACATTTTGCAATCTAAATCAGAAATCCAACGAGCCTTTTTTGAATACAATGATACCAACATGCAGGCCTGGACAGATTTCTCCAAAATGCAGTGCACGATGGGGCAGAGCTCTCCAGAAGAGGAGGAAAATCTGAAGAACTCCATTCCTCCCACACAAGGTTTTAGCCACTTCATGGAGACATCAGACAGGAGTCTGGTTGCCCTCTCCACTCCCTTTTGTCAGTGTGGAGAAAATGATCTCCAGATGAGTCAGCCACAACTCCAGAGGCACCAGAGCGAGCAGCTCTGAGCTCTGTGTGGGAGGAATCCGTGCCTCAACCAGAGCTCAGAGCTGGGCTCTGCCTCCCCTGGCTCTGAGGGACCTCTGAAGAAGGAATCTTCTCTCTAGCTCTGCATCTCCTGGAGAAGGGGCTTCCATTCTCTTAACTGCACCCCCAACAGCACTCAGCTACCTCAGGCGGGGCAGTAACTGCCAATAACCACAGGAAGGTGTGAGCAATAATGTATTAAACACTTGGTTGATTAAATGCCCTCATTTTGCTGTTGATTTGAAGCGGTCTTGATGACTGTTATGGGATTGTGGAGAGATTTATTATCCAGCAATAAATTTGCAGTATGCTACCAGGATTTGTTTATAGCAATTTTTTCTTAAAGGAAGCATTACCAATTCTTTCCCAAATTCATTTAAATATTGCTTGCACCAAACTGTTCACAAGCAATAAGAAAACATGGAGAACAGCTGCAGGATAATAAAACACAGGTTTGCCTGTGTTTTATCCCAAAGCATTGCAATGGAACTGTTTACTGTACTCAAGCCTGCAGTTAAATGTATTTCTAACAAAGACACATCCCAAAAGGTGGCATTTAGGAGATAATTACCATGGCTTGAGGATAAAGAGATGCACACATCCATGAGACAAGTGGTGCTATTTGTGACTTCACCATGAAGTTTATATCACACTTGAATATTCACACAGGGACATGCAGATTACAGAAGGGAAAATTGCTACTGACTGTGGCATCTCTCCCCTAACTGCAATGTTACTCCAGAAAGATGGAATTCAAGACACTAGTCACTCTGTATTTCCCAAAAAAATAAGGAAAAAAGATTTTGTATGGGTATTATTATGCCAGAATATCACTTGGATTTAGTCAGGTGACCTTCACAGCTAGAACTCGAGAGGTTTTTCATGAGATGCAGTTTTTGATTGCAGAAAGTTGCACCTCTGAGTTACAGCCTCATCCCTTTAACACAAACCATCTGCTTATTCCTCACTTCCTAGCCTGTCATTTCCATGTGGAAGCCATTAGAACACACGTTTTACAGTGATCTGCTCTGGTTCCCTTGCTGGGGTCTATTCTGTGCTCATATTCAGAGAAAATGAGCAGTAGTTCCTCCATATGAAAAACCTGGCATTTAAGGCGAGTCTGCTGGTTGCAGAATTAACTAAACAACAGAAACACAACAAACAGCAAGCAGAGAGACTACAACTGCTCTCCTGGTGCATGGCATAATTCCTGCCTTCTGTCAGTGATGAAGCACTTGCGTGTTTTAAAGCTGTTTAGAAGGAGAACACTTGCCTCGAGCCTTCCCAGATGGTGCTTGTACACCACTTGAGGGCAGTCCTGGAGTATGGTACTGTACAGCTTCTGGAAATGGGCAACGTTGGGCTTCACTATGTTCTGCACTTTGAATTTGTCTTCTCCTATTATCATTCTGAAATCACCTAGGTAGGAAAAGAGAGAGTTAAGCCATTAGGAAAACCCCAAAAACATGAAGGAGAATGTAATAGAAATCAACACAGTACAGAGCTGCCATCTAAATCTCTATTCTCCAATATTATGTATGCCAATATAATCCACAATAATAATTTTTTAAGAGTCAAAAAGCTATTCAAACACCTTCAAGCACAGAAAAAACATCCTCGAAGGCACATATTGTTATGTGGCCTCTGATACAATGACATCAGCCTAGTATCCACATCTTCACTTGGAAACAAAATAATTCCAGCTGTCAAGTAGCAGTACCAGTTACAGTCTCTGCACCATACCTCAGACTCAACAATTACTAAACAAACTGCCCAGTCCTCATACTCTGTATCCACAAGCAGATGAGCTTAAATTTTCCAGTTTGAGAGGTAATAATTTGCATTGCTTCTGCACTCCAAGGGCAGTACCTGGAGTTCGGCTAATGGCAGCCATGGTAAGATCACTGGATCACTTTTCCTCTTAGCCATGTATTGTGCTAGTAGTTTCAAAAAGCAATTCCTTTTAACTCCACTGTTACATTACTGGCCTTTACACTTTCTTTTCAGATACATGACTGGGAAGTTTCAAAGAGAATACATGAAAAGGCAGGCAGTCTGTATGAAAGCACTCCACTACCTCTGTTAGGTACCAGTCTGGCTGCTTGCTGGGTTTCCAGCCAGGAGTTGGATGCTCAGTGTAGCTTGCACCAACAACCAAAATTCTGAATCAATTCCTTTTCCCACTTCCCACATTCAGGAGATAAATGTTGTTGAAAGGTGCCAACTTGCTAGCCTTCCTTAGTTTATTTCAGTTTATGCCAAGCCACAAAACAAACACTTCACATATAAATGGTACTGACTCAGTGCTCTCAAAAAATGCAGGAAAAAATAAAGGATAAACATTTTCTAAATTAAAGCATTAACAACTCTTTTCAGCAGTCTCCAAGGAGACTGATTAGAGTAACACATAAAATCAATTTTGTCTACTAGTACAGCCTCTGAAAGACTTAACGAAATGGCAGCAAAATAAATATCCACAAGCAGCCTTTTTTCTTGTATATTCCCAGCTGGGAGCTGTGTTGCTTCAGCTTTGCTCACGCAGCACAGCCAGTCTCAGCATTTTACTGATTTTTGTTTAATTGCACTGTTTCAAAGAGTATACAAAAAGCATCTTGGTCACTAGTGCCCAGCAAGAATCCAGTGCCAGTGCTGGACAGGTTTCAGGTGGGCAGATAAGCACTGAACATCCCTGGCTGGCAATCCCACTGTCAGCACCCTCTTCCTGGTGCTTTAAAACAGGCAACACTTCAGGAGAGAACTGCTCTGGAAAAGCGAGCTGCCATCTAAACTGCCCTGAGAAGTGTTACATAAAACACTGACACTCCTCAGTACAGCCAAGCTGCAGCTTAGACCCCCCTGTGCTTCCTTTAAAAGCCAAAATTGCATTTCTGTAAGAGCCAAGGAAGTGCTGTGTAGAGCACAATTCCAACCAAGCTCCTTCACAGTAATTCCAGTAAGGATGTCAGCATTTAAAAAGCAATGCTGAGTTAAATTGTAACAACTACATCTTATATTGAAGAATCATTTGCAGTAGTTTCTTCAATATTTTTCCTTACCAATTTCCTAAAAAAAAAGAAACTCAACAAATACCAACCAGGAGCGTTAAATGTAAATCAAAGAATCATAATCAGGATCTTTAAGTTAACTAAATAAGAACCTTAAACACAGCACACTCAAAAAGAGATGATAAGGTATGAGTCAGACTATCAGATGACTCAACATTGCACTGAGTGGAAAGAAAAAATCTTTTTCCCAAGGTTTTGAAACATTCCATCAAAACACAACCCCTGCAAACAGGAGAGAACCCCCATTATTTCATCAGATCCAATCACTCACACTTAGCTGCTCATAAACCAAGCAGGTACAGGCAGCATTGCTGAGGCAGCTACACCTATTTCCTGTGAATAAACCCAATTACTGGAGCTGTTACGTAACCACCATTCAGAGAGAACTCTTGGTGCACGCAGCAGTGCAGGCCCAAAGCAGGAAGGGGGATGACTGATCACACGTGAGACTCCAGCTGTGCTCCAAGCACAGCTCTCCTCAGCCACCGCAGACCCCCGCACTCACCAGCGTAGGAGAGTCCAGCAATCTGCAGGTACAGGTCCTCTTCCGAGAAGCTCTCTGGCAGCATGAGGAAGGCTGCTGTCACTGCACTCTTCAGGTTGCTGATAAGAGCAGCTTGCAGTCTGCTGTTCTCATTCTGGGCCAGGATTTTCACCTGGAAAAGCAGAACCATTTGGAAGCAAGACCTCAGGAAAGTGCTACTGAAGCTGGAGCTAGAAATGTTATTTATTTTTCATGCCAGATTGAGTAAGCAATTAATTTAAGAGTAGCTCTTACTAGCATGGTACAACAAGTACTAGAGTATCCCCACTCTAGTATATCAGGGAAAGGAACATGATTTTAAGAATTAACACTGCTAGAAAAAGCTGTTTTCACACACAGGTTTGGAAGTGCTGTATGCACCAGACATGAGCTAATCTCTGAAGAGCTAGTCACCTTTTCATACTTGTAAATTTAAGATTAATCAGAACAGGAAATATGAATGCATCAACAGAAATACTTCACGTGTGATTGTGCAATAAGAAAAAAGACTATACTAAAAGAGAACAGAACAACAGACAGAGTTAAGTTTTCTTATTCATCTTCACTCCTTTTATTTTTTTAATAGAGGACTCCCCTATCAAATGCTTCAAGTAGTTTCTCAGCCAGAGGTTGTCCTAGAGGAAGCAGGGCTTTATTTTTGCACTTTGCACGAGCAGAATGTGAACTCGAGGGGATCTTCACTTACCCATGAGAAACAGATCACTTGAATGCCTCTACCTGCCACAAGAATTGTTTATTTTTAGGAAACATTGAAACTGTTCAAGACTGACTAGAGAATGCAGTCACCTAGGGTACGGAAATATACTGGAATAAAAAGCAGATATTTGGTAAGAACTGAAGATAGAAACCCTGGCAAATGAAGGGAAGTTAGTTTGAGAGATGGGTAACTGTGCACTTCCAGAAACAACTCCCTTAGGAATCCCTGCTTGGTGGGAGTTTGTCTTTTTCAAGCATTCTGGTTAGGCAATCCTGTCTTGCTTATAAAAGGCAGCTTTTTAATATTTGTTTACTCTACAACACCTTTGTGAACAAAGGTAGTCCTCTCAATTTTTCTCAAATCTCATCAAGCAATTCACTTAGATGTAAATTCCTAACTTGTTGCTACAGGGAAATGTAAGGGAAGTCAGAACAGAAAAATCTGTGGCACCCCAAGCAGTCACACAGGTGACTGCAATACCTTAGGATTGCCGTGGAAACATCAGCAAGTTATGGACATGTAAAGGACACCACAGTTAGAGCCTTTTAAAACATGAAAGTCAGCAGAGATGCTGTTCCTTCTCATGGAAGACACCAGCCTTACCTTAGAGAAGCAAAAGGAATAACCTCCTCCGTTTCCAAAAATCCCCCCTAATACAAAGCAGGATTTTTTAGGAAAGAAAATAACACAGCAGGCTTCAAAATCTGAATGCCTGAAACACTGATAGCATTTATGAACAAATTTCCAATGGTTCAGAGAGCTGCAAATCTCCCAGGAAGTCAGAGTGCAATGGTTATCCCCCTGGTAAAACATGAACATTGATTCTTGGACTAAATCTGACAGAGCACCACAGTTAAGGAAGGCTTTTTCACAGTACAGACAATCTATATTCACTGTACCACGTCACAGATGAAAGCAGCAGCAAATGCAGTTCCACTGAAAACCGCTATTCACTATTCACTGTTGAAGTGACATCCAGAATTCTCCCTTCAGTCATCTTTCTCAATGGATTAACTTTCCTCCTTCACAAAGATAACAGCTGCTCTAACCTGGATCGTGCTGTAATACATCTCTGGAGATAAAGCCAGCAGTCTGAGACAATCTATTCAAACTTTCACTCTAAGTTTTTTAGCTAAAAGCATAATTAACTTCTCTTCCAAGACCTGAAGAGATTTCTCCTCTAATTCTCCCCCTCCCCTCGTAACAAATTTTCCCTTAGCACTGCTGCCATCTGCTGAAAGCACATTGAGGCAGGCACAAGGGGGAAAGCAAAGATTACTTTTTATGGTCCAAATATGGAGGAGAGAAACCAACATGCAGAACCCATGGTTCGTTCAATTATGAGCCAGACAGTAACTGCACAGCAAAGCTGCTTTCATCTTTAAACTTTTCCATTCTTTAGCTATGTTAAATTTTGGCCACCCCTATAATCTGTTATAAAAGGCAAATAATACATTTAACATTAAAGGACCGTGGCATTAATAGAGTTATTCAAGATTTACTACAGGCAGAAAACTGTTATTAATATACTCCCCTTTAGGGGCTCTTTTTCCACAGAACATCATTAGGAAGTACATTTCACCTCCCCTCTGAGAGATTATCCCTCTGGGGCTACACCCCTAAATCAGGGCAGATTATTTGAGCACAGATCCCTGACAGATAAAGTTCAAACTCTAACTGATTATTTTCCAGCCCTGTAATTTCTTGCATTTCCAGAGAGAAAACTGAGCAGTTACCGGCTTTTGGAGGCGCCCAGCCACATAGAGAGTTTTCCAGTGAAACAAATCCTCAATCAGGGCATCAGTGCTAATTACTCCATATTTTATCATCTGGAAAAAAAGAAAGCAAAATAGAGGCTTTTGAAAAGACTTATACCTGCACCGTTTTCCCTACATGGAACTTACTACTTGTTATAAGTGCCCTCAATCCTAAGGCACACATACCTCCAACAAAAAACTGGAAAACATTTTTATGTCTTAATTAACACACGAGGTAAAAGAAAAGTCTCCTATTTACATTCCAGCTTCTGCAGGGAGAAAATGAAGGACATGAAACTAAGATCCTTTCTAAAATCAAAGTTGCAATTAAGTCAGCAGCCAAATATTACAATAACTGGAAAATCCACATTAACCTTTAAGATATTAAAAAAATCAAGCAGTAGTGTGTCAGAGACTTAAATTAAAACCTCCAGACATTTATGTATCCTGTTACTGGGAGATGGGATGTGCATCAGGGAGTTTTTTCTTTGCTTTTTGATGTTAAGAAAAAAAATTTGTGATTTTGCTGCTTATTTTACGTAACTGGAAAAAACATGGGACTTTCCACAGTTTGTTACCAATGTGCAGTACCTGAGTTTCCAAAGATTATCACCACAGCAAGGCAGGCAGCTCCAGAATTTCTGGATACCAAAAGACCACAGCCTGTGATATGACTGAGTCATCAGAACATAAGAGCAGGGCATAAAGAGCCAAGAAGACAATGTCATGGCAAATGCCACTGGTCCTTCAAATGAAATCCCAAATTCCTTTTTGCATCAAACAAATAAGGGTCAAACCCCAAAATCTCATACAGGGACAAGAACAGCAAGACTGACAGTGTTCCCCTCACTCCTCCCTACCAAACACAGAGGTGCAGGAACAGGACTTGCTGGACAAGAACCACTCACCAGAGTTACTGATTACACCCAAGCCTCACAGGTCAGGATATGAGACACTAAACAACACAAATGTCAATTCCAGCTTGCTGTTGTAACTTGCATTTTATGTCAAACAGCCCACTCTGCTGTTACTACATGGTCAGCTGCTGAAATGAAGCACCACCAAAACTTCACCACCACCAATACTGGCAGACAGAAAGCAGTAAGGAATATAAATCCAGTTCCTGAAATGCTTTAGCTAAAAGTTCCAAACACTGCTCACATTTTAAGGTGCAAGACAGGCTGCTCTGTTTGCTTTTTAATTAAAATGCTGTTAGTGAGGCATTTTGAGACATAAATATTGAAGATACCACGAGTTACTCTACAATTACAATCTGCAATATTTGCTTCCTGAAATCTGCTTTAAACTAATCATTTTAATACTTCACAGACATAAATATTTGACTTAATTCACTCAGACTGCTCGTACTTACCCTGCCATTGCATGGCACTAAGGTGTTGTAATAAATTCCTGCTCCATATCTCTGTACAGTACTTATCTTCTTGGGCCCAAAAAATTTAAGGAAGGAATAATGACTCCTGTTCTTTGACAAGTTCATCATATGCCAGGTCACAACATCATCAACAGCAAACACAAAGTCCAGCATATTTGTCTGAGGAGAACAAGAGGTGTGGTGGGGTGTAAACGTCAAGAAGAACCAATGTGATAATAATTTAAGATATACACAGTATCAAACTCCCAGCTAAATCTTTTTCATGAGTAAAAAAATAAAAATAAAACCTAAACCACAAGTATTAATTTCAGATACAGTTCAAAGGTTCCAGTGAAGTATGTTTATTGTCAAGTATATCAGACAGTCCAAAATTTTCCTGTCCTGGTCAAGACCAAACTTCAAAAAGTTTGGTCCCAAAGAGGGGAGCAGGTGTGAGATCTTCACACCCTCACTCGCAGCTCAGTGGAACAGCTTACAGTGCGAAGGAACAACACTTTTTGGCCACGAATGGGGGAATGTGGGCAGATAAAAGCACCACCCGAGAGCCGGCAGCAAGGAACTGCATTTCTAGTATATTCCTTTGCAGCGTATTCCTTTGCTTTTGTCAACAAAACCCAAAAAATAAATACAAACATTATTTCCAAGCTGTTGGCCCTCAGAAGATGAGGAAGCCTCCCCAGACTGCCATTTCAGTGCGGCAATATATTTGACATTCCCCTCATACTGTGCACAGCAGCTGGACGAGATGCAGTAACTCTCCAAAAGCAGCGGTAAACAAGCTGACACACACTCGATACACACCGGGCTGAGAGGGACCCCGAGCCCCCACAATGACAGCCCCACTGCCGGGGCCGCCCTGGGCTCGGCCCGGACACCCGCCCCCGCTATTCCCTGGGGGTTTGGGATCGCTGCCCCTCGCCGTTCACACGCCGCAGGGCCGGAGGCGGCTCCGCTACGCGGCGCGCCGCGGGGCCCGAGCCTCACCTCGCCGTGCTCGGCCGAGGCCCCCGCCTGCCGGAACACTCCGGAGCCGTAGGCGAAGGCCAGGCTGAGCTCCTGCGGGAACTGCGCCAGGACCCGGCGGAATTTCACGGCCGAGCTGGACAGCACGGGCAGCGCCATGGCCCCGGCCCCGGGCCCGCCCGGCCCAGCCCGGCGCTCCCGGCCCGGCGCTCCCGCCCACCGGCGGCGGGAGGAGAGGCCGCGCCGCGCCGCGCCCCCTACAGCCCGGCGTGGGCATGGCGGGCTGGCCGCGCCGCCGGGGCTGGGCTGGCCGGGGGGCGCTGGCAGAGACCCGCCCCGCGTCCCCTCGGTGCCCAGTGTCCCCTCAGTGCTCCACTCAATGTCTCCTCTGTGCTCCACTCAGTGTCCCCTCACTGTCCTCTCTGCTCCTCTCAGCGTCCCCTCAGTTCTCCACTCATGGTCCCCTCAGTGCTCCACTCAGTGTCCTCTCAGTGTCCTCTCAGCATCCTCCCAGTGCCCCACTCATGGTCCCCTCAGTGCTCCACTCAGTGTCCCCTCATGGTCCCTTCACGCTTCCCTCATGGTCCCCTCAGTGCTCTCCACAGGGCATCCCCAGCACCCCCTCAGGGTCCCCTCACTGTCCCTTCAGTACTCCCACAGGGTACCCCCAGGGTCCCCTCATTGTCCCCTCAGGGTCCCTTCAGGCTTCCCTGAGGGTCCTCGCAGTGCTCCTCACTGGGTACCCCCAGCATCAGGGTCCCCTCACTGTCCCCTCATGGTCCCTTCATGCTTCCCTCATGGTCCCCTCAGTGGTCTCCACAGGGTACCCCCAGCATCCCCTCAGGGTCCCCTCACTGTCCCCTCAGGGTCCCCTCGAGCTGTGCTGTCCCACCAAACCAGGCACAGTGAGGTGATGCTCAGCATGTGGGCCTAACATTTAGTCTTCCCCCCCACCGCTGCTTCATCTTAATTTTTTTAGGTCATCACAATTCTGTACCACTTCTTCCATTGTTTTTCCTCCTCTTTCTTTTTATTTTTATTTTTTCTCTAAATTCATATTTTATGCCGTTCCGAGGCTTTCCTCAGGACTTGTTGCCGGTGTTCCAGTTCTTCACACATCCCCCGGGGAACACAAACACAAACCCACGGCGTTTAATCATCGTGGTTGTGCTCAGGGCTGTCTCACGCTCTCCTCGTGCTGAGCCTGCCTTGGTTTGAATGTTCAAGTCCTACACAAGAAACCTGTCTGAGCTCCGAGGGAGCGCTAAATGTATAAACGAGCCTCGTGAAATTGAAGCGCGCCTTGTTCCCTCAGGATTTTACACTTCTCTGCATCTGGTACCCAAAAATCACATTTTATCTTCCCATGGTTTATGGCTTTCAAAATTCCCTACCTGAGGTCTGAGGGAAGGCTGGCAGTCAGAGATGAATTTATGCCCTCACTAAATTCAAAACACAGTAAGACACCGCTGGGCTCATAATAGCTGATGAAAACAAATATGAAACATTCTGTAACTTTGTTACACCCAAGAAAGTTTGATATACACAGCTAAGTCACCATCTATACAATTATTATTCTGAAGACAGATAAATATATTATACATGGGCATTGGGAATTTTGGGAGAGAGCGCCTGAAGGAAGAGAACAATCTTGTATTGGCAAACAATGTAAAACTTTAATGATGTGAGGCAGGTTCCACCATAAAACTGTGCCAGACCTCTATTTTTCTGAGCTTTTGTACATCAAATGATGCAGCTAAAGAGACCCTTCTGAATATTCACTTTCAGAGGAGAAACCATAGCATGCTAGGAGGAATGTGTTCATACTAGAAAAAATCACATTATAGCTAACAAATTTTTATTATTCTGAATAATAATGTCCCAAATGTGCAATTATGGCTGGGGTTTGGAGACTTTTGTTCTCCCTCAGGATTGTGATTCAGTGCCCAGTAATTTTAACTACTCATAAATCAGATCATACACCTTGTTCTTTCCTTAGTAAAAGTATTTTAGTTATTAAAGGTATTAATAACTATATATAGATGTAGCATTTAATATCACATTGATATTAAATGCTACATCTATATATATTAACTATAATTAATAATTATTATTTAAATACTTAATGGCACACAATATAAAGACCAGCAGACTTGTTGAGCCTACATTTTAAGTTTTTTCCTGATGCTTGGGTTAGCTAAAGCTTTTGCATTACTTTTTAGAGAATGATCTAACTCTATACAACAATTTATGGAAGTACACAGAGAAACATTTTGGTGAAATAAGTAACTGGTATTCCTTGGCTGGTTCTTTCTGTCATTATTTAGAAAACTTCATGCAAAAGCTTTCAAATATCTATACTGACTCACTGGTGTAGTTTGTTTTCTAAATTCTATTCACCTTCTTTGCTGCTATAAAGAAGTCTAATTTTATTAAATGAAAATAGAAGCTGAAGGCCTTTATATATATTGTTATGAATGGTATGGAACTAGAATACACTCATTCTAATAAATAATAAAAAAGGGTAAGTTTCTTTGAAAATTAACAGGCAGATGACCTTTCAGAAGGAAGTTATACTGTTGGATGACATTAAAAATTAAGGTAAGAAAGCAAACTTTTGAGAGGGTATGATATCTGGGGCATTTTCCCTTGGATATTTGTATATTAGAGAAATTCCGGGGAAGAAGTTGCTCAAATATTGCAGAATATCTCCATCTCCGCCTTTACCTTGCCAGCTCAAATTCTCTCCTTGAGGCTTCCAAGGTGGATTTTGTTAAAAAAACTTAAAGGTTCTGTTTTTCAACTTGTTCTTTGTGATTCTTCCTTAGCTGACTTTTGTGTATTTTAAGCTAAATCTAAAGTTTTTTCTTGCATCTACTGCTGACTTTTAAATTGATTTTGTTTCCAGCAGCACAGGCAGTGTCGAGATTAATTGTCATCTGGGATGAAACTCAGAGCTCATCTGAAAGTTTATGTAAAGCTCTGTTACGTCTCATACTGATTCTGAACTTGGCCTCTAATCTGTTTTTCAGTGGAAGTTTTGCTTTGCTAACTTTGGTAAGAAAGCCTACAAACACCAGAAGGTCTTCAGTCTGATTTTCACTCTCAGCCAGCACTGCTGATGAAGGGAGCAGTTTTCTTCTCCCTGCTTCTATCAGTGTGGGTGTTTGCGTGGCTGCAGATCAGAACAGATTGGGGAATTGATGTGGGTTAAAACCAACTGTTTGGGGTGGTTGGGGCTTTTTAAACCAGTCTAGTTTTAACCAGGTCACGGTGTGCTTCACCACACATGTTTGTGTTGGTATAAGCAGGAGAGATGAGAAGATCTCTTCTTCTGTTGACAGTGCTGGTTCAAAAGAGAAAAGTACTTGTTTGGGGTTTTTTTAACAGAATTTTCACACTTAAAATTTTGGCTGTGATTGATCCGTGCATTAAAGTTGTATAAGAAAGGAAACAGCATTTTGCATATTGCACAGTGTTTTGCTTTTGTTCATTCCCTTCCAGCCAAGTAAGTTCTAATACTTACTACAGAGAGCATGACAGAAGTGGGACCTTGAGCCTTTATTTAATTTTTTGGCAATAAAATGAACAGTTTGAATGGCCCCCACATCAATGCACGTGCAGGGGTTTTTTCTGCCTTACCACCCCTGTGCTCTCCAGCTCCTCAGAGGGAAGGAGTCTCTCAGAGCTTGATTCTGTTCAGTGTCTGAATATCTCTAAAAAGAGACATTTGCAGCTGACTGTATCTATTGCACAATAGAAAATTCCAGTTTGGGTCTTCACAGAGTTATCTTAATAACAGCATTTTCAATTAAAGCAATAGTTTCACTAACTTAGTATAGGAATGGGAGTACTCACAGTCTGTCAGTCCATGAGCTGGTGGCAGTCTGGAGCTGGGCTCAGCTCTGCTGTGTGGCTCTCTGTGCAGCTGGGGAATGCTGTGGTTTGGGAGTTGCTGGGTACCTCAGTGATGCTGGTTTTGCTGCCCCAGAGTCTGCTCAATCAGTTCTTCCTCTGCTCTTACCTCGTGGCTCTTCCTCCAACAAAACTGACAACTTTGTGCCCTTGGGTTTTGCAGTAGTGGGGAATCTGTCCTACTTTTCCACAGCATGTGTCTGTTTGGTGGAGGTGGCAGACTCCTGTGAGTGTAGAGTTGTTTCTTGCCTGTAACCGTTAAAAAATTCATTTTCATAAAGTAGTGGCAGCATCTGGAATCAGCAACTCATGCTGTTTGTTTGAAATTTCTGTGTGCTTCTGTGATTGCACTATTTGAAATTCTCCATCACTCCATCTTTTATTTATTTAAAGCATGGGTTCTGGTAATTGTCACTGGTGCAGCTGCACACACATCTGACTTGGATTGCTGTTTTTATATGCTAACAACTAAACACCACCAGGTGTCCTCTGTCTCTCTACCAGATCTGAATTACCTCCTGGAGATCCTCCTCTGCATTGGAAAATACCAATTTTAAACAAACCCCAGGGGTGAGGGGCAGCACACAACCCTTTTCCTCAGCTTTGAAGAAGTTGTGGTGAGCCGCCACTTGGGAGCGTCAGGGGATTTGCACTGTGTGTTACATTTTTGTAGCATAGCTCTCCCCCTGGCCCCTACAAGCTTTTTTGTAACCCTGTGGCTCAATGTCCAAGAGATCATTTTCCAGCAAGGACAGAGAAGTAGCTGGGTATATCCAGGTATCTCTTCCAGCAAGGACAGAGAGGTAGCTGGCTATTTCCAGGTGTCTCTTCCAGACCTGTTGCTGGAAGCAGCTCAGCCATCACCACACACGGGCTCACCCTGCTCTTATCCAGAGTTTATTAGCAGGAGCAGTTAGTATCGATCTACAAATGGATTTTTGCTAGAATAGTAGTCAAGATAATTGAAATAAAAATGAGCATAAAAGTTGGTAAATACTGAAACTTGTGTGTTTTCTTCTTGCCTTGGTCCTGTCTCCTTGCTTGTTCTAGTCAGGAAGGGATTTCTGTGACAGACTGGCAATGTGTGAGAGAACATATTTTTACACAGCAGCACATCCTTCTGCGGGATGCAATAAAGCACCAGGAGATGAAAATTGTGCTGTGTCCTTGCAGGTGGTGCACTGCAGGCTGCTCCATCCCAGGCCAGGGAGATTTATTTTGTCGCCAGCAACTTCTGAGCTCAGGAAAATGACCTCTCTCTATGGCAGCAGCTGAAATCCCCTGGGAGCTCCTGTTTTGCAGAAGTGGCATCTCACTGTTCTTCCTGAATGCTTTAAACCAGTATCCCAACTCCCAGCTTTTAGGGAAGTTACACCTTATTTTGGATAAGAGATAAGAAAAAAAAAAAGCACATTTTATGTTTTTTTCCTTCCCTGTGGAGACATCAAACGGCAGCAAATGAGGGTGTTCCCTTATCAGATGGAACAAATAGAAGCTGTAGGTTATCCCCAGTTCAATACTTTCTATTTCAGCTCTGTACTCCTGAATTATTCACAGCCCAGTTCTGGAATAGTAACAGAGCTCCAGCTGCATTTCCAGCATTAACCTAGAGCCACACCAGGTGTTGGGTCCTCAATGGCTCTGTGAGTCTGCCAAGAGATGACACCAGCTGAAGGTGACTCCAGAAGGAAATCCCTTCAGTGATGGCAATATATGGGAATAAATCACAGCCTCCATTTCCTTCAAGGTGGAAAAGGCCATTCTTATTCACATAACTCCTTTTTATGCAGTTTTACAGATACTGCAACAGCAATGCTTTCAAGGGCACTGGCTGTGATAGGATGCTTCTTTACCACCCTTTATTTTGTGAATATTTCTAAATGTAATTAGGTGATTAACCAGGATGTTTGTTTGTTGCTGTAATATGTGTAGATGATGAGAAGTCATGTCAAGGGTGTTAGGCTGAGGCTGTGATGGTTTGAGTTGCTGAATGATGCCCATGGATCCTGCAGTGGTGTTCTTGTGTATTTTAATTGATCAGCTGTTAATTACAGCTTAACCACATTTGATTGTATGTTAATTCATGGAAGTGAGATCTTGTAGTTAGCTTGTACATTTTGTGTGTTGGAGGAGCTTTATTGGACACCAGCTTGAATTCAAGTGTCTGAATGAAAGTGGATTTAACTGCCTATGTTATTATTAATATGCTAATATATTTAAATCCTAAGGAAAGCAGTTATACAGCTTCAATACAGGACATTATTTATTAGCTTAATAATTGTAGCCACCAAACTGCATATTCTCACCATGATGAGTTACCAAAGCAGAATTGAAATTCTGTGCACACACCAGAAAGAATGAGAAGGATCATTAAGCAGAATAAACAGCAAGTGACACTGAAAAATACATTACAGTGATATTTTAAGCTAATGCTTGTGTGGGCTGTGCGAAAGCACAAAGAGTTTATCTCCTCCAATCATTTCTGCAGTTCTGCTACTAAACAAGGGGCTTGTTCTGCTGCTTCCCTTTACCTGCCCAGGCTGGGCAAGGCCCTTCAGGCAAGACAGGGAGGACGAGAAGGTGACAGGGCTGCAGAATGGGATAAGGATGAGGGAAGGTGTTGATCTAGAAAATGGCTGATATACAGGTGGTAACCATTTCTTCCAAATGTCATTTTAAAAAACTTTCTTTTCATAAAGAGGTTGGTCTTAATCAGGAGTAAGTTTTTGTCCTTCAAAACAAAGGACAAAAACTTTGTGTTAATTTATGTTCTTTATCCTTTCTAGGTTCTAATCCAACCAGAGGCTCTGTGTTGGTATAAACAGCCTCATTCCATAGATGAAAGGAAAAATTGTCATTCTAGTTCCTCATTTATGAAAATATTCACTGGTATTATACTATCAGTGCAATCCTAGCTGCTCTTCCATTTCTTAAGCCGATTTATTTGAAACTGTTACAGTGGGAGATGCCATCAATAGAATTCATATTCTGTGAAAATTGGAGCTTTTAATACTGAATGCAGTTTATAATGTCACAGCAATAATGCATGGTGATCATGAAAAATGAGAATATGCATCTTTTGACATTTTGTAATCATTTAGAAATGACCATGCTTATCTGCATTTCACATGAACTTTGTTATCTGTAATGGAAATGACAAATATTTAAAAGGCCATTTTCATGTAACTAATCAGTTCTGTAGGGTTTATATTTCATTTTTTCTTCTTTTCTGACTCCTTGAAGTGCCTGTGTAGTTCTGCCTGAAATGCCTGCAGTCCACATGTGCACTTCACCTGAGCTGTGCTTTTATTTACTTTCTTTTTCTGCATTTAATTGCAAAAATCAGAGGTGTGCTGCTCTGAAAAGTTTAAGGATATTTAGAATAGATTCAGGAACATATCACTGCATGTTGGTGTATTTTTTCCTTGCTGATATGTTTCTTATTGCCCATTCATCTTCTAATTAGCAAACTGGTGGAATCAATCCCTGTTTCCAGCAGCTTGGTCTGTAGTTCTTGAGAGAACGGCCTGGAAATGCAGCACAATAATGTTTATCAGGTATTTCCCATTCTCTGGCAGACAAAGAAAGATTCCTGGAAAGGGTTGCTGGTGCTGTGCAGTAAAGTTGTTGCCCATTTTTTGGGGTATTTGAAGTTCTGAATCAGCCCCTGGGCTCCACTACTCATCCTCACCCCATGGAATATTGATTATTTACATCCCAGCTGCCTTGAAATTACAGCAGCTGAGAAGGTGAGGGGGAAAATCAGGATTCCCAAGGGAAGGGCAGGTTCCTTTCCACTGCCAGTGTCCTTCAGGAAATGAGGATTTGGATTTGTTGTTCTTGAGGGAAACTCTTCATCACAAGCTGAAATGCTTTGTTGGATTTTCTGACTGAGGGGAAAAAGAAGGTGGAAGGAAAGAAAACAGCACCAAGGAGTCCAAAATAATAAAAGAAAAAGGGGAAAAAATATCAAGGATGACACACAAAAGAAATGCAGAGCTGTAAGGAGAAATAAAATGTTAGGTATTAAATTGGGAGGGGGAAAAGGAGAATTCAGCCATAATTGAAGGAAAATAAGAGCAGCACAGGCCAAAAAACACTGGGAATCACAGAAAATATATCCCTGTCTTAAACATTAATTAATATTCCAGTGAGTGAGAATGAATTATTTGTACTCCACAGCCCATTTAATGTTTTCCTGGTACACACCCAGAATGCTGATGCTGGTTATTGTGATTATTGCCATTGTTAGGAGCAGTAGCTGCTTTCTGGGGAGGGCTGACAGCAGAGCTGTCCTGTCCCTTCCTCCTCTGTGCTGAGCCTCTGCAGGATGGAATGAAATCAGGGAATGAAATCAGAGAATGAATGAAATCAGAGAACTAATGAAATCAGGGAATGAAATCAGGGAATGAAATCAGAGAATTAATGAAATCAGAGAATGCATGAAATCAGGGAATGAATTCAGCCCCACTGGTCCCAGCCCAGCCCTGGGGTCCCCTGGTGTGGCAGCAGAGCCTGGTGCTGCTGAGCAGGAGCTGAGCAGCCACTGCTGCCCCTGCCAGGGTCACTGTCACTGCTGCCACTGTCACTGTCACTGCTGCCCCTGCCAGGGTCACTGTCACTGCTGCTCCTGCCACTGTCACTGTCACTGCTGCCCCTGCCAGGGTCACTGTCACTGCTGCTCCTGCCAGGGTCACTGCTGTCACAGGGCTGGAGCAAGGGAGGAGGAGGGAAAACATACTGTGAGGGAATCATTATGGAAGTGCAGAGTGGTTTGGGTTGGAAGGGACCTTGAAGATTTTCTCTTTCAGCCCACTTTTTGGGAGCCGACAGGGCTTCTTTTGGGAGCTGGCAGAGCCCATTTTTTGGGAGCTGGCATGTCCCATATTTTGGGAGCTGGCAGGGCCCATTTGGGGAGGTGACAGGGCCCATTTTGGGAGCTGGCATGGCCCATATTTTGGGAGCTGGCAGGGCCCATTTTGGGGAGCTGGCATGGCCCATATTTTGGGAGCTGGCAGGGCCCATTTCTGGAGCTGACAGGGCCCATTTTTTGGGAGCTGGCAGGGCCCATTTTTTGGGAGCTGGCATGGCCCATTTTTTGGGAGCCGACAGGGCTTGTTTTGGGAGCTGACAGGACCCATCCTGGGAGCTGGCATGGCCCATATTTTGGGAGCTAACAGAGCCCATTTTGGGACGTGACAGGGCCCATTTCGGGAGCTCACAGGGCCCATTTTTTGGGAGCTGGCAGGGCCCATTTGGGAGCTGGCATGGCCCATTTTTTGGGAGCTGGCAGGGCCCATTTTGGGAGGTGACAGGGCCCATTTGGGAGCTGGCATGGCCCATTTTTTGGGAGCTGGCAGGGCTCAGGTCAGCGGCGCAGGGGTGAGCGGGGCAGTGCCCTGTGGAAGGAGGGCTCCTGGGGATCCTCCCTGGCCAGGCTGGGGGATGCAGGTGCTGGAACAGCAGGGCAGCCGAGGCCATGCTGCCCTCCTGCAGGACTCCTGCAGCTCTCAGGCTGCAGCCACGGGCAAAGGCAGGCCAGGACACAGGGACACGGCAGCAGGAGCAGGGACCTTCATTCCAGCACCAGCCTGATCCTCCTGGACACCACAACACGGCTGGGAGAGCAGCAAACAAAGCACGAGGAGCTGATCCAGAAGCCTGAAGTCCCACTGAGGGCAGGCAAACTCGCACAGGGCTCTTTGCCCCAGGGGAAGGAGCAGAGAAGGACAAGGAAAATGTTCCTCTCAGCCAAGAATTTAATTACATGCCATCTTTTGAGCCTGTCCCCTGCCCTGCAACCTCAGGGGCTTTGCTGATTTCTTTCCTCATTGAAACTAATCCCAATCACTTTGTTTGGATGGCTGAACTCCCTGGCTGGCCCAGATGCCTCGCTGCTCCTGCCAAGAGGCTGCTGCATCCTAAAATTCATGTTCATGGCAGGAGAAACCTGGTGATACAGATGATTTTTCTCAATAGACCAGGGCAATTGGGAAATAAGGAGGAGCAGCAACAGAAAAGAACAGTGCCAGATGGTTTGGAGGGTGGCCTGGCCCTGGATGTCTCTTTTTCCAGAGGGCCAATACTGTTTTAAAACAGAAAACATGTCCAGGGTTTTTCCCTTCCTTTCCTGGGGATTTGTTCTCGTCCTTGCACAGCTGAGCACCTGCCAGCAGTGCCACCCTGCCCTGGCAGCACAGGGGTGGCTGGGGGACACCAGGGATGTGGGTAAAGGTGCACAGGGAATCTTTGATAGGAGAGCAGGTCAGGGAGATCTTTGGTGCTGCTTCACAGGCCGGGATCTGGGGCTGGCCCCAGGGAAGGACAGGGAATTCCTGCTCCTGTGCTGCTGCTGTGGGAATGCAGCTGATCCCTTGTGGCACAGAGAGAATCACACAGAATTCACAGAAACACAGAATCCACAGAATGACAAAATTCACAGAATCATAGAATCACACACAGAATTCACAGAATTCGCAGAATCACCAGGTTGGAAGAGACCTTCAAGATCATGGAGTCAAACTCAGCCCCAACAGCTCAACTAAACCCTGGCACCCAGTGCCACATCCAGGCTTTGTTAAACACACCCAGGGATGGTGACTGCAGCACCTGCCTGGGCAGCCATTCCAGAACTTTGTCACCTTTTCTGGAAAAAACTTCTTCCTAATATCCAACCTATATTTCCCTTGGTGCCGCTGGAGGCTGTGTGCTCTGGTTGTGTCAGTGCTGCTGGAGAAAGAGACAACCCCAGGCACCTTTCAGGAGCTGTGGAGAGTGAAAGCTGTAAAGCCTCTCCCCCCACCCAAGGACATTGCTCTGGTGCACTTTGTGTCCAGCAATCCTCACTGCACGACTGCAGCTTTGTCCTTGCTTTGGGTTCAGATTGGGTTAAAATGCAGGAACCTCAGCTCTGCCCAAGGAAAGGAACAACCTGGGGAATTTTTCTTTGGGATCCATTAGGGAGCTCTTTCCAAGTGATGGTTTGGGTGGATTAGCTCCCAGCTAATGTCCTAATTAGTGGACTGGCTTCCTCTGGCCCTCCCAGCTGGGTCCTGGCTGTCCCTGCACTCATCCCCTGCTCAGCCAGTGCAGAGCTCTCATTACAGCCCTGGCTTGGGCTCCAGGTTTTGCTGGAATGTGAGAAGGGAGACACCAAAACTGACATCCATGGGCCAGGGAACATCTGTGACCTCTGCATTTGTCACAGCTGCTTGGAGAAGGGGCTGCTGTTTGCTTCAGAACTGTGGCAATCTCCTGCACAGGTGGCCAAAGCCTCCCACCAGCACAGGAAAGAATAATTGGATAGTCCCTTTTTTAAACTGTACGTAACCAACCATATCAAATTTATCACTAAATGTCACATTTTATCATAATCTAATCACCAGAGAGCAAGAAAAATGAGCAGACTTGTTTCCATCAATAAACAAATGATTGCTCAGACAATAACCAGGTTTATTTTCTTTATTTCTGTAAATGTTTGAAGTCTTATGAAGATGCTCTGGAGAAAGGATTATTATTTATTTTGGCATCCAGACAGTTCAGTGATGGGAGGCTTAGAAAAGCTGAAGATGTTGATTTAAAAAGGATCCTAAAAGTCTTACTCATTTTCATTCTGCAGGAGGAATCTGGGACACCAGATTATTTATCAGATTAAAAATGCACTGCCTGTTCCATCTTGTAGCACGCAAGTCCTGTGCAGAATGGCATCCCTGGAAAGCCAGGGACAATAAAAAACCAAAATTTCTACTTCAGCTTTTATTTTTAATCTCACCCAGCTGTTCTCCTGCCAACTGGCCCTTCCTCCACATCCCATTTTTGGGACATCAAATGCTGATGTTGCCAAAGGCAACCCCTCCACTCACAACAGGAAAAATGGATTTGATCAGCATCAGGAAAAGAAAATAACATCATAAATATGGCTGTGGGAAATGGATTTATGGAGAATTTTTAAAGCTCGATGGAAGATTTACATAGTTTCTTGTCCTTGCTTTGGGTTCAAACTGGGTCAAAATTCAGAAACTTCAGCTCTGCCCAAACAATGGAACCACCTGGGGAATTTTTCTTTGGGATCCATTAGGGAGCTCTTTCCAAGTGATGGTTTGGGTGGATTAGCTCCCAGCTAATGTCCTAATTAGTGGACTGGCTTCCTCTGGCCCTCCCAGCTGGGTCCTGGCTGTCCCTGCACTCATCCCCTGCTCAGCCAGTGCAGAGCTCTCATTACAGCCCTGGCTTGGGCTCCAGGTTTTGCTGGAATGTGAGAAGGGAGACACCAAAACTGACATCCATGGGCCAGGGAACATCTGTGACCTCTGCATTTGTCACAGCTGCTTGGAGAAGGGGCTGCTGTTTGCTTCAGAACTGTGGCAATCTCCTGCACAGGTGGCCAAAGCCTCCCACCAGCACAGGAAAGAATAATTGGATAGTCCCTTTTTTAAACTGTACGTAACCAACCATATCAAATTTATCACTAAATGTCACATTTTATCATAATCTAATCACCAGAGAGCAAGAAAAATGAGCAGACTTGTTTCCATCAATAAACAAATGATTGCTCAGACAATAACCAGGTTTATTTTCTTTATTTCTGTAAATGTTTGAAGTCTTATGAAGATGCTCTGGAGAAAGGATTATTATTTATTTTGGCATCCAGACAGTTCGGTGATGGGAGGCTTAGAAAAGCTGAAGATGTTGATTTAAAAAGGATCCTAAAAGTCTTACTCATTTTCATTCTGCAGGAGGAATCTGGGACACCAGATTATTTATCAGATTAAAAATGCACTGCCTGTTCCATTTTGTAGCACGCAAGTCCTGTGCAGAATGGCATCCCTGGAAAGCCAGGGACAATAAAAAACCAAAATTTCTACTTCAGCTTTTATTTTTAATCTCACCCAGCTGTTCTCCTGCCAACTGGCCCTTCCTCCACATCCCATTTTTGGGACATCAAATGCTGATGTTGCCAAAGGCAACCCCTCCACTCACAACAGGAAAAATGGATTTGATCAGCATCAGGAAAAGAAAATAACATCATAAATATGGCTGTGGGAAATGGATTTATGGAGAATTTTTAAAGCTCGATGGAAGATTTACATAGTTTGTGTTTGTATTTGTATTTGTTTGTATTTGTATTTGTATTTGTATTTGTATTTGTATTTGTATTTGTATTTGTGAGCCTTCTATCACATTTGAAAATTCTCTACAAATCCATTTCCCCCATTTGGCCACAAGTCCTGAGGATGTTCTGACAGCAGGGAAGGCCTGGCTGGTCCCCAGGGGGGTGACAAAGTGCAGCCCTGGTGGCTGAGCAGCCCTGAGGCTCCTCTGCTGTGGAATTTCTGTCCCACACTGCCCCCAGGCAAGGCTCTCTGAGCCTCCTAGGGGAAATGTCAGGGAAGGAAAAGCATTTCCCAGTGATGTGTGTGCCTTCATAACCTAAAAAAAGATCAATGAAATAATTAAAAACATAAAACCTCTTCAAGCTAAACTTCCTTCTTTATCAATAATCCCCAAATGCTCTAATTTTAAAACCTCCCACACCCTCAGAGCCATTCCTCACCCCCCAGGGAGCCCCTGAGGGCATCAGGAGGCTCTGGAGGTGCTTGAGGAAGGATTTTTTGTGGCCAAAAGAGGAATTCTTTGGCTTTTAGCTGGGTGAGTGATGGAAGAGGACTGGTTTTCCTGGCTCAGGTGGAGACAGCAGTGACAGCAGCCCAGGGAAAATTGGCCAAATTCAGCTTCCACAGTGCTGGCAGGGCATTGCTGGTTAATCAGAGAGTCAGGGACTGGCTGGGCTTGGCAGGGACATTAAATCTGAGAGCTTTCCCCCTCCATTTCCTGGGAAACACAGGAGAAATCCCAGGAGCTTCTCATCCCTCTCCACTGTGAGTTCAGGGTGACAGAGTGAAAACCCTTCAGTGTTTCCCCCTCCCTTCACAATTCTCTCTCTCTCCTGCCCTGAATTTTGAAGCCTCAGTGATGGGGAAGAGCCAAAATGAGTCCTCCCTGTCCCTGCTCTATTTTTTCCTATTTCAAATCTAAGAAATTCTTAGCAACAAAAAGTGTTCTTTTCAGTGCTGCTCTGACATAACAAGGCTGTTCTGTGTGTCTCCTCCTAAGGTTTTCTGCAATTTTCTGTGGCTGACTTTGGTTTTCCTGGAAGCACTTGAGCTGGAAAATAGAGCCATTAGTCCTTAGAAAAAGTTAAATTAGAACTGAGGGAAGTTGAAATCTGGGTCTAGATTCATGGCTTGGGTCTGGTCTTGGGGATCTTTGAAAATGACCTTTAACCCCTTTAAAACATTAATTTTAAAGCCTCTGCTACCTGACATTTCTGTGATAACATCACTGCAACATTTCTTCTGAACAGCTGCTGGCTGTTCATGGGGTCTTGGTGACCTAAAAGCTGTTTTTGTGCAGCACTGACCTGCAAACAGCAAATGCTCTGGATTATTTTACACTTCCTACAGTAAAATAAGGTGAAATAAGCTGGTGGGAAGAGGGGAAGGGGAACTGGTGACAGAAGAGGGGACAGGAGGCAGTCCTGCCCCAGGAGGGAGAGTCTGCCCCTCACCTGGGCCAGCAGAACAAAGACCAAGTTTCTGCTTTCCTCTTTTTAATTCCTTCATGCAAAATGAGCTGAATGTCCATTTGATCTTGCCAGGGAACAATGCTTTTTAAAAAGGCAGACAGTGCTTTCTTCTTGCCTTTTTCAATTAAGTTTACAACTATTTTCTACTGCGTTTACAAACTACTTCAAAAGCTTGGAATTCATTCACCCCAGAGTCGTTTGGCTGTAGTACAAACCAAGAAATTGAGGAAAAAAAAAAAAGTGCAGTGAAAAAATAATTAAAAAACCCTTAAGAACTCGCAGGTTAATAAGATTTCAGATGGTAGAAAAAAGCAATAGCTCAGAGCTGCTGTGTGAGAGACTTTGGGCCTATTTATTTCTGTTCTCTCCCTTCTTATTTTAATGCACCAGAGTTGAATTAGCCTTGGCAGAATTTACAGCCCTTTTGGTTTGCTGGGTCTTTCATGGCCCAGGTGGTTCTGTGATCTGTTCCTTACCTCGTGGCAGGCTGAGCTCTCTGGGGCTGCTTCCCTACAAGAATTCTTTGTCAGGATCTGGTTGGATCCCATTTTCTGTGAAGTGTTGAGTAAAATCCTCTGCCCCTGCCAGGATTCACTCAGCCCTTTGCAGGGTGAAGAAAATGATCAAAAAATGACCCATTAGAGACATCCTTGAGCACCTTCAAAGGTGCAGGAGAATGGTTCACATTTTGCATCCCATTGTGACATTCCCTCCCTTTTCCTTTTTCCCTCTTTTGGGACAGTTCTGGTGCTTGGCTTTGCAGGGCTGAGCAGCCTGGAACAGCTGAGCTGAGGCAGGAAAACATCAGCCTGTTCCTTCCTAAGCCAGAGGGAATGCCATGAGCAAAGGGAGCTTTGGGGTGAGGGGTTTGTCCGTAATGGACAGCCCTGATCAGAGACAGAAAATGTGAGGGGCTGGAGGGAAGGGAATGGAGCTGTTGAAGGGGCTGGAGAATTCCTGAGGGAGCTGGGAAGGGGCTCAGCCTGGAGAAAAGGAGGCTCAGGGGGACCTTGTGGCTCTGCACAGCTCCTGACAGGAGGGGACAGCCATGGGGGCTGCCATGACAAGAGGGAACGGCCTCAGGCTGGGCCAGGGCAGGCTCAGGGTGGGCACAGCAGGAATTTCCCCATGGAAAGGGGGCTCAGGCACTGGAGCTGCCCAGGGAGGTTTGGATCCCCATCCCTGGAGTGTCCCAGGAAGGGCTCTCCCACCCCAGCCCAAGGCCAGGCTGTGCCCTGCCCATCCCTCTCCATCAGCGGGGCTGAATGAGAGAGACCAGAGGATATTTGGGGCATCCCCCATTTAAGAGAAGCACCAATGCTTTTTAAATCTCCTGGATCTCATCCTGATATTATTGCAGGCTCTGCGAGGCAGAACAGGCTGGAACAAAAGGCAACCACAAAAAAAAAACCCTCTCTTTTTCCTAACCCCCCGCTGGGAGTGGGTGGAAGCGCTAAACTTTCCGGCACTTGGAGAAAAGGGAGAAGGGTGATGTGAAAAGGAGAGTGTCAAAGAAACATCCTCCATCCCCAGCTCCTCCCCCGACTTTGTACCCCCTTCCACCGCCTCCTCCCGCTGTGGAAGTGCTGAGAAATTTCAGACTTTAAAAAAAAAAAAAAAAAATTAAAAATGAGCTGTTCTTCTAAAAAAGAAGGGGGGAAAAAAAAGTAGTGGGAGGTTTTCCCGCAGAATTTCCCAGAGTGCTGGGACTGCACATCCTGGCTTGCCATGGCGAAGAGGAGGGAGAGATTCCATAAAATTCCATAAACTTGGAATTTTCACAAGTCAATTGGAGACTCCCGTGGCTGCAGCAAACAGAGCAAGGTCAGAGGAAATGTGTCATTTCAGGCCTCATCAGAAATCCTTTCAGCTTTTCCCCTCTGGAATGCCAGAGGTTTAACCTTGAACATTAATGCAATTAATATGGGATCAAAGTGTTTGCTCTGCTACCTTGTGCTGGTATTTTCACAAAATGCAGGTGCTGAGAGCAGAGAATAAAAAGACTTTAATGAACAGGAGGAATAATTGCTCTTTATTGTAAACCTCTCCAAGTTAAATCATTTCCTTTCAGTTTTCTCAGCTCTCGAGTAGGAAGATTGCAGAAAATGGACAAAACTATTAAAGAGAGTTATAGCTGGCATAAAGGGACCTTGGAGGGCAGAAATGATGTGGCTGTATTAGGAAAATAGATCTGAGAGCAGCCCAGTTCGGGTTTACATTATAATTTGCAAAAGCTGCAGGTGACTGCAGGAATACAGACAGGGGGAAAAAAATCAATGGTGTGAATTATTAAAAACCAGAGGGCCTGTTCCTCTGTTAATGTGAATTCACTTGGTCCTCAGCATTGCTAGGATACACAGAGAGCTACAAGGAGCTTTAGCAAGACAATTTTGAAGGGGAATACAGGAATGAGTAAAAAACCTGCCTTGTATTTGGGATGAGCACAGAATTCGTTAGCAGGGAAGCTGGGAGTAAATCACCCTGACTCTTACAAGAAGCTGAAAATTTCCTTCAGCCACTCTGCTTCATCATAGACATTGTGTGTGGCACCAAAAAAACAAATTTGCAAATGTTTTATAAAACTAAAAATAAATCCTTTGTGCAATTTGCCACTGAAGCCTGCAGCAAGGTTTCTCAGCATCAGGCAGGAGCCAAAGACAAGCATTTGAAACACCTGAAATTACTTTAAAATAGTCATTCTCTATCTGAAAATCAGGCAGGAAGAAATCTGGGGGGTTTCAGTCAATGGAGGGTTTTGTGCTGATCTCAAGACATCCAAGAGCTGCCCCCAGGGAACGTGCCCCGGGTGGGGACCTGGCAGGGTGGCAGAGGAGCTGGGACTGTCCCTTCCCTGGGCTGGGGAGAAGGCAGAAGTTCTGTCACAGCAAGTGGAACCGTGCAGCAGCAGGGGAGGAAAATAAACTGGAAAGAAAAGGAAGGAAAAGAAAATAAACCAAAACAGACGGAGCATTTAATCTCAATTCCAGTGTTCTTCTTTCCACAGGAAGCTGAAGTGAGTGGTCTTCAAACAGCCCAGAGAAATAGAATTCAAAATGAAATTTGCCATCCCCTGCTGGCAGCCTGCAGGGGCTGTGCCAGGCACCCTCTCCTGCTCCTGCTCCCAAACCAGCCCTTCCAAGGCTCTTCCAGCCCCTGGGAGCCACAATCCCTCCTGCATCGAGCCCCGACCTTTCCCTTTAACCTCGAGGTGTGGAACGACTGTGGCCCCAGGCTGCTTTCCTAAAACCGGGCTTATTTCTCTCAGGAGGCAATTCCCAGCCAAAGCCGCATCCCAGGCAATCAGGGATGCAGGACCAGCAGCATCCCCGCACCAGCTCCCCCCTGCCATCCCCGGGCCCAATTACAGCCTGTGAAATGCTCTCCTGAAAGTAATTAGGTTGTCTTGTGTAGTCCCTGCACAAGTGATTACAGCGAGATCCTCCCTCCTGTGAGCGGTGAAATTACCCTCGGCACATCCAGATGAAAGCTCCCTCGGCCAAGCCTTGGTGCGTTTTGAGGGTTTATTGGCACGGTTTGATTTTAAATAGGCACCAAAGCTCAGGCTCGTGGCACTTCAGTGCACTCACTGTCCCCAGGGACCCCTCCCTGCCCCGGGCAGTGGAGAGCAAGTGCCTTTCAGGGGGGGAAAAAAGGAGAAAAAGGGAGAAAAAACACCAAAAATGAGTATAACATCATTTAAACGTCTGTAATCCCAGGGGAGCCAGCAAACCTGACCCCAAGATCCAGCAAAATCTGTGGGGTCAGCAGTGTTCTTGGTGTCTCACTCACAGGCTGACACCTTTTTGTCCCCATTTCAGGATTTATGAACTTGTGCCGGGTTCAGGACTGGGAGAACCTCGTCCTAAAGGCAGAACCGAAGCAGAGACAGGGCTGGATCTAAAGCTGGGATTAAATTTGGGACCCAAATGTGTGCCTGGGTCCGTGCCCTGATTCCTGTGCTGAGGTGACTTGGGGCTGTGCTAGAATTCCTTAGGCTGTGCTAGAATTCTTCTGGAATTCTATTGGGCTAGAATTCCAGAGGAATTCCAGAGGAATCCCATGGGCTGTGCTCCTGGGAGCCTCAGCAGCACACCTGAATTCCCCCCACCCATCCAGGCTGCCCAGCTGAACTCCTCAGCCTCAAGGGCACAGAAAGCAGAGCCCAAGCAGTGCCCAAATAAAGGCAGGTGGTTGGGTGGGACAGAATTTCTTTAATTATGCCTTTAATAATTGTTGGATTTCTTCCTAACTGTGGATTTTCTGATCCTTCTTGTGATAGATGAGTAATGCAATGGCTGACTCTCACAATTAAAGGCTAATATCATATATATATATATATATATATATATGTCAAGATAAGTTTTATAGCTTTATAGTTGTGCTTTAACCCCCTCCCTTGTGTTGTTATCAGGGGTGCCCTGGGTTTGGGACATTTGGGAGGGTGGGATTGTTACTATGGCAACGGCTGACCTCCAATTGAGATGTAAAGAAGTGATCTCCACCACTGGACAGAGAAGGAGCCAATGGACAGAACTTTGGGAGGGGCTAAAGGGTTAAAAGGCAAAACCTCCATTGTGTGGGTGAGCACAAGGTGGGAAAGATTCTCTGCTCCAATCACTGTAATATTTTCTCTATTCAGTCTTCTGTTGTGTTTTTGATAAGGTTTTAATAAGCCTTTTAAATTTTTGAAGTGAGCATCGTTTTCTCACATTCTCCTTCATGGGGAGCTCCGGGAATGGGGGCTGCTCCCAGATTTCACATCCAGGCAGGGCTGCCCTGCTCTGTCATCCCTGCCCGGGCTGTGCAGACCAACACTCTGATAGTGGAGCTCTGAACACCACCCTGGTTCTTCTCCAGTCCCATTCCTCCTCTTCCTACCCAATAAACTTCCCCTCCTACCTCCACTCTCCCACGTTTTGCTGTCTCACGTCAATTTTGAAGGTTTCCCCAGGTGCAGTTCCATCACCTGTGGCAGAACTGAGGCAGATTTAGCCACAGATTCCCAGGACAGCCTTTCTTCCCCCGTGGAGCTGTGGGGTTTGTTCATGGATCTCCCTGAGGGGCTGCTGGTGCTGGGGTTGGAGGTGGAGTTAGGGAATCCTGGACTCTCAGCACTTCAGAGCTTTTTTTGAAGATGTGCACACTTTAAAGGGAGGGAGAAAGGGAAGGAGGGAAATTCTATTTAATCAGTTTAATAATGGGATAGATAGAGATATATGAATGTATTTATACAACGTAAATTAATTTTCCCATCACAATCCCCTGCCCCATCCCTGGAGGTGTCCAAGGCCAGGTTGGACAGGACTTGGGGCAATCTGGGATAGTGGAAGGTGTCCCTGCCCACCCCAAACCATTCTGGGATTCTGTGATTCTGTTATTAATATGTGCCCACACAAAAATCAACAGCTTCTCCATCATGTAATGCCAAAATTGCACTGGAAATACAAGGGCTGAGGAGCCTTTTTCACAGGCAGTGATGGCCGTGCTCTGCAGATTGGATGCAGCAGGGAAAAGCAATAAACCCAGAGCTGAGTAAGGCATGGAGTAGATTTTTCTCCCCTTCTTTGTTTGTTTAGCTTGGGGAGGTTAAAGTGGCATGTCTTAGTTGGTTTTTATTCTAAGAAAAAGCTCCATTGGTATTTTTTAAGCACGGCCAAGGCACAGAAGGGAGCAGATCGTGGGGTGGGCTGCAGGGAGGGGTGACAGAGATTAATGCAATTTGTATGAGCCAAAGACTTGAACGTCTTAATTACTCATCTGAAGGTCTCAGTGATTATGCCAATTGATCAAAACCACCAGAAAAAATTCCTTCTCATGGGATGGCGTGGAGCAAGGAGGGAATGCTGCATCTTTAAACATGAAGTGACTGCAGCATCTCAGTGAGCTGAGCCCCGCCGGACTCTCTGCTGCTGACAGAGCCTTTTCCTCTGCAAAAACCCCAAACCTCTGCTTCTCTCCCTCTGTTGGGCTCCTCCAGACCTTCAGCCTGAGGGGGAGATGGGGAAAAAGGGATCCTATGGAATATCCTTTACTCCAGGCACTAAAAATCTACTCCAGTGAGTTTGTGCCAAAACCACCAGAAAAAATTCCTTCTCATGGGATGGCGTGGAGCAAGGAGGGAATGCTGCATCTTTAAACATGAAGTGACTGCAGCATCTCAGTGAGCTGAGCCTGAGTCAGCTGAGCCCCGCGGGACCCTCTGCTGCTGACAGAGCCTTTTCCTCTGCAAAAACCCCAAACCTCTGCTTCTCTCCCTCTGTTGGGCTCCTCCAGACCTTCAGCCTGAGGGGGAGATGGGGAAAAAGGGATCCTATGGAATATCCTTTACTCCAGGCACTAAAAATCTACTCCAGTGAGTTTGTGCCACCTGAAATCTGCTCAGAACCTTTAGCTCCTGCCAGGGCAGGCTGTGTTTGAGCTCTGCTCGGGTTCTCATCCCCAAATCACTGCTCAGAGGCTCCCCAAGGATCCACCCCCATGGCAGGAGTGCAGGGACAGCCCTGGCACCCCCAGGGTCGGGTCACCAGCAGCAGCTGGGGGGACGTGGCTCATTTACACCCCTGGCTGGGTGAGGCAGCTGGAATTTGCTGAAGGTAAAGGGGAAAAGTGTTGGGAATGTTGATGCTTCAAATGTTTTTGGAAAAAGCCACGCTCAGCTTCCCCTTCATACATGAATTTATGAAAATATATGTGAAAAAAGGGTGAGTTTTTTCTCACTGTTTAGGTACTTTCATTCCTACCATTAGTTTCAAAATTCCCTTCATCTTGTATTTTTTTCTTCTCAGCATTTATACTTGTAAATTCCCAAATTTTTCAGCTCTACCACAAAAATCCTATTTTTAGCAGGAGAAATCTTCCTCCCCACTGTGACAATTCCTTTTTTTTTTTTTTTAATTGATGGTAGGCAGAAGTTGTTTTGCCAGCAAGCCAAAACTCCATAATTCACCCAGTAATTCTGCTATAAAAGTAGCCCCATCTTCCCAGTGGATTGAGCTCTCTTGCACACCAGACCAGCCAGTCCTGCCTGCTGCCAAATGCTATATTTACATTTCCAAACTAAAATCTGTTTCTAATACATTTTTATGGGGAGTTGTGACCCTTTATATTTATTGTTAATGAGCTTTCATCTCTGTAATAGCCTTTCATCCCAAAGGATCCTGAAGAGTAATTGTAATAACCTGGCATACAAAATATACACAGAAATCAATTTTCCCAGCGCTGAATGCAGCCATGGCTGGTGGGGCTGGCAGGGGGGGTTCAGCAGAGCCCGGAGCTGCTGCTGCCACCCAGGTGACAGGGACATGGCCTGGGCTGGCTCTGCTCCCCCGGCCTGCAGAGCAGAGTGTGGAGAAGGAATTTCAGCTTGGAAGAGACCTTCAAGGCCATGGAGTCCAACCCAGCCCCAACAGCTCAACTAAACCCTGGCACCCAGTGCCACATCCAGGCTTTGTTAAACACACCCAGGGATGGTGACTGCACCACCTCCCCGGGCAGCCTTTCCAGAACTTTATCACTCTTTCTGTGAAAAACCTTTTTCCTGATATCCAGCCTGTATTTCCCTTGGTGCAGCTGGAGGCTGTGTTCTCTGCTTGTGTCAGTGCTGCCTGGAGAAAGAGCCCAGCCCCAGCTGAGCACAGGCACCTTTCAGGAGCTGTGCAGAGTGATGAGGGCACCCCTGAGTCTCCTTTTCTCCAGGCTGAGCACCCCCAGCTCCCTCAGTTGTTCCTCACAGGGTTTGTGTTCCCAGCCCCCCACCAGCCTCGTTGCCCTCCTGTGGATGCAGATTTGGTGACTGCAAGGTTTGGGAGGTTGGATTTTGGGGCTCCAAGGCCATGGGGAGGCACACACTGACCAGCAGGGACATGGCACAGGTGGAAGCCCAGCTCCAGGCACTGGGTGCCACCTCTGCCTGCCCCAGGGGCTGGCATCTGCTGCAAGTGCTGCTGGCATTGCCTCGTTTCCCCCAGCAAATCCTCCCTCGGTTTGCCCCGTGCTGGCACTGCAGCAGCCTCTGGCACGGAGCTGTGGGCTCCAGGGCTTGCTGGCACCTCACAGCCCCAGCAGGGTGGCTCGTGGTAGCCCCAGGGGCTGGTTCTGGCCACCTGTGCTGGAGAACATTGTCCTTGCACAGCCTGTGAGGATGGAGGGACAGGAGCAGTGAGGGACAATGGCACCATCCCTCCCTGATGCCACGGGAATCCTCCACAGGTGATTTGTCTAAACCTGTCTGTGTGGGGTCAGTATTTTCTTAGGGGCAGCTCTGTTTGCAGGTTCCCACTCCTGCTCCCCCAGAGGGGCTCACACTCTGTCAGAGCTGCTGTTCCTGCCCCTGGGTGGAGGCAGAACATCCAGCACACGGATCCCTGCAGTGGGATTGGGATCAGGGTTGGGACCAGGCCATCCCATTGGGGCAGGGCTGTGCCAGGATGAACTGTGTGCCCTGCTGCTAAGAGGCTTTTCCATGTCCTCTCTCTCTCTGCTTTTCCCCATCACCATCTGCCTGCTGCAGGGCAAATCCTGCACTAATCCTGCCCAGCCTTCCCCAGCAACAGCAACAGCCACAGTGGAGCTGCACTGCCCGCCCTCCTGGGCTTCCGGTGGATTATTTCCTGTGAGGAAACAACCCACAGCCTCTCAAGTGACTTGTCATCCACCTCCCCAGGGAAAAAAAAATCATTTTATTATTTTAAATCAAAAGGATTTGACTTTTTTTGCCCCTCAAAGGGCACCAGTGCAGGTGAGAAGGGGAATGGAGTGCCAGAGAGCCCAGCCCTGCTGGGCACTCCTGCCCCAGTGTTCCCAGTGGGATCCCTGTAGTGCCCCTGCCACTGCTGGAATTTTAAAAAAACCAAAGGCCAAAGAGATGGAAGGAAAGAGCCTTTCCTTCCCCCATCTCCTCCCGTAAGTCATTTTCCCTGGCCTATTTTACAGGAACTGAAAATCTATTAGAGGAATGGCTTAATCCGGTTTGACTGTAATAATTAGGGTGCTTTAAAAACCCCTGACTAATCGTATAAAATGTGATTGTAGACAGCTCAGTGCACGACCCTTACACTTATCACTGGAGGTATTATTACAAACCAGAAACAGCTGGCAAGCACGGGGGAGGATAAATGGAATAAAAAATCACATGCAAAGGGACAGGGCCTGTTCCTTTTCTGATCTCAGGGCTGCGCCTTGAGCTGTCTCTGGAGCCCAGAGCACAAAGTCACCTCCAGTACCCCGACAGACACAGCTCAGCTGTTTGTGCCACTGTGCCCTGCCAGCCCTGTGGGCACCTCTTTTCCTCTTTGCCCTGGTTTTGCAGGCAGTCCAAGAGGATTGGAGTCAGACATTCCCCTCGGGGCACTGCAGATGTCTGGAGAGGCTTTTCCAAAGGCAGGCAGGCTCCATCAGGGAGGAGGATGGTTCAGGGTCATGGGGTTATAGCACAAAAGCAGCTCCTGCTTCCATGTCTTGCTTGGTGCCAATCTCCTTTTCTCTTGCTCTCCATCTTTCTCAAGCCCCAACCATTTCTCCCTTGCCTTCTCTTTGTGGCTCTGGGCTCAGCTGAGTTCCCACCTTGCCATCTCCACACCTTTGGTGCAGTTATTTTTTCCCACCTGTCCTGCCAGTTGTTCCCCAGGATTGCTGCCTGCCCAGGATGCCTGGTCCTGCCAGCTGAGCTCATCCCTGTGCTGCCCGTTCTCCTTCCACCCGCTCCAGGGGGGCAGCCACACAGCCCAGGCACCCTCCCCTGCAGCACTGACAGCTCTTCCAGGGGCCCACAAGGGAATTTTGGGGGAGCTCAAACTCTGCCAGAAGGGAGAAGATCACCCAAAGAGATTCCTGCTGCAGCAGGGTCAGGCACGGGGGGAGAAGCTGGAGCTGATGGACTTGGCCAGCAGAGAGGGGGACAGGGAGGGCTCTTTGTTCCTCAGATCAGCCAGAGCTGAGCCTGAACCCTCAGCCAGGCACAGCTCAGGAAAACATTGCTCTCCAGAGCCCCTCAAGGCTGCACAGAGAGCCCACAGCCCTGATGAGCCCGGGCTGTCACCAACACGCTCTTTAATCAGAGCTGAAAACTCACCATCAACCTTGAAGGAGGCTTTTAAAGACTGAAATAATAAGATGATGCACTACAATTCCAATTTTCTCCCTGTTCCTGTGATTAAAATACGTGGCTGAATCTTGGAAGCTCAACTGCAGCTTGCACAGGAGCTATAATAACAATATTCACAGTGGTGGCACTTGCAGCAGGAGTTGAGTTGTTTGGTTTCTTTTACTTTCCCCCTGAGTCTTTCCTGTTTTTTTTTTTTTTTATTCTGCTCTATACAGATTTTGATCTTTCCTTTATTAAATAGGAATGGTTATCCCCACAGACTCACTTATCTAGTAATAGCTAGAACCCTTTTAATTCAAGTGATTTGATTCCTGTTTTTTTTTTTTTTTTATTCAAGCAAACACACAGAGTATTACTGGGAAACTGCAATAGAATTGCATGGTTAAATTATCCCCTGACTCAATCCTGCACAGCACTGGAACCTTTCAATATATTTCACAAGTACTCAGTGCTGACCTCTAACACCAGAGTGGTTTCTCTCCTGTGGTAGCTCAATTTCACAACTCTGAATACACTTTTATTTTTTGGAGGAAAGCTATCCGAAGGTTTTACAAAATGTTCTTTAGCCTTTGGGAATGAGTCAATTTAATGCCAGGCTATCATTCCATTTCAAAGAGCCGAAGGAGTTGAGGCAACACAATCTGCTTTCTGAAGCATGTGAGATGAATACAGCTGTGGGTTTGTTACAAACCAAGCTGCAGAGTTTGGGCACAGAGCTCAACTTTCCCAAAGTTCAGCTGTGGCCCTTGGTTTGCCAGCTGCATTTCCTTTAACCTCCCATTCCAAGGAATGCCTGTATCAGGAAAAGATGGGAAGGGGGACATTGCTGCCAGGAAAAGTTCCTATAATCCACTGATTTTAAAATTAGGAGGAAGTCCATTGGAAGGAATTCCCATTAAAAGGGAATGGAGCTCCACTGTAAAGTAGAAGATGAGCTGCAGTTTAATTACTATTTTCCTATTGGAAATGGGTGAGAACATAGGGAATAAAATCCAAGCATTAAAAGGGGAAAATGGGAAGCTCTGGAAATGCCTCCTGAAATCCAGAGTCACCTTGGGGCTGGTGCAAGGTGCAGCCTCTGCCTGGCAGCACCACACAAATGCCACCCACCAAGAAAACCCACGGGAGCCACTCTCAGTCACATCGAACTTTATTTTAATCCCGTCAGAAAAGTTCAAGAATTACACCAAAAAATACTTCAGTCTCTGCTACCTACTGACAAAAAATACACCACAAAATTATAAACTGTTCAGTGGTTTTGCTGGAGTTGGGGCTGTTGGTGGAGGGGGTGGTTTGTACATTTTGAGTGAGAAATGAATTTACAGGTGGAAAGGGAAGGGAGGAGAGGGGGTCAGACAATGGTGTTTGGCACTACAGTTTTAGCTACACTATACAGTTATTTATCATGATGCCTGCAGGACTGAGGAGTTCTGCCCTCACACACTGCCCAGAGTCTCTGACATGGAGGACAAAACTGCCCAATGCGAGGGAAGAAGGGGCCAGTTCCTAATTTCCATCCCAGTCTAGCCAAAAATCTGAAAAAGCAGCTCAGACAAGGTGAACCTTGCCCTGCCTGTGCACTCTGCTCTTGCAGCTCTGGAAAAAGAGAATCCTTGGGGGTTTTTTAAATCCCACCAGCCTTGCACTAATCTCAAGAGCCATTTGTGGGGAGAGGATGTGTTACTCTGGGCAGGACTGGATTAAACTTGGGGTCTGCAAGCAGAGATTTGGATTTTACCTCTCTCTAGTGACATGGAAATGCTGAAGGAGCTGAAGCTGAAGGAGGGAAGCAGGAGCATCCCATTTCATGGGAAAATCAGGGGCTGAAAATTAGAGGCTCAATACTATCAGAACTTTTGAGATGCTTTTCTCATCATAATGGCATTTCTTTGAGCTTTGGTGGCCCTCAGGAGAGAGGTCCCAAAGGATGAAGCCTCATGGAAATTGCCAAAGCTCGTGCAGGGAATCTATGCCAGAAGCAGACTCTGAGTCCTGTGCTCAAAAGTTAATTCAAGATTTCACTACAGCAGCCTCTGCCTGCTCCCATCTTGCTCCATCTCCAAGCAGCAGCCTGGATTTCAGCCTCAGAGCCTGGCCAGGACCAGCAGCACTCTGGTGGCTCAATAGGAACTCCAGGAACTTTCTGGGTTTCCTTGGGGCACTGTGCAGGGTTTGTGTTTGCACGTGAGCATGTCTGGGGAAGGAGGGGATGCCTGTATTTCTCTCTCAGTGAATGAACACTGACACTGGATTCAATCTGACAGCAAAATATCTCCCCTTTGGCAAACCAAACAGCACCACAAAGTCTTTGTACCAGGTTCTGTCTACCCCTCCTGAAAGGATTCCAGCTCTTCCTTCACTGCGTGTGGAGCCTCTGTCACAGCTTTCCAGCACTGACAAAACTTGGTGGGATTCTCTTTGCTGCTTTTATCCTCTCTGGCTGTTTACCTAACTTGCTTTTTTTGTTTTTTAATTTATTTTTCTAACAAATAGTTAAGCAATGATTTAAAAATATTTTTACATCGTTAAGGTACAGTCAACATCAAACATGCCTTTGTACAAGAGCTCGACTCGGTAACAAATCAACGAGAACAACGCACAAAAAGAAATATCCACGAAGCTGATCCTGCACTTGGGTTGGATTCCCTCCTGCCCCGCTGCCAGCAGGGCACGCTCAGGTGTTGTCCCCCCTCCCTCCCGCTCCAGCTCCGCCCAGCTCGTTCCCTTTAATGACCTTCTGTCTTGGCAGCCTTGTTGTCGTGGCTGGCCGAGCCCGAGGGCAGCCAGGGGGACACGGCCCGGGAGCTGGTCTGCTTGGCCATGCTGTAGTGGCTGATGACGGTGTAGAACCTGCCCCGGGAGTTGGAATCCTGGGCTGAGTAGTAGGCGTCCAGCGAGGCGGGGATGCAGCGCTTGTGCTGGGAGGGGAAAGCACAAAGAGAAGCAGAGTGATGCCATCAGGGATGATTTCATGGCTCCTGTTTGCACTCACACTGCTGCAGCTGCCCTGCCAGAGCACCAAGCCGGGCTTGGCATTCCAAACCTGTTGCTATTGGCAACAGATGGCAGCAGATCTGAGAGATCGGGGCTGTGCAATGAGGGAGGGACCAAAGGGGCTGGGCTGGCTGAGCAGCTCTGCTCACCTGCTGGTCCCAGGCCAGAATCCATCCCCAGACAGGCAGGGGACAGGCAGAGGCAGCAAAAGCTGCTTTGTGCTGCTCTGTTAGAGAGTGTTACCCTGAGCAGTGGGATGAGCACCTGGTTGGGGATGGCAGGAGGCACAGCCCAATGGGGCAGCTCTTTTCACAAGTTCAGGTTTGGATTTGATTCTGAAATATGAAGGGATCTCAAAGCTCATCTCATTCCACCCCTGCCATGGCAAGGTCACCTTCCACTGTCCCAGGTGCTCCCAGCCCTGTCCAGCCTGGCCTTGGGCACTGCCAGGGATCCAGGGGCAGCCACAGCTGCTCTGGGCACTGTGCCAGGGCCTGCCCACCCTCTCCAGGAAGGATTTCTTCCCAATATCCAACTAAACCTTCTCTCTGTCACTTTGAAGCCATTCCCCCTTGTCCCCCCTTGTAAAGAGTCTCTCTCCATCTTTCTTGTAGCTCCTTCAGGTACTGGAGGCCACAATTAGGTCTCCCGAAAGCCTTTTCTTTTCCAGTGTGAACAATCTCAATTCTCCCTTTTTATATCACCTAAGAGAATAATTCACAATGATTAATACACCATCATCTTACTCTATTTTCCAGCTCACATATTATCCCCAGTGTGGTCAAAACTGTGAATTTATGAGTTTATTCACAGCGAGAAGTCAGTGAATTATTTTTCAAAATATATTTTTTTATCTCAGCAGAGCAGGCTGTGAATATTCAATACAAAATCACTGGGTTTTAGCAGTTGTTACACGGGTTTGCTCTTGATAAAGGCTCAAGAGCACCTAGAAGTGAACTACTTGAGGAAATTTGGATTTCTTTCACAAAGGACAGAGTGTCAGCACTGCAGCAGTTTGCTTTGCATTACAATGTATGCCAGTAAACATCAGTTACTTGGGAGTGTGGGAAGCAAATGCAGGATCCCAGCTGCAATAAATCCATTCACAAATATGAGGGATTGTTGCTGAACATCTGTCTGTAGTGTTCACCAAATGCTAATCCCAACAATTACACTGTAACAGTAGCTGATGGAGTCAGATGCATGTCCACATTTCCCAGAACACTTTTTCCATTTCAACACATTCCTGCCAAATGTTCTGTTTGGCCTGGTCAAAATAAAAAAAAAGCAGCCTGGGCTGTAACCATGCAGGCAATTAGAGCCTGTCATTAGCTCAGGCAATTCATCCTTCTGAAGTTCCTTACCTTATAAACAAATCCATCTGGGCAACTGTGGTCGTAAGTGAAGGCTTTGTACACCACAAGGAACACTATGCAGGCAAGGAATGCAAGAGCCAGGCTTATGAGGATGGTGACCTAGAAAAGAGGGATAATGTTACTGTACATATGTTAAAATGGCATATGAGCAACCTCATAATTAAATGACTTATAGGAACAGACATTGTAACAGACTGCAGCCTTCACTCCACCGTGCAGTACTTAACTAAGCATGGTAATTGACTGAATGCTGGATCCAATATCCTGGATTCCCACACCATTCCCATCCCCCCACGGACTTTCAACATTCCTGTGTTTAACCCCTTGCAAATGTACAGATTTTTTTGTAGTATTTGGTGCTCTCAGCTCTGGCCCAGCAGGACCCGGCAGCAGCCAGAATTCCCATTCCAGGTCTGATGTGTGTGGATGAAGGCCCTGGGACCAGGGCAGATCCCACTTTTCTGGGAGCAGGGAGGAGCAATGAGGTCTTTGTAGCTCACATCCCTTTGTGTCTCCTGGGCAATTCCACCAGGATAAATTGTGTCCTGCAGGAGAAAGGGGATCCTCCTCTGTTTCTCCAAGCTGTAAAAGGACAATATCCTGACTACTGACAAACCCCACAGTGTGTCCAAGAGTGGATGCTGGTGCTGGAGGCACCAGGCACAATTCCCTCTTTGGGGCTCAAATATTGCCCCTCTCCTCATGGCCCAGCAGGTCACCCTGTCTGTTTCTCTGCTGGAGCTCCCTTCTCTCCAGCTCCCCCCTAAATAGTTCATCCAACAGCAAGTTTTCTGTCCCCTCTCCATGTCTGGGTGGAGGCCCTGATCACTGATTTTTGCTGAGCTGTCTGTTCCTCAAGGACTGAGCCAGGAGCTGTAACACACTCCCATCCTCCCCTTTCCCAAAGCTTTCTTGGTCCCATAATTCCACAAAAACCCATCACATCCAAAAGTCAGGCAAGAGAGAGCTGTGGCGACTTATCTAGCAGGAGAGATTCCTGAATTCATTGTTAGATCAGAATATTTTAGAATAAAGGGTAAAAAGGTGAGACTGGGGCTAAGAGACTTTGTCAAGGACAAAGAGTTCACTGAAGCCCAGAGCTGCCTTTTAATGTTCCTGCTCGGATTAACTTCTCCTTGGGGCCTCATCTGCTGCAAAATGGGTCAATTAAGGCAAAGGCAGCAACAGAGGGAGCAGAATTTACTGTGGATCTAGGAGAACACTGTTAGGGAGTCCTGGGGTGCTGCAGAGGGAGCTGGCACTAAAGGAGTGCAGTTGTATGAACTGCACCAGTCCAACCAAGAAAATTTGGGATCCACCTCCTCTCAGACCCCCCTCAGAGGAGTGGATAGAAATATTTCAGAGCAGCTTTATGGCAGCCCTTGAGTTCCCTGGGAGAGTCTGTCCCTTTGTCCCTTTTCATGGTGATAAAGGCTCAGCTGGATTAAAGGCAGATGCAAATGGAATTTGACATGATTTGTGTCCCCAAAAGAAGTTGTACTACACATGAAAAAAAAAATTAAGTCCCTTTGGTATGGTAAAAAAGAGAGATTTCCTGGATTAAATATGCTCTACTTTTTCCAACAAGAGACGTGGGAAAAACAGATCCCTCCCCATAAAGAGCCAGCACAATCCTGGTGGCAGGTCAGTGTGGAGGAGCATTTCCCCTGTAGAACACATCCATCACCTCATCCCCATTTAAAAGGGAGTGCTAGGCCTGGCACTCCCTCTAATTCCAGTACTGAACCACGATGGCAATGACACAAGTGTCCTTTGAGGTTAATTTGAAGGCACTAGGACAAGATGTTCATCTAGTTCTACCAAAGCCAATGCTGAGGGGCAGCCCTGGCTAGAAACTGAGAAATAAGAAATGCTCAGCTCTCCAGTCTGGCTACTGTGCCCCAAATTAAATGTACAATGAGAAAAGAAATGTTGCTTGAAACTCAGCCTTCAGAAGAAGAAAGAACTGAGCTGTCTGGAGTGAGAATAAATGTTTCTTCATGGCTCTTCTGTTAAATCCCACGTGCATGCACAGCCTATGGAAATAACCATTAGAACTGCAATTTCAGGGGTTCTTTCCTCTTGTCCTCCCACTGAGTGCCTAAAAATAACAAATTCCCCTCTGCTCTGGCCAAGTGCTGGCACCCAGTTGATCATGACCCTGTGCTGAGCTCTCCCCTCCCTGCAGGCTGTAACTGAGCCCATTTTCACCCTCCTGCCTTTCCTGCACTCACAGAATTGCTGTGACAATATTACACCTGCTGATAAATGGTGGAAAATTGCTCCAGATGAAATGTCATGTAAGATGTTAAAACCCAAAGGAAAAGGAAGAGAAATCCACCCCCGGATATTCTGCCATGCCAGAGCTAAGATCCACCTCTCCAACTATTCCAGAGCTTACAAAGCTTCATTAACATTCAAACACCAAAGAATCACAGAGCTGCAATACCTAATAAACCTCCACTTTTTTTTTTATGATTAACACGAACCTTGGCAGTCTCTAAGCAATATAAACACTCACAGAGGGGAAATAAAATTTAGTGAGCAGATAAAACCTAGGAGTGCTGCAGGCATGAATCTGTCACATGTGACTGCTCGAGTGGGTGAAAGAAGGGGGGGATTTGCCTGCCCTCTCCTCAAAATCTCACATGATTCCCAAAGGTTCCCTTAAGAGGGAACAGAGAAAAGAGAACATCATTACCACACTGAAACATTCTCCCCATCCTCCAAAAAATGTGGGAGAGGCCCTTAACATCCATGAAGGATGATGTCAAGCTCCCATTAACAGCAGCACACTTGGGGTGGTTCTCCCTTTTCCCAAGATAAAGAAGATTTTTTGCATTTTCACACAGCACAGATGAATAAAAGGATCCATCCTCATCAGGCAGCAGGAGATCAGGTGCCAGCAGGTTTTGTGCCAGGCAGAGGATGCCTAATTGCAGTGGTGTTCCAGCTAACCTGGCTTTCATGCAGCCCATGGAAGCATCCTCCCTGCTCTCTTTGATTTCATCAGCTGCCCAGGATCTCCTTTTTCATCAAAAATTCCCTTTTTCCCCTCTCTCACTCCAGTACCAAGCTTTATTTAAAAGGCAACCAGAGAACAATGGCACATCCAAACAGCAGGGCATTTATTTAACAGCTTTTTTCCATTGCAAGGTTTTTACATTTTTATTTCCTATTCATATAATATATAATCATGGAGTGGCTTGGCTTGGAAGGGATCTCACAGATCATCTCATTCCATGGGCAGGGAACCCCTTCCACTGTCCCAGGCTGCTCCCAGCCCTGTCCAGCCTGGCCTTGGGCACTGCCAGGGATCCAGGGGCAGCCACAGCTGCTCTGGGCACCCTGTGCCAGGGCCTGCCCATCCCACAAGGAAGAATTTTTCACCAACATCCAACCTAAATTTCCCCTCTTTAAGAGTGGGTGGCACCTCTTAGATACCAGGCATGACTTTATTTCTAGATTTCTGGTAAATCAGTGTTTGACTGTGGACACTTTTCTCCCTGCTTATACACTTAAACCAGGAGCAGAGCCAAGAAGATGCCAACCAAGAAAAGCCTTGCTGCCTACAGGAAAAGCAGCCAGGCCCAGAGAAGAGATAAAAATCATTTATCACAGAAAAATTCCTACAAAATTCTGCACCATTTTCCTACTCTCTGCAGCTGTAATGTGAATTAGGGATCTCAGAAGCCTCTGCTGCCTATTTCTGTTCCTGTACTCTTCTCAGCTTCTTCACAAAATTCCAGTTTCTCAGGAAAGGATCCCACTGCTGCTGCCATGTCTGGTTCTACAAGATACCTTCAGTGTTGCTGGGTATTGGGAAATTTTGTGACCTTTAATAGGCAATTCAGCTGAAGAAATTCTCTTGGTTTTAATTTTTCTCTTTGTAGAAGAAAGGCAAAGAACAAGGCAGAATTTGTTATGAACAAAACTGGCAGAAATTCTGTGAAGGTTATTTCAGAGAGGAGCTTAAGAGCTGTGCTTGGAGAGGCAGCAAACCTTTTCCTGTAGTTTATGGCAATTCCATTACACCTGAAAACCCATCAGTCCCTGACAACCCAGTTAACTTGCAGAAAAAAAAAAAAAATCACAAAATCATCTAAGGGCATCCAAATACATCCATGCACTCCTGAATCCATTATAAGGATTTCTGCTTGACAATGAAAAATTCAGGAGGGCAATTTTTTCCCCTTCATGCCATAACTTGTTCCAGCTGATAAAGAGATGGAAGATTGACACCATCAGATTGCACATGGAAGGTGCAGTTAAAGGATCAGGAGCTCCTGGATGCAGCTAGCCTGGTGGCCTCTGTGTATTCCAGGATGGAATCCAAGTGCAAACGCCCAAATCCAGGTTGTTATTGCAAGGACACTCCGGTGTGTCAGCAGGGAGGAGGCACAGGCTGCCAGGACACTGAGGTGGATCAAGCAGGGGTGAGGTACCCCCCAAATTCACCCCAGGAAGAGCTGCCCCACTGTCCCAACTCTGTCAAAAAATTGCTATGATGCTTTGGCCAGCACCCAGACACCCTGATCTACCCTGGCAGTGAAAATGATCTGACTGCACTTCTTCAAAAATGTCATTTCACTCTCCACTGTTAAAAATATTTTTGTAATAAGTTGCTGATTTTGCTGATCTGTTGGCAACAGCTTCGCCTCCGAAATTTTGAAAGGCTAACTGCAAAAAAATGTGACACAATTGGGTCTTCAGATTTGCTTAGTACTGCTCAAGGAGATGTAGGATTTGTTCTTTATTATTACAGCACAGCTTTATCCCAGATGGTGTCCAGAGTCTTAAGAAGCATTGTTTAAGAGATGCTTTGTAAGAGGAAAATGTCCTTAGTCATGTCTCTACATTTTCAGGGCTATGGGAAAATACTCCTTAGTGCTGTGAGGTTTCTTAATGAAGTTTTAAGGTGGGTGGGATTTTTTGGTCCTTTAACTTACATTTCATAATCATAAACCAATCTGGTCCCAGTTCTCATAAGAACAGATGAGGATGGGGTAATCCTGGGGGTCAGGAACTTCTCCCATCTGCTCCTGGGCTGATCCCCAGTGGGCAGCAGGAAGGGGCTGGGATTGTGCCCTTGTGGTGAGACCCCCAGCCCTGGGCCAGCCCTGCAAGGACCTGGAGCTGCTGGAGAGATCCAGAGGAGGCACCAGGGATCAGAGGGATGGGGATGGAGCAGCTCTGCTGGGAGAGCTGGGATTGTTCACCTGGACAGGAGAAGCTTTGGGGTGACACAATTGTGGCCTCACAGTGCCTGGAGAAGCTACAGGGAAGATGGAGAGAGATTTTACAAGAGCCTGGAGTGACAGGACAAGGGAGAATGGCTTCACACTGACAGAGAGCAGGGTTAGATGGGATATTAGGAAAAAAAATTACTGTGAGGGTGGGCAGGCCCTGGCACAGGGTGCCCAGAGCAGCTGTGGCTGCCCCTGGATCCCTGGCAGTGCCCAAGGCCAGGCTGGACAGGGCTGGGAGCCACCTGGGGTAGTGGAAGGTGTCCCTTCCATGGCAGGGGGTGGCACTGGATGGGCTTTAAGGCCCCTTCCAACCCAAGCAATTCTGGGATTCTCTGTTCCATGGGTTTCTTTCAGCCCACACAGCCCAGCAATGAAATCCCAAAACACTCACAGAGTGCAGAGAGGCTCATTTATCCAAGTACCCCAAAGCCTCAGAAGAGTGCACTTGAAACAGCACTGGCTGTCTCTGTGCCAATTTCCCCTCCCAGCCATGTCCCCCTGGGCTCTGCCCATCTCTGCACACCCCAGCCCACCGTGACAACACCAGAGAACCTCTCCAAGTCTGCACATCTTAAAAAGAAACATCACTTTTCCAGGATAGCCAGCAGCAATTCCTCTGCTCTGCACCTCCTAAAGCTGTGAGAGCAGCACGAGTGTGGAAGGAGCACACCGTGTTTCTAAGCAATTTGTCAAATAATTAAATTATGCACACAATAACTAGCTGGCTCAATTATATTAGCCAGTCTCCATCATGTAATATAATTTCTAGTGGCTGTTTAGGCACTAATAGCCTCAGATCTTTTTAACAGTGTCTGGTGCCAGCTGTGGGCTGCGTGACATCTCCCTGTGCCAAGTCAAACCCCTTGGATGGAAAATTCATGGCTCTGTTTCCAAGCCCCCGTTCCTTATGCAAGTTCTAAATGCCATTTTAAATAAGGCTGCTGCACCAATGAATATCAGTGAATTTCCATTTAGGTAAATAAAAAGCTCTGTTGGGTTTGCTTTCTCTTTTCTGCTATTTAATGCCATAAAAAATTCCTTCATCAAGCAGGCAGGTATAGTGAGATGGGGTGATGTTGTTTCTAGGAACACCAAATTAAAACATGGCCATTTTGGCAGACCAGACAGGTTTTTAAAGGTGTTTTTTCCCTCCTGCTATAAGAATATTTTCTTTCTTTTTCAATTGTCAGAAGCCTTCCCACTGAAGCTAGGTGATCTTTCAGGTCCCTCCTGGCCAGCCCAGGCCATTCAATGATTCTGTGTCTGTTACCTCCAAAAGAAATGGAGCAGAGCCTCCAAATTAAACAAGTGGGGTGACTCAAGAACTGTTCAGAAAGGAGCTTTTCTTCCCAAAGCCACATCCTGAGAACACCTGGCAGCCCATTTAAGGAGCTGAGCGATGCTGGAACTTCCTTCCAGATCCCTAATTTGAGGTGTTTTTTCAATTAGTGGGACTGCAGCAGACAGAAACATCCTCTCCAAGCCTTCCTGACGTGCAGCCCTTCCCTGCTGCCCTGGCACAGCCTTGGCTGTGACATTTCCTCTGGTCACTCCACGTGGGACATGGCAATGGATGCCTCAGTTCATCACAGGCCCTTTTTAAATGCATTAACAGGAACACAAGATAAATCAAGTCATCAATAAACTGTCTCCTTGCCTGCCCTTTGCCTGCCAAGACTCAACCTCTGCACAGTCTCATGAATGCAAAATTGTCCCCTCTCCCCTGATGCTGGATTTGGTGCAGGGAAAGCTTTGGGAGCCCTGAGCAAGAATGGATTTGGGGATTAGCTCATGGCAACACACCTGGAACTGCAGGTTGTGTTCCCTGCTCTGCTCCTGCCTTTTCCTGACACCTGACATCCCTCCAAACCCAGCTCCAGAGCTCACTCCTCACTCAGACAACCCCAGCCAGAGCCACCCACAGCTGCAAACACCTAAATTCCCCAAATCTTGGCTTTTTCTGAGGCAAAACCACCCAAAGACCAGCACCATGCCACAGCCAAGGATGGTGGCTGGCTCTAGGGAAAAGCTGAGGTGCATTTGCTTTGTGAAATTACCTTCTTCCAAAGGTCAGGCTTGCATGAATTAAAGCACCCCTGTTCAGTGCACTCTTGTGCCTGAAGAAAATAATCACTTAGAAGTTTGTTCCTTCAAGAAGGGCAACAAATTCACCTGTATTTCAGCATTTATGTCTCCCATCATGAGTAGGAAATAATATTTCTACATTCATGGTTCAGTACACCCATTTCTCCTTAAAAACTTATTATATGTGTGCTTTATAGGAGAACAAAGTGAGGACTTGGTGAGCAAAGTGTCCCCTGGGTAACTTAAGAATTAAAAGCCTTTCCATTTTGAATTAGAAAGATGAGGCTTTATTGCTGCAAATGACTTACAAGAGCCACTCTTTTAAAAGCAAACAAGAGAAATGAGTAATCGAGGTGATTATGCTGCCTCCAAAGGCACCAGGCCAGTTCCATTAGCTGTGGATCCGACCCAACAGGCTTTAATACATCTGCAAGTACCAACAAGAGGCAGCTCAGCTCTGCTTAACATTCAATCACAGCCTGGGCTGCTTTAGAGAGAGTGAAACATTGCATGGAGAAATTTGTGTCACTGAAGCTTTGCACTTTCTTGATTATTATTTTTTTTAGCATTCAGTGGTCTGGCTATAAGACTCCAAATGCACTTTCCAACAGGCAATAAATTCTGCTTTGGTTTCACTCAGGTGAAAATTCTTTCCTGCTCCTCCATCCTGCTTGGTGTCTTTTGATACAGTGGCCACACCAGCATTAAATATCTTTCATTTCACCTCAAATGCTGACAGGAAAATTGCCCAACATACAGATTTCCTGTGGGGTGCCAGAGGCAAGTGCAGAGTGGTGTTAGAGACAGAGATGCAGTGTAAGAAATCCTCCAGGCCCAATGGGAACTGCAATTACATCCTGGAATTAGCACCAGGGGTATCTCCATGTGGTCGCTTATGGAAATATTTTCAAGCATTTTGTTCCAAAGCCAAGAGTCAGTTGAGGTTTCTGCTCTGTAAATCTTTTTCCTTCAATATATTCTGGTTTGAAGAATGAATTTTCAGCAGGTATACCCCATAAAAATGCAGGCATGTGAATATTCTCTGTGACTTCCACTTTTAGAGATTTTCTGCAGAACAATTCACTTTCTTCTTCTCTCCAAAAATCAATTAAATGGAAAAAAAACCCCAAACCAAGACTGAACAAATCTCTTCAGCTGATTATTCTGTTAGTGCTTACAGATGGCAAAAATAAAGAGAGTCAGGGCTTTTCCTGACTTTGTAAAAGAGTATCTATGTGTGTAAAACTAACATAAAACAAGAATGCACTGTAAGGAATGATCCACTTCCTATTAAAAAAAATGAATTTGGGTTTTTTTCCTTTGCTTTGTTAAGTGGTCCCTAAGCCAGTAGAGAGCATTCCAGTTAAATCAAAATAGATTTTTCTTGTGTGTTTTAGACATGGACATGACATTTTTGGGCCCTTGCCTGTAGAAAACAATTAAGGAATTAGCTGGGAGTTCTTACAAAACCCCCAGACTCCTACCCAGACAGAGGAAACCCTGCAGGGTTTATAGCAATACCTGGCGCTGTGATCAGACAGATCTGTTCCCTGGCAGCTGAGCCACAAATCCCCACTCAGTTCATGCTCACAGCTCCTGATTGCCACTGATAATCACAAACGGCTCCATCAATCTGCCTCATGCAGCCTGGGAGAGCCACTGGGACAAATGTGACCTGTCCTCTTCTCAGAAATCCTCAGAAGAAGGATTTCTGAGCTCAGGCAGAAAGATGAGGAGCACCATTTCTCACCTGTTTGCATGCACAGTGAGAGCCTGGAACCTCACAGGTGTGAGTTTGCATCAAGGCCAGGCAGGGCTGGGCAGTGTTTTTTGGGAAAAAAGAACCTGTGACCTTCTGAATGCACTGGAAATATTCAGCCTCCAAAGAGGCAGCTTTGGCTCCACACTCAAGTCATCCACCACAGTCTGGAGAACACTTAGGAGCAGTGAGAGCTGCCTGAAACCCCTGCAGGAACTCACCCACTGCATCCACAGGGAGAGGAGATTGCCTGGAGACAGCTGGGAACTCCCAAAGGGAGGGAATATTCCTCCAAAGCACCCCCTTCCTACTGACACTCTCTCTGAGTGCAAGGTTCCAGAGAAAAGCCCGGTTCCAGCCCTGCTGCTGGTGCCACTGCTCCCTGTGCCTGTCACATCTCTGCTTCTCCTCTGCTTTGTCCCTCGTTCTCCTGCATCCTGAAAACGACGTCTGAGCCCCAGCAGCAATTCCCAGCAGAGGGAGAAATCCCTGTGTACAGCCGTTCAGGGTAAGGGATCCTCCACGGCCACTCTGCAGCTCAGATAACCGATGGGATGTGGCAGTTGCCATGGCAACGCTGGCGCTGATAGCATTGGAAAGCAGAGGGAGTCCTTTCACCAGGAGTTACTCCTGCCCCGTGGGAACTCAACAATTAAAGGAGACTTTAAAATTTATTTACCTATGAATGGGTACAATGAAAATCCCCAGCTGCTTTTATGGGATTTCTTTGCAGGTTAGAGGAAGAACTATCAGCATAAAGAAACAGCCTACAGGGAAAGCAGAACATCCCAGGAGGAGTTTGCAGGATCCATGGCATGGATGGGAAGTTTGGGAAGGGGGAGCAGGAATGGCACATTTGGGGCTCTGTGTGTGCAGCAAAGTGTGAATTCCCTGGGGATTTGATGGCTCACCTTCCAGTGGGGGCATCTTCCATTTAGCAAAGCTGTTACCAACAGGAAATTATTCCCTGGCCCAGAAAAATATTTTTTAATTAGGAGCCAAGCATTCCAGGTATTGGCTTGGGTTTGATGATGTACAATTCTTGCATCACGGTCTGTTTTGTAGGGTGTGGCTGGAGACAAAGAGATTTTGTTCTATATCTTTCACATTAAGTCAGAAGAAAAGAATTGTTGCAGTATGAGCATTTCAACAACAGAAGCACTTGAATGGGTTCCACTACATTTTAAGGATCTGATGAAAAGTGTGGGCAAGAATTACATCCACTGGTTCCTGGATCTGCATGTGCCAGAGCAGTTTCAGGGTGGAGAGAGGAGAGGGGTGATCTAATGATAAGAAATTGTCACTGCACACTCAACAGGGACAGATGACACAGCCAGTGACTCTGAAAATGCATCTTGCCAAATTGCAGCAAGAAGAATGAAGTTCCCAGTCTTCATCAATACTTGCAGATGATTTCTCCAGGTAGATAAATTGCTTGCAAAAAACATCTTGAATTTATCAACTTCTCCCCCGTACACCCACTCCCAACTTGTTCTGTTAAAGACAAGTACTGAGTTTAATTATTCCAACTCTGAAAACATCAACTTTCTAAAGAAACTGATCCATGAAAAGGAAAGAACTGTAGAAGACTTGAGACGTCAGATAACTATGGGAGGTAACTATCACCCAGCTAACAATAAATCATTACCTTCCTGAAAATATTTAATAGATTTGTGGCAGTGGTGAGGAAGGGCTCAGACTGGTGTAACAAAGAGACCAGTTTGTGTAAAACCAGAAAGGGGCCGGCAGTTCCAGGTGTCCAATTCTCTGTAGGCCTACATAGAAAGGCCACTCCAGCACCTCTTCTGGTGCTATCCAAATAAATCAGTGCTGCTGGATGATTTCTGGGCTATCTGGGCTGGTTGGAAGAGAAAAGGAGTCAGTGAAAACCCTGTTCTCCAGAAGTAACAAGACTTCATTTGGTGGGGAATCTGCCTAAAAAGCAAAAGGGATTCAATCTCTTTTCAGCACTGACAGAAATAAGGGCAGAATGATTACTCACATATGAGAGACTGTTCTTTAAAAAAGTACAGTGGGGTATCACTGGTGAGAAGGAGCAGGAAGCCTCAGATGCAGAGGGTTAGAGCTGCCACCCCACAGAGGAATCAGAGCCACATTTACAAATCCTCTCTAAGGCACCTCAGTGTTGTCACAGGATGGCAAAGCCCAGGAACAGGAGATCCCTTCAAAGCACTGCAAATGAAAGGGAAATAGCAGCCACCCTTCCCCCTCAGCCTGGGAAACCTCAGCTGCTGCAGAACAAGATCTCTGCAGCTCAAAAACCTCCTAGAGGAACACACTCCAAAGGTAGAAGCAGTCTGGAGAAGGCAAGGTCTATAAATCACTGCCTGTCAGCTTAGAAAAATGTTCCCTTTGCTTCTCTGTGGAGGAGTAAAATGAGAAAAGAAATTTCTTTTCTGTATGGATGGTTCAACCATAAGGTTATTTTAACATCATTTTTTTGTAACCCATCTACACACAACTATTTAAACAGTTTTTTTTAAAGGAGGTATGGGCTGACTCATGCAGCTGAAGAATCAGCCTAATTGGTCAAACTTCCAGGACAGTGTGTGCTGAGCTGGAGAGAATCATAATCTCATCTATTAGGGGATGTGACAAGAGGCAGGAGCTATCTCAGATTCCTGGAAGAGCTGGTGTGAAATAAGAACCGTTGCCTAGGGACAGTCTCTTCTTTATGATAATTAAAGAGCTCAGATCTGGGCTATTCTGCATGGATGAAAAATATGCAAGCATAAGCTTAAATTCTGGCTTGGGCTTGTTCATGTGAGAAAGTTGTCTAATAATTCATTAGTTTCTTCAATAAAAGATACCCAAAAGGCAGGGAAAAGGGCATCTGTGGACTTGGCTGGCAGGTTCACGTGGTCTCAAAACTTCTTCCAGATGTCTTGGTCTTCTGTAGCACAAAACCAGAGAACTGCAGCCTCTTTTCCCAGGCAGCCAGCCCCAGGACAGGAGGAAATGGCCTCAGGCTGGACAGCAGCAGGAATTTCTCCATGGAAAGGGTGCTCAGGCACTGGTAGGGGCTGCCCTGGAGGTGTTCAAGGAATTCCTGGAGGTGGCACTCAGTGCTCTGGGCTGGGGACAAGGTGGGGATTGGTCACAGCTTAGACTCGATGGTCTTGGAGAGGTTTTCCACCCTCAAAAGGGCAAAAGAGAATATGATGATCACAGTTATATCATCTTTTTTAAAGCTTTTAAAAATGTAGCCAAACTGAGATCATAAAAGTTAAGTATTTACTGTGATTTGCTCTTACAAAAAAAAAACAAATGTAAGATGATTTCATCAGTACCAGATAATAGGGCAGCTTATAACCAGAGGGCAGGGTTTTTAATAACTTCACTAAAAATATGCACTGAGACAAAAATGTGGTGCAATAAAAAGTACAAAAGGTAATAAATATTAGCTATTATCTCAGCTCATTTTGTCAGGAAATAATACTACAAATTTAATGGGATACATGGAAGCCTTATGAAAAAAGCAGGCAGGGAGAGGCTTAGACTCTTATCCAATATTAGAGCAGAGGCTGCCTGATGAATAAGTAGACATTGAAGAGCAGAGAATGAACATCATATGGATTTTAGGGAAAGGAAATAGCTCAAAAATGAAACTGTGATGCTGCCAGGCTCTATAGGAAGAGGCCCAGCTCCCACCTCTGCCAGGGCTCTCAGCTGATGCTGTGAAATGGGAAAACTGCACCAAAAACAGGATGGGAAGAGGAAAAATGCATGAAAGGAAAGGTTTGAATGCAACAGCAAGTTGGGAATTTGAATAGGAAAAACAAGATGCTCAGTAGAAGGAGCAGATGAAATAGGATTTATCCATGAGCTATAGGTGTGCAAGGAGAAGTTCTGGAGTGCTTTTTTAAAATAACAAAGCCAGATCTTTGCTGGTTTTACTGCGCCTTTCACACCCCTCAGGGCTGCAGGATTGAGTGTTAAATACCCAGTGAGGCACCAGCATTTACAACACCAACAAGGCCATTTACTGCGGGTTAAAGCCAACACATCAGTCCAGGAGACTCTCAATTTATTGTTGGTTCTCAGGCACATCGTGTCCGGTTCTGATTTGTGTGGGACACTGGAAATGTCTCCTGTGGCTTCCGAGACTGGGATTTAACCGTGGTTAATTCACTTTACTCTGGTACAATAGAGAGTTGCCACTGGTGGTAAACATTTACTACACACAAGAAGCTCAGGGAAGAATTCAGTAAGTACCAACAGCAGGTAAGAAATTTTAGATCAAACTGTGATGTCCATGGAAAAATAAAACAGCCAAGAACCATAAACATTTATTCCCACAACTCTTAAAGAGTAAATGATGCTTTGGAAGGAGCAGGAATGTCACTGGGCACTGCTCACTTTCTCTGTTTTCTACTCAAAATCATTGATATTTCCTCTAACTTTGCAAATGAGCAATCAGATCTCCCATTTCTATCACTGCCATGCTCTGTGGTTTAGAAAAAGCACCAGGTCTTCCCAGTGCTAAGGGAGGAAAAACTGGCAGCTACACATTTGGAGTCTAATTTTAGGAGGAACTGAGCCATTCTAATGTGCTGCAGTCAACAGGAACCGGTGGCACTCAATAATTCATGAGTTTCTTTCCATGTTTGAGTAGAGCCTGTTGAAAATTTCCTAAGGAAACATTTTCCATCAGAAAATTCCAATTCCTGTGCAGCAAAACTGCTTACAGGACAGGATATGCTTGGATACTTCTCTAATACTTTTTTTCCTATGCATTTTGAAGTAGTTTTTAATCTGTAGTAATATAACAATTATACCAAAGTATTTTAAATATGAAAAGGGTTGACTGGCTATGAGACAAAAGGAATTTTAAAAGGCTAAACAAAATGTTTCAACCAATCTTCACTTGGATTTTTAAAAATTATTTTTAAACACCAGTGTTTGACAAGAAAAAGGATTCAAACTTGGTTTATTTTCAGTTTGGGCTGGAATACATTTTCAGCATTTTCTTGGGAAAGAAAAGCCTTTTCTGCTTGAGATGTAGCTAAGAAGTTATTTTCATGCCTGTCCTAAAAAAACTCTTTACACTCATGCAGATAAACCTCTCTCTGACCCTGGTGATGAGTGAAGTGTTAAATTTGTTACGTCTTTCCTGTCACTTTGATTCAGTTATTTTAAAATGAATGGAATTTGCATCGGAAGGCAGCAGAACAACCATTTCTTACCTTTAGTCTTTCTGTTACCCCATCAGTGAAACTGACTGTGAATTCAGCAATTTTGGGCACTCTGAGTTTTCCTTTGTTCTTCTGGTCAGGCTGATATTCTGTTCTTGTTTTCACAATTACCTGGAAGATAACAACACTTTTGAGGCTTCTGCCCACAGCAGAGATTTTTTAGTTGTTATCAAAGCTTTTCTATATAAACCATCCCCTGGACCTACACAAGCACCATAAATGAACACAAGCCATCACCCCCTCAGGAATAAGAGAGGCAGATAAATCAGCAGATATACAGAACTAGGACAGTGAGCTTATCACACTGAGCCTTAAAATAGCTGACAGCAAAATGTGTGACACCCACTTTGGTTCAGGAGTATTTAATTTTTATATCATGCTCAACAGGCAGAAGAACAGCCCATCCTAAAGCAGAGCCTCACTAATTAAAAGCTCTGTCCAAACAAGTTCTGCTGAAGCCAATTTAAATTTAGGCCATTTGGTGTCTCATTCATTTAGGCTCCAGATTATCAATATTTATCTTGTATTATCACCTTGGCTTTTCCCCTAAGATCTGTGTCTGATTAATCCAGGTCCTACTAATCTTACAAAATGAGGTGCTTTACACCAGTGCAGAAGACCCTTCCACTTTCTGGCTCTCCATTCTGAGCTGCAGCCTGGTGGAAATGAAAAACTCCAGGAGTGGAGAGGCTGCTCCAGATGAGAGTGACAAGAGTGATCCTAAAGCTCTTAGTCAGAAACAAAACCGTGGTGAAGGATTGGAACAGATTAAGTGATGCACAAGGCTGAGTTCCCAGCTAATCAAGGACTTATTTCCAAATGGAGACAGCAAAGTCTGCTTTGGACCAAAGAGAACCCCAGGTATTTAATCCTCCTGCATTTAAAGCATGTGGAAATCAGAGCCAGAGAAAAGCACTGAGGAGTTATAAGCCAATTTTCTGGATTCAAATGCAAATCATTAAAGACTGATGAATATTTACATCCTCCAGCAATCCTTCTCAATAGTATTTATTACAGGAGCATTTGCAATATTAATACTTGGGGAGAAGAAGGGACAAAAAGCCTCACAAATACGTTTCTATGAGCAGCTGGGAGCTCAGGATTTGTGATGACACAATGTTAGAGTTCTAGATACTAAAAAATTGAAACTTTCTATACTGACAGACTCTGACTCCCAAGAGAACATTACATTAACCTGAGGCCGTAAAAAAACTTCCAAAATTGATTGATAACACTAAGATTACAAGTGTGTAGTTAATTAAAAGTGTGTAATACCACAAGGTGAAAAACTTAGAACTTGACATTTTAGAATATAGTAATATAAATTGTTAAAAATAGGTTAGAAGCTGTTGTAAAATAGTTGATAGATTGTTAACATATATGAAACAAGATAGAAATTTTAGGGTGGAGGCAAGTTGTTCTTCTTTACATTCTTCTTCCTTCTTCTTCATAAGTTTAATTATTATTTTGTAATTAGACAGAAAAGTCCGCACTGCAGACTTCAAGTAATTAGTTATTGAGTTAAAAGAAAAAATAATTTGTGTCATTTCTTAATTAGATAGTTCAGCCTTAAAAAACCCTATAACAAAAAACAGTTAATCATTTTATACCTTATTAAAGAAAAATTACAACAACACAATACAGAAGAAGGGAAATGACCAACAGGGACAAGCTTGGGCAGGTTTGGGGTAAATCCTGACCCTGCTCTGACCCCACTGTTGAATCAAAGCCCATTTTGCCCACCTTGCCCAGCACATTGTGGGCACAATAAAGCAAAGCTCCCTCTGCAGCCAGGACAAAGTGGCCCAGGTCAGCTCTGAGCTCCAAACAAGCAGTGACCTCATTTTCTCCCTGCAGAGGAGGCAAAAGCACCCAGTGCAGCTGGCCAGCCTTCAGTCTTCTCCCTGGCCTTTTGTACACCCAGTGCAGTAAATTATAGAGCAGCAGCCAGCAGCACCTGCCAGCCAGTGTTTAGAAATTGCTCTCTTTCTGTTTTCAGACAATATCCAATTCTCCCAAATTCATGCTTCCTGCTTGGTATAAATCTTAGCAGCAGACAATTTTTAAAATTTATCTGAGAGCTTTACCACAAACTGTAATGCTGGGTCTTAATGAAAGACCGTGAAAGCAGAATATAAAAAAAACCCAACAAATTAAAACTTTCCGTGTTTCTAGCTATAATTAATTTTCTTCATCATCAACACCAATTTTGTTATGGCTATTTTTTAACTGTTCCTTTGCACCAATAAGCAGGAAAGTTTGAATCATGCTGTCTGCAGGGATAGCGTCTGAAAATGAACCCACACAGCCCTTCCTTCACCAGGCATCAGATTCAGGTCCTGCAGCAATTCTATCACATCTGGGAATAAATAAGCAAGCTCAGGCCCCAGCCAGATCAGAAGGTACTTGAAACGCAATTTGCTGACTGTGCCAGCAGTGAAATGAGTGTGCACAGAGCCAGAGTCACCCTGGGCAGTGTTTTGCAAAGGTATCAAAAAGCTTTGGTAGAAGAGGGAAGAGGCACCTTTGCTAAAGGGTTTTTAGCAGGCAAAAGTTAAAAACCTGCTCTCCAGAAGTGTCTTTGTCAGACACCCGCTGGAATTACTCAGCAGCAGAAAGGGCAGGCAGTGAAGTCTCCTTTTTAAAGGAGAGCACAGAAATCAAATGACAAAGGTCAAACAGAAAACTGAAAACCTGCAGTGGGGGGACCATTCAATATCGTGGCAGCAACGATAAAAATGCAGTTTTGCTGAGGACATGGGGTGTGCATTGAGAAGAACAGAGCTCCTTCTTGCTCAGTCCCCCACAGGCTAAAAAAATCAGCCTGAGCATGGATTCCACTCTTGCAGAGTTAAAAGTGCAAATTTAGAAAAGGAATAATCAATCTTCTAAAGAAATCTTTCTGCATTTTTAGCTTTTTTTTTTTTTTTTTTTTTTTTTTTTTTTTTCTGTTTTCATTCTCCAGCCTTCTGATTTGAGTTGGGTGGGAAAGATTTGCCTTCCCCCATTCCCTGCCATCACTCCTTTTCCACCTTCTTTTTCCATTTTGTCAGCGAGAAAAAAAAAAAAATAAAAATTCCTGGCAGTGAAATCTTCCAGAAATTCTACCCAAATTGCTGCTGAAGGTGGAGCAATAAAAGCCTCCTGACTCCGCAGTCGGGGCAATGATCAGCGCTCGTTCATCAGCGGCTGCCCCCAGCAGCTGCAGCCAGCCCGGATCCCACTGCTCCCGTGCAAACCAGGAACATCCATCTCACAGCACGACAGCTTTCCTGGGAGAGCTGCTGCCCTTCATGACAGCACCAGAATCACCCCCAGCCCCTCTCCTTGGCTGTTCCGCAGCGGTGCTGGCTTGGGAATTGCTCTGGATTGAAATCAGGGAAAGGGACGGGAAAATTGGGGTCCTGGAGAGCTGCAATTCCAAGGAAACTGAAGGGAAAGAAATGCCATCTCCTTCCCTCCTCTGGGATGTTGGAAAAGAGCTGCTCTAAGGGGGAGCTTCCAGATGGATTTAGCTCAGGGAATCTCCCTGCAGATTATCTTGCTCCTGTGATCTGTTCTTAAAGTTTTCACACCATTTCCCAGAGATACAGCACCTTCAAGTAGCAGGAAGGGAGCTGTTCTTGCATATGCAGTAAAGGGGACACCAATAAATTACCTGGGACTTTCTTCATTTTACATCCAAAATAAAGCTGTTTGTTGAAAGTTGCTTCCTGGATGGGGTTTGCAGATTGTGAGAATATGAGCAGAGAGAAAAGGGTTATGGACCAGCAAAAAGTCACATCTAATTATGGAAACCCTCACTGCAGTCCTTGCAGCTTCCTCCTTAACCAGGTTTGTTTAGAATTTGAGCTAATTAACCACCAATTCAGCAAAGCACTTAAGCATGCAAGTAGTCCTATTAACATCAGCAGGATGAGCCGGATATTTCAAGTTAAGTGTGCATTTAGGGCTTTGGCCTATCGAGCTGGCTTCAGGCTCCTTCCCACAGCCACTTCCAACAGGGTGCCTGGGGATCTTGGGGAATTCGTCATCAATTGCTCAGGGGCTCTGCACACAGCACGACCCCAGCATCCCATATTACTCATGGAGGAGTAGGGAAAAAAGACAAAAAAAAAGAATCTCTGTAATGTGCTGAGTCCCACTTGGTGGCTGAGTCAGGAGTTCACACCAGGCTTGGTTCACTGCTCACAATGCACTGTTTTCTCAGACCTTCATTAGTGAGAGAGAATGGCAGCTCCAGCAGATTCTCCATACAAATGCGACATTTTTGGGATTAGGGGCTAGCAAAGGATGATGGGGTGGGAAGGCAGTCAGACAACCTATGGAAAATGGCAGCTCTCTGCAGAATTGTCCCCCTCAGCCATCCCAGGTCAGCAGATGCAGCAACATTCCATGACTGGAAAGGTTTTGACATTCTGTTCCCTACCTTGGATCTTCTGGTTCCTCATTCCAGTCCCTCAAACACTTCTCAAGAGCTCAGAGCAGCCTGCAGGGAATGGCCTGGAAATTGTGAAACCCCACCACAACAGGACCACGAGCCACATCCATCACCCTGCTCCACACAAGATGTTTCTAATGATGCTGTTTGCTAATACATTTATTGAGTTCCAAACCTAAATGCTCTTATTATTCCAGGCTTAATTCCAGTGCCATGGCTGGGATCAATAGGAAATCTTTCCTCAGCTTTAATGGATGCAGGACCATGCACCCTCTCTGTAGTGATGCTTTGGAAAATTATAGGTGTGCTGAGGTGAGAAACAACAGATGAGAGTCTGCCTACACCCGCAGGAAATCCATCATTGACAACCTTGAGAAGATAAACAGTGGGAGAGTGCTGGGAAATCCAGGGATTTGGGCTGCTGAAAGGGAAAAGAAAGCAAGCTTCTAACCAAGTGGGCTATATTAAAAGCATTTGCTGTGAGGAGGAAGGAGCAGAGTAGATGTGAAATGTGACAAATTGAAAAATATCCCATTAAGCATGGAACCTTGAAAAGGATTTTCCAGCAAAGGGATGAAGTAAGTGTTTCAGAAAATGAACTGATATGAATTCTGAGCCTTGTCTCCAACTGGCTAAATGTAACATCATTTATTGCCACTTTATATTTGCATTTGAGCTCTATGGTTTTCCCTGAAGAAATGAGTAATAATATTTAACATAACTGGCATTGTGAAAACTTTAAATTATTCATTTGGAAAAGGACATGCAGCCCTGCTGTAATTCCCACTCCACTGCCTCAGTGCATGTAATATATTGTGGTTCAGGTGCTGCAAAGCACAAACCATAAAAATTTAAAATACTACTTCCTGGGATTATTAATAATGAAGAGTCTCTCAGTCAGAGTAACCGTCAGATTGACAGAAGTGATAAACAAAATGTGTTGCTGCTACCAAGGAGAAAGGTTCCCTCCAAGTTCAAAGCTGGACTTTGTAGTCCCACAAAATGGTTGCAACACCCCCACCCGTTTCCAGGAGGATTAATCAGCCTGACTGTAAAATGAAAATGAAGCTCAGCTTCCTTCCTTTCCACATCTTTCTCCATTCCTTGCAGAAACAGAAGGGGAAATATCAACTTCTCACTGGCACCAATGTCGTGGTTTCCTTTGCCTTTGTTGCCCAACAAAGCATCAGCAGCTGAGGAGGACCTCAGGGTGCAGCAGGGACCAGGTGACAGCAAAAGGTGCCCCCAGCCTAAAGCTGGCACTAAACCTGCTGGGACTGGGGCAGGTTCCCCCCTCGTGTGCTCCAAGCCAAGCAATGACCAGAATCCACCACCTGCACACACAATTCTCCAGCTTAATCCTCACCCAGAGCCAGCTCCAAAGAGCAAATGAGATGTGCACATTGCCAACAGCAGCTGAAGTTCAAACACTTAGCACTAAAAGAATAGAGGAAAAGAGATGGGAAAATCATGTTTCAAGGCTTAAAACAATCTCTGGCTTTGCAGGCTTAGGATGAAACATTGATAGGCATGAGCAGCTCCCTGCAGCATCTCCTGTACCTCCTCCTGACTGTTGCCCTGGCTACTGCCAGAAACTGGATAAAGTGGACAAATCTCAGATTACCTGGCAATCCCCATGCTGCAAATTCCCAGATTTTTAGGGAATTAGGTATTTAAAGCTTGCTGAAATGGTTATGGCTACGTCCCATCCTATAGGAATGGCAGCTATGCTTCCAAATCTACAGCTCAGCAGGCAGACTTCCCAAAGGCTGATATTAAAATTGGCATTTGGGATGGAGGTAATGGCATCCTGGTCATTATTTGAATACATAAAGTGCCTGAAATATCAAGCAGCAAACAAAGTAAAAAAGGAAAAATTTTAAGAAAAAGATGCATTGGATCAAATCCATAGTCCCTGGAGAAAGCCAGGGTCAGTACTCTGCTATTTTTTTACCTTGTATCATCTAATGGGTGTTGTGCTGGAAATGAGTTTCACAGAGGGTAGTAGGAAAAAAGTGCTCTCCTGACTCAGTGCCAGGAGGATATTCCAGGCATGAGGAACATCGCAAAAGGACAAAGACAGCAAATGTAATCAGCCCTGGCATCACCAGTGAAAGGCAGCACAGAATGCAAAGGCTGCACTGGGAGCTGAAAGCAGCTGAGAAGGGCAAGGCACAGCCCCAAGAACAAACGTGGCTTGGAATTTATTCAGCCACATCTCCCTACAAATCTCTGCGTGCCCATAACCACCATGAACCCACAGGAGGTGGGGTGAGAAAAACTGATTTCAGTAGGTTCATCCAGGAGAGGGTTTAGCAAAGCAGACAAAAGAATCAATCACAAATTGGCCAGGCTGAATTAGCAGAGCTCCACTGATTTCCCTTCAGCTGCCCTGATTTACAGCAGCCAAGATTCCTGCCCAGTTCTCCTTTCCAGACCAGTAAGGCACTGGTATATGGGGTTCACTTGACAGTCTTGCTGAAATCACTTCAGCAGTGGGCTTTCATGGTAGAAAAAAGAACAGGCTCAGCCAAGCCTCCATGGCCCAAGAGCCATTCCCTGAGTCCATTCCTGCTGTTTCTGCAGGATGCAGCTCCAGGAATTGCAGTGCAGACATAGCTGGGCTTAAGAGAGGTAATGGAGCTCACAAACCCAGGCAGCTTTAAAGCCCCTAATTCAGGCACTGATGGCAGAGCAGTTAAGGAGGGAGATTTCTGCCGAAGCTACACAAATCCTGGGATGTTCAGAGTGAAGCTCTGCAGCAGCAGCACATTCTCTGGGTGATGGGAGGCTGCTGGAAGCTGCTCCAGGTCCATGTGAGCATCCTGTGAACGGCCCTAGTGGAGGGGTTGGTGTGTGAGAGGAAGGCCAGCACAGAGTGACATCCAAACAAGAGCAGGAGCTGCCAAGGACACGAGCAGGGCTGTCCAAAATGTGCAAACAACATCAAGGAGGTTCCCCAAATGCTGCTCTGCTCGAGTGGGATGCTGCAAGGATTTATTACAGCCTAATGAGCAGGGGTGGTGTCAGTTCTAACACACATCCAGAGGACAAAGGAATTTGCACAGTGCAGGAGGGGGACGAGAAAAGGCTCAGACTTTGTGGGGATGAGGCAGACTATCCCAAGTGGAGAGAAAAAAGGACGGTGAAAGGCAAGACAGCCCATTCCTTCTTATTTGTTATTCCCTTCCTTTGTTTTATCCTTATTTTTCCCTTTGCATCCTCCTCCTCCCTCTTCCTTCCTCCCTGCCTCATCACTATCCCAGCCCCATCCCACCAGCCTCAACAGCCGAGGAGCAGGAGCTGCCTGCCCCCGGCTCTTCCAGAGCTCCCGCAGCTTCCCAGGAATGCTCAGCCGGGAATGCTGAGCTGCCTGCAGCCCCAGCACGAGCAGCAGCTCCACAAAAGCAGCCCCACGCTGCCCTGGCAGCTTGTGCCTTCAGGCTGCACAGAGGGCAGGCTGACACTGCTACCCAGGACTGAGCTCCAAGCTGTCCCCGAGGTACAGGAGCACTCATCCAGCTACTCTGAATTATTCCTGCTCAGCTGGCCAGGACCAAACGTTATTTTCTGTTAAACCAACAGGGACAGGCTGTGAACACCAGGGACCCTCCTGATCTCCAGGAACGCTGTGTAAATGAATGGCCTCAGCCACTCAGAGAGGGATGTGGCCAGGGGCAGGAGCACAGGGTGGGAAAAGCATTTGAAGAGAGCTGTTACATTTTTTGGTTGTTGTTGTTTTCCTGGGCTTGTGACAGGAATTTGCCACTAGAGAAATTAATTCTCCTCCTGATGCATTCAAAATAAAGAACAATGGACCACATGATAAGCCTTCTGCAGCCTTCACCACAAAAGAGGTGCCGCATGTTTTTTACAGCCTGACAAGAGCTTTTATGCACTTTTGTATTATGTAAAATTAGGATTTTACTGCCAGAGCAGAGGTATTTCCTGATGGATTACACTGAAGTGAGCCAAGAGACCAAAGGGTCCCCAGTTGTTGGTTTCATTTCACATTTCAGTGAACAGAATGGTCCCTGAAAAGCTGCACATCTTTCAGCATTATCACAGCCAGGATACAATCACAGCTCAAGCTGTTTGTCTATGCCTTGGAAAACAAGGTAACAGCTCCTCTTTTTCCCTTTGGTCCTAAAAGATAAAAGACTTCTGTTGTTTTTTGGGTTTTTTTGTTTTTTTTTCTTTTTTTTGAGTCAGATTAAATGAAATTCAGAGACATAAAAAGCCTGGTCAAGGGCTTGTCATTGTTGATGGGGCTATTATTGCTGTTACATGGATGGATCTCACCAAAAAGGCCATGCAAAAATGATTTAGGAGCACCTGACTTTGCCTTCTGCTCCAGCAAGAGAACAGGGGACAAGGGAAATGCTTGAAGATTGTCAATAAATATAAATGCACAGCAGGCTTAGCACCTTAGGGGGACAATTCCTGTCCTGGGTCTGTTTGTCTCCCTGCAGCCACACAAGTGCTGACAGAAGGATGAGAATGCTGATGCTGCAGGAGGAGCAGGAGGGGATATCCTCCTTCGGTGGGAGAAGGAAAAAGACATTCCAATGGCCTGCAATTTTAAAAAAGAAAGGTTGCCAAATTGAAGCCTCCTGAAATCCTGCCTGCATTTTTCCAACAGCAGCAAGGTGGAAGTCAGAAGGAGCTGCTAAGCTCTCAGTGCTTTGGAGAACAAGCCTGTTAGGAAAGCACCCCCAAAAGGACAGACAGGAAATTTAAGCACACCATTAAGAGTTTTCCTTTCTCACCTCCCATGTGATTTCTTCAAGGAACTATCTCAAAAGAGCTGGACTTCAGGCTTTACATCACATCAGTAAAAGCCTCATTTTTATATTCTATCTCCATATTCGTCCTGTGACAGAGGAACCAGACATAAAAAACACTTGGCAAGAGATGATGGAAGCTCTGGTGAAACACCTACCTAGGTTAATGCTGAGAGTCACTCTGAGTGACTCTTAAAGTGATTCAGCTACAAAAACGTCCTTAAAATAAAGAAAAAAAAAATCAGGAATTCAAGGCCCTTGAACCACAATTTTCAGTCTGTAGATTACACAGGCTTTGTGGGGTGCTTTTAACAAACAATAGGTTTGACGTTCTTCAACTTGCATGCAGGTATCTAAGACTCAACTGAAAGAAAAAGCCTATAAAGGAACAGAACTTGCAAAGACACACCAGGTGAAGGTGTCATTGTAAGAACAGCAGCTGAGCTGCCCAGCACAAGCCTTGTACACTCTTGGATCACTATCCAAAGCTGTTACTACTCCTCCTCTAGACAGAGCCCTGAGCTGCACCCAAACCTCCCTGCCCTGGTTTTTAACGCCCCCTGGATTGCCCTGACCCCAGGGTTAGATGCAGGTCAAAAGCTCAGTTTCCTAAATGAAAATCTCTTCTGACAACGAAGAGAAGCCCAAAAAGGGGAATACTTAGCAAGGCTAGATTTTTTTTTTTTTTTTAGGCTTCAGTTACAGGGGCTGCCAGGACAATGCACGCTGTCCGTGGAGTGCCGAGGATGCGATGCAGGAGCTGGCCGGCAGCATTGCCTCCCTGTGGATCGCAGGAAAGCCCCGAGGCTGGAGAGCCCCGCGGAGCTGTCCCTCACCCGCGACACCGGAGCTGTCCCTCACAGCCGACACCGGAGCTCGTCGGGCTCTGCTGGCTCCTGCAGCATCCCCTGCACCAGGCACAGGAAGCCTCATGACCTCATTCTCCCGGGCTAAAAATCAACTGCTCGGGGAGAAAAGTCAATTTTAGGTGTTTTCTTAATCCAGTCTCCTAACAGCAAGGCAAGTCCAAACAAGAATATACCCTGAAAGACTTGAAATCCATGTCCACTCCTCCTCAAGGGGACAGCCTGCCTGAATTCAGCACTAGCTTTGGTTTCTCAAGAACAAAGCTGAAATTTGCCCCTCTCATTTAACCTCCGCCCAAGCTTTTCACCTGAGGCTCAGCTCCTTATCAGCAGCTCTTTAAACAGCCCCTCTGCCCCAGGGTGAAGTCACCCCACCAGAACCCCTTCTACAGAGAGCAAAGGAAACAGGTCGTGAATTATTTTGCTTTTATCATAAATAACCTCTCCTCCTGGTGAAGGGATTTCCAGCCCGTTAACTGCGGGCCTGCTGCACGGAGATGAACCACAGCCTGCAGAAATCAATAGCTCTGACTCTAATGAGTTCTGAATCACGCTCAGCACGCCCGGAGATACATCCCACACTTCCAGCAAAGAAAAATATGGATGTTGGTAGATGCATTGGCAGTAATATATGCTAATGAAGGTAATGTAACCTAACAACACGTGAATTATTGATGTGGGCATGTTTAAACAGAAAAATCAGCAAGGAATCACACCACACCGATCCAAGCCAGTGTTTGCTCACCAACAGGCAACTGGAACACACTCGTTACCACTCGATCAGCTTGGAAAGATCTTTGTTGGGTAATCCATGTCTCACCTGCTCCGCAAGTCTTTAAATTCCACATTGCCATGTGACACTGGGTGATCTCAACGAGCCCTTTGTATTGGCATCAAAAGAGCGACTTTTACACACCTACGCAGCCTCTAAACCCCACAAACAGCCTTTAAAACCCTCGCTGTCAGCCCAAACGCGGCGGATCCCAAAGCGCCGGGAGAGCCACCAACACCACCGGGAATGACACCAGCACCACCGGGAATGTCACCAGCACTACCGGGAATATCACCAGTGCTGGCAGGAGAGCCACCAGCACCAGCGGGAATGTCACCAGCATCACCGGGAATGTCACCAGCATCACCGGGAGCGCCACCCGCACCGCCACCACCGCGGACACGCAGCGGGACACGGGGACACGGCGCGTCTCCCACTGACCCCAGGAGGGTTTTTGTTATGGGTGATCTCAACGAGCCCTTTGTATTGGCATCAAAAGAGCGACTTTTACACACCTACGGTTCCCCTAAACTTTTCAGACATTTATAACAAATCATATTGCTTTGCCCGCATTATTTTGCTTAATCTTATTTATCAGAGTCACAGATAAGGGCTGACTTAGCCTCTGTTTCACAACAATTTATAGAAGTCTAACTCTCGTGAATGAAGCCAAGTTGCTCCTGATTGCCATGAGAATGGAACCAGTTCCTTTGTCTGGCACAGCTCTGGTTCCCAGGATGTCAAGGCAGTTGACTCAGCTCTATCCTAAAATAAACATGGTTTGTCTACCTAGAGAGGTTTATCACATCCATCACCATGTTCTCCTAATGTATTTAGGGAAAATTCATTTTGTACCACGGTAAAAGCAGGATATATGTTCAATAACCATCAGTGTTAATTTTGCTGTTATTCCATTATCCTGCGAGATCTAATCATTCTGTCTGTACTTTGGGGTGGGCTGGCTCCACCTCTGTGGTATCTGGGAACTACATTGCAGACAGGCTTTATTTTGGTGAGGGCTGTTGGGGAATACGGATTTTTACAGTCTCATCTTGTCCTCACCAGGTTATACTGATATGCATCACCCCCACAGGGATGTAGACAAAAGATTTCCTAGTTCACCCTGCAGCCAAAAAATCCCAACACAACCTGCAGCCAATCGCACATTCCTGGGAGTTTAGTGCTGCATTCAGGTGTGAGAGACTTGAGAGGGCAGGGGAGAACAATGTCCCCTGCCCGGGGCCAAACGAGTCCCTGGGCTGTCCCCCAGGAACTCAGCCACTCTCCCCAGAGAAATCAGCATCCTCAGTGCCCAAATCAGCTTTGCAAAGCCACAGAGAAGAAAACGGAGCTTAACTGAGATAATTAAAACAGCTGCTTATTTCGGCAGAGTTATCACATTACCGCCTCTCAAAGCAGGCCATTAATCTGACTGATAATAACATATTGCACTCTGCTCCTCAGTTTTCCCAGCTCTTATAAGAGAAACACACCAAGCTTTTTTTTTTTCTAGTTGTATTTAGGAATATTTGGGGTTCTTTTTTTGAGGAAGGAGGGCATCGGGGGACTGCTGCGTGCTTATCTGCCATGTTAAAACAGATAAACACACAGTGAAAGATAACCCCTGTTTATTTATTGAATAAATGTGCCACAATTCCCATCACTAGAGCCCAGTGACAACCAAGGGGCACGTCCGTGTGCGCAACCATGCAGGAGCACATTCTGGTTTTGTTTTACCTTTTCCGGAGCCGGGAACTGCAGGTGATTTACTTCCAAAGGCGTGATCAAAGGAACTGTCTGAAAACCATCTTCGTTGGATGGTTGTTTGTTGTTCTTGTCGTTCAAATTACTCCCCAGCTTCACCATCCTTGCACCCGGCTTTCCAGACCTGAAAGCGGGGGAGACGAGCAATGTCACCGGGGCAGGGGGAAGGGGACAATTCCTGCCTTGCCCTGCTCGCTTTGGGTTCAGGTGTCGGTGCCTGGGTTTCAGGGAATGTCACTTCACTACACCAAAGCGTTTGCCTTACACAGACACGCTCTAAACCCCAAAAACAGACGAGCAATGTCACCGGGGCAGGGGGAAGGGGACAATTCCTGCCTTGCCCTGCTCGCTTTGGGTTCAGGTGTCGGTGCCTGGGTTTCAGGGAATGTCACTTCACTACGCCAAAGCGTTTGCCTTACACAGACACGCTCTAAACCCCAAAAAACACCCTCTAAACGCCACAAACACCCTCTAAACCCTACAAAAAAAAAAGCCTTTAAATCCCACAAACAGCCTCTAAACCCCACAAACAGCCTTTAAAACCCTCGCTGTCAGCCCAAACGCGGCGGATCCCAAAGCGCCGGGAGAGCCACCAACACCACCGGGAATGACACCAGCACCACCGGGAATGTCACCAGCACTACCGGGAATATCACCAGTGCTGGCAGGAGAGCCACCAGCACCAGCGGGAATGTCACCAGCATCACCGGGAATGTCACCAGCATCACCGGGAGCGCCACCCGCACCGCCACCACCGCGGACACGCAGCGGGACACGGGGACACGGCGCGTCTCCCACTGACCCCAGGAGGGTTTTTGTTACCCCTCTCCCATTTTTGCAGCCCCCTGCAGGGTTCAGAACCCCCTCCCCTGCACATCCCAGAGCGCTCGGGGGTCCCCCCTTCCCAGCTCCCCGGGAGCCGGCGTTCAGGGCGAGGGTTCTGCGGGCACGGCTGCGTTACTTACTGCCAAGCAGGCGGCGAGAGGCGGCGGCGGGGCCGGTGTGGAGCCCGCGGTGTCCGCGGGGGGAGCGGTGCTGAAGGGACAGCGCTGCGCTCGCTGCGGCTCCGCCGGTGACTGAGGCGGGCGGGGCGGCGGCTTTCCAGACCTGAAAGCGGGGGAGACGAGCAATGTCACCGGGGCAGGGGGAAGGGGACAATTCCTGCCTTGCCCTGCTCGCTTTGGGTTCAGGTGTCGGTGCCTGGGTTTCAGGGAATGTCACTTCACTACGCCAAAGCGTTTGCCTTACACAGACACGCTCTAAACCCCAAAAACACCCTCTAAACGCCACAAACACCCTCTAAACCCTACAAAAAAAAAGCCTTTAAATCCCACAAACAGCCTCTAAACCCCACAAACAGCCTTTAAAACCCTCGCTGTCAGCCCAAACGCGGCGGATCCCAAAGCGCCGGGAGAGCCACCAACACTACTGGGAATGACACCAGCACCACCGGGAATGACACCAGCACCACCGGGAATGTCACCAGCACTACCGGGAATATCACCAGTGCTGGCAGGAGAGCCACCAGCACCAGCGGGAATGTCACCAGCATCACCGGGAATGTCACCAGCATCACCGGGAGCGCCACCCGCACCGCCACCACCGCGGACACGCAGCGGGACACGGGGACACGGCGCGTCTCCCACTGACCCCAGGAGGGTTTTTGTTACCCCTCTCCCATTTTTGCAGCCCCCTGCAGGGTTCAGAACCCCCTCCCCTGCACATCCCAGAGCGCTCGGGGGTCCCCCCTTCCCAGCTCCCCGGGAGCCGGCGTTCAGGGCGAGGGTTCTGCGGGCACGGCTGCGTTACTTACTGCCAAGCAGGCGGCGAGAGGCGGCGGCGGGGCCGGTGTGGAGCCCGCGGTGTCCGCGGGGGGAGCGGTGCTGAAGGGACAGCGCTGCGCTCGCTGCGGCTCCGCCGGTGACTGAGGCGGGCGGGGCGGCGGCTCCCTCCCCCCCCCCACACGGCCCCC